>NC_056740.1:334093627-334449609 GCF_019279795.1 Protopterus annectens | reverse complement strand
TATGTACCTACCATAACGTTCCATGTTAGTTGTCGTCTCTTCTTCTTTCTCCCTCCTTCCCCCTAGCCTGGACAGACCTAGAGGAGTTTGTTTTGTGACCTTTTTATCCTTTTCCATATAATGGAATTTTTCTAGCTGGGCCTAGCTTACAAACGAGATCTGAGGAGTTACCGCCTAGCATTGTGGGATATAGGGGAGCCTCGACCCGGTGGAACTAGCTCTCGAGCTTTTAGAGTGGCCGAGTCAGAGCCGAGGTTCGTCTCCGAACCCATCCAGTAAGAAAGAAGGCGAGAAGAAGACAACTAACATGGAATGTTATGGTAGGTACATAACTTCTAATTTTAAACCCCTATTTAATTTTTGTAAATTTTCTGTGTTTAAAGATCTGTTAAGAAGAACCTCTAAGATTTATGCTGCAGGTGTGTGGCCATTTGACAAGTAAGATTTTTTCAAAGTGCTTGAAACCCTTCCATTTATCCAACATGTGTGCCACACACACAGCTTTTTTTTTCAGTCCCAAGATATAGTTCAGAAGAAGATGGCCCTAGGCTACAGTTAGATATGATGACCTAACTGAAATCACCGTTGTAGTATTCATCACAAATGGGGTTTCCAGTCCAAGGTACCAAAGAAGCTTCAAAACCAGCCACTAGAGAACAGATAATCCAGATTAAAGCCAAAAAACAATGTTTGTTTTTGGCTTTAATCTGGATTATCTGTTCTCTAGTGGCTGGTTTTGAAGCTTCTTTGGTACCTTGGACTACATTACAAGTGTATTTTGGTACTTGCTGCCTTTTTTTGGCAAATGAGGTTTTGTTACTGACGTACATTCAAGGTACCAAAGCTTTACCTTCCCGAGGATGTCCATCTGACGTATGACATTAGCTCATGTATGCCGGATTATAAAGGATGGACATACATATGAGATTCTCAGATATCTCACTGCCAGCCTAAACACAGGTCATGCCACCCCTTAGACTGATCCACATTTTGTTTTTGGAACCATTGGCTTTGCTAATTGTTGTCAGATAGGTGCCCCATTGGGGAACCTTAATTTTCTTACTTGGAGCTGTGGTTTAAAATTGTTAGGTATCAGCTTGGAGGGGTAAGTGCAAGTGTGGTAAGCAGATTCTGTACAAGGACTTTCACATTAAGTTCTTTTTTTGCTTAGGCCCAGAACACAACTACAAATCCTGATGTTCTTCGTGTTTCACTGCTGCAGTCATCACACTTGGGTTATCTGCAGGTAGCCCTCAGTCGGCCCGAATACCAGAGACTTAGTATTTCTGCGTCAGTTGCTGTTGCTCCAGGTCTGACGTCAGGTCATCAGGGCTATAAAAACAGGCAGCCGATGCCATTACATCAGTCTTTCTTGCCGAGGAGCCCGAAGCAGAAGCAGTTCACATGAGTGCCTGTCGGCCACTACCTGAGTTTTTGTTTCTGAATTGAATTATCCTGAAGTCTTCTAAAGCTAAGTACCCTGTTTAGGGATCCTTTTTTTTGCTCTAATCAATGTCAGAAAGAGTTAATTGTCTTGCCTGTGGAAAGCAAATACCACACCGAGATTTCCATTCTTACTGTCTCACATGTTTAGGCCCAGACCACAACGTACCTCGCTGTCAGTTTTGTGCCTTGTTCAACGACTGAACTATTCATTGTCGGGCCATTTTTGTTGCTAAATACTTTTATTCTTGATCTCTGTATGGCTTCGGTAAGCCATCCTAATACCGATCTTCCGAAAAAACATAAGGATAAAGACAGAGACCGCACAGGTACAAAACTGCCGACGACACTTCCGTTAAGCTAGTCGCCAGTTCACCGGTACTGAGTGAGGCGCTTTCGCAGCCCCAGATGCCTGCTTCAGTGGATTTGCAGGCCTCTACCAAGACCCGTTCGGAGTCTGGTATGCCGCTAGACTCTTCTTCTACAGAACCTGCAAATGTCTCTCCCTTGGATGGGTTTGGAGCCACTGAGCAGGCACTGGCTTCTGAGGATGTTCTTCTCCGTACCAATATTAGACACAAACAGACGACAGCTTTTGAATCTTCAGTTCTGTCTAAAACTCCCGAGTTTCTAAGGCCAAGGGTACGCGTTATGCCTAAAAAAATGATGACCCAAACTCATGCACCTGCTCGTTGCCACGACATCAAATGCTTAAAATGGCAGAAGACCTTATTATGCTGATTACAGGAAGACCGCCTTCCCCTGCCAAGAGAAAGAGACCTGTCCGCAGCAGCTTTAACATACCAAGAGTCCGACGACTCTGAGGTATCTGATTATGAAGACATGCCTTTATCTGCTTATGAGGACTCAGATGCAGAGGAATCCATTCCCTCGGCTTCTCCTCCAGAGGATTTTTTTTTTTTTTTTTTTGTTGAAACCTTGCATACTTTGAGAGCATTTCCACTGGGAATGCCAAGATTATCCTCAGTCCATAAAGAGACTAAGAGCATTTCTAGATTTGCCACAACATAGGCCTTTAGCATTACCCCCAGTCCTGGATGTGGATGATGTCTTTATGGAATCCAGTTTAATTCCTGATACCTTACCCCCCTGCCCCTAGGAAACCAGACAGGTACTACAGAGTTCCTGACTCTCACAAATTCCTTTTCAAAAATCCTATTGCTGACCCAGAGGTCATCTCCCAAGGGCCTAAAGGTATCAAAGCACCTACAGCTAAGAATCCCACCCCTTCGGACAGGTATTCCAGAGCTTTAAACAAATTGAATAAGAAAGTATACACATCTGCAACTCCTGCCATTAGGGCTTTGAATTGCCAGTTTCACATGCTGAAGTACCAACAGCATATGGACGTTATTAAGCAAAAATAGCTACCTTTACAGACTGTGCAGAAAATAAAGAATTACAAGAGCTTATGCATTCTGCAAGCCAAGTTAGCAAGCATACTTTGCAGTGTGGCTTTGACACCCTAGAAACATCTTGCAGGGCAGCAGTCACTGGTTCTATACTGAGAAGGCATGCTTGGCTTAAGGAGCAGACCTTGCCAGACATGTCAAATCAAAATCACTATACGCTGCTTCGAACAAGGACAATCTGGCACCAAAGCAGAAGAGGTTCTTAAAAAGATGAAAGAAAAAGCTAAATCTATGCAGACAGCGAAAGACTTCTTGCAAGTACAGCTTCGTAGATTCCATAGACATTGCCCCTTGAAACATTGAACCTTTCTAGCCCCCTCAAGGCCATCTCAAACTAGACCCGAGGGAAACAGACCCCCCCCCCCAGACTACAGTCTCAGGGTATGCGGAGATCTAAGCAATGGAGTGCCTCCACTTCAAAAACAGGGAGTGCTAAGCCACCCTCTTATGGAGAGAATTCACAATGACTTTTCAACTCCACTCCCCACCTCTGTCCAACTGCTTGTACCCCTAGGAGGAAAACTTGCCCATTGTGCAACAAACTGGATTTCCATCACCAAAGACCGATGGGTCCTCAACATTGCATCCCAGGGGTACAAATTTTACTTCCTCTCACTGCCAACCCCAAAAGGGTTCCCAGACCTTCCTCCAAACCAGTGGGCAGAGGCACAAATCCAAGTTCAATCCCTGCTCTCTGTAAGGGCAATTCATCCTGTTCCTGCAGAACAGATAGGTCAAGGGTTCTATTCCAGACTTTTCCTGATACCCAGAAAAGATGGCACTTGGCACCCAATCCTAGATCTTTCCATTCTAAACACCTTCCTGGTGGTACCAAAATTCAAAATGCTCACCCTGCAGCAGCTTCTTCCTATGCTGACCAAAGATGCCTGGTTAGCCACCCTAGATTTAAAGGAAGCCTGTCTGCACATCCCTATTACGGACTCTTGCAGGAAATATCTATGTTTCAGGGCAGGATTTATGCATTATCAGTTCTCTGCACTTCCCTTTGGCTTATCCACTGCTCTCAGTGTATTCACAAAATGTCTGGTTCTAGCCATTCCCTACTGCATACGGAGAAAAATTCACATTTACCCATACTTGGATGACTGCCTGATTCAGGCAGACAGTCAGGAATTGCTGTTGCAGCACCTGACATTTGTAAAAAAAAAAAAAAAAAAAAAAACTTCTAACCTCCCTGGGGTACATCATCAATGAAAAGAGATCAAAATGAGTCCCCAGTCAAAAGATTGTATTCCTGGGAGCAAGCTTGGACACAGCATCCCAAATGTCATTCCTTGCTCCAGAAAAACAAGCCTTATCTGACAGACTACTTCACTGAAATGGCCATCAGAACCCACTTATCTGCAAGGAAAATCCTGCAGGCCCTAGGGTTCATGGCCTCATGTATCCTACTAATTCCATATGTCAGACTGAAGATGAGGAAACTTCAATGGTATTTAAAAAGTCTTTGGTGCCAACAATCTCAGGACTTGAAACCATCTTTCCTATCATAACTTGTCTAAGGACAGAGTTTCTTTGGTGGGCAGCAGCATGCAACCACAACAAGGCACTGCCCTTTACTCAACCCCACACCACCCAGACCCTAACCACAGATGCATCAGACTATGCCTGGGCAGCACACCTGGATGAAAAGTGCATTCAGGGACACTGGAGTCAGAGTCAAATTCATCTGCACATCAACCAAAAAGAGATGCTAGCTGTTCAGCACACTCCAACAGCTTTCAGATCCCTTCTCTCACCAGGACCCCTGCTAATAAAAACAGACAACACCACAGTTATGTGGTACATAAACAAATAGGGGGGAACCCACTCTTACCACTTTGCAGGCTAGCCATTGCCCTGTGGAACACAGCCTTGGACATGCAGATCCATCTGCAAGCTCAATTCCTGCAAAGCAAATAAAACACACTGGCAGACAACGTAAGTAGAAATCTCCTAGACCCACACTAGTTGCAATTAGAGCCCAGCACCTTCAGCCTTCTGATTCAGAAATGGGGGACCCCAGAGGTGGATCTCTTTGCCTTCCCCTACAAGCACCAGGTCAGCAAATTCTGCACTGGGACACCTCACAGCAGGGCCTGGAAAGTGGATGCCCTATCCTTCCAGTATGTAAACCTCTCAATCTATGCATTTCCCCCTCTGCTCCTTCTCTCAAGAATATTGCTCAAGATAAGACAAGACAGACCAAGGACAATTCTGATTGCCCTGGACTGGCCATGCCAGCACTGGTGTACCCACTCCTGAGCAGCCTGTCATCGGTACCACCCTAGCACCTACCCTAGAGCCCGACCCTACTCACTCAGCAGGGGAGACAGATCTTACATCTGCAGCTGCAAGCCCTAAGTCTTCCAGCGTGGCTTATTCCTTGAATTTTCTCCCAGTAACCAGCCTAATCAAGCAGGTGCTGGACGTCAATCTTGAAGCCGGAAGACCTAGTACAAGGAAATCCTATGCTGATAAGTGGAAAAGGTATTGCTCCTGGATTCGGTCTAAAGGAGAGGACACTACTCTGCCCTCCCTACCTCTAATCCTGGATTACTTAGCAGATCTACTCCACAGAGGCCTTTCCTTCTCCTCCATTAAGATTCATGCCTCTGCCATTTCAGCTCATTACAACTCTGAGCCCATCCCTATTCTCTCACCCTCTCATCAATCAGTTCCTGAGAGGGGCAAACAACTTAAGGCCACCAAGGAGAGCACCCACCCCTGCTTGGGACCTTAACTTTGTACTGGAAAAACTCACACTACCCCCTTTTGAGCCTGCAGTGTCAGCAGATGTAAAATTCCTCTCTTGGAAAACAGCATTCATCCTGGCCATCACTTCAGCGAGAAGAGTGTCTGAGCTACAAGCACTTATGGCAGTGGAACCCTTCATTATTTTTCATGCTGACAGGGTCTCCCTCAGGACGAATCCTTCCTTTATGCCCAAAGTAGTGTCCAACGTGGCTCTCAACCAATCTATCCATTTGCCAACCTTCTTTCCTAATCCTCAAAATAAAGAGGAAAGGATCCTGCACTCCTTGGACGTGCACAGACAGCTCAGATTTTACCTAGATAGGACTAAGCCCTTCAGGAAATCTGACCAGTTATTACTCAGTTTTGCACCAGGGGAAGAGGGCAAGGCCATTTCTAAATATCCAAATAGCACACTGTATCCATTTCTGCTACAAAAAACATAGGAAACCAATCCCTCAGGGGGTCAGAACACATTCCACTAGGGCAAATTCTACCTCTACAGCATTCCTCAGGGGAGTCCCCCCTAACAGGGACATTCTGGAGGCTGCTACCTTGAATTCTGTACACACATTCACCAAGCATTACCACCTGCCATATTTTCCAAATCCAAGGTGGGTTTTGCAACTGCAGTCCTGCAGGGTATTCTAGCCAGCCCAGACACTTCTTGACTGCCTCCATCCATTCTACAGCTTTGGGAATCAACCAAAGTGTGATGACTGCAACAGTGAAACACAAAGAACATAGTACAGTTGTGTACACGTACCGTAAATGTAGACTTGTGTACACTTACCGCAAATGTAGATGTTCGAGTGTATTCACCGTTGCAGTCCTGGATGATGTTCATGTTTCACTGTTGCAGTCATTACATTCGGGGCAGTCTGCTGGCAGGTTGCCCTCAGTCAGCCTGATTAAGAAAGTCTTGGGTCCTGCGTCGGTTGCTGTCCCTTCTTCCATGACGTCAGGTAGTCAGGGATATAAAACATGCAGCCGATGCCATTACATCCATCTTTCTTGCTGCGCGGTGCCCGAAGCAGAAGCAGTTCACAAGTGCCGGTCGGCCGATTCCTGAAATTTTCGTTTTTGAGTTTCGGAACCGAAGTCTTCAACTAAAAGCTAAGTACCCCATTGGGGAAACTTTTTCTTGCTCCTTACCGATGTCACTAAAAGTTAATAATTGCATTACTTGTGGGAAGCAAATACCTCAAGGATTTTCATTTGTACTGTATTCCTTGCCTAGGCCCTGACCACAACATACCTTGCTGTTGGTTTTGTGCCAAATTTAATCAACGCACTATTAAACGTCGGTATATTTTTGCTTCTAAATATTTTGGCTCACGATTTAATTATCCAGTAATGTCGTCTGTTAGCAATCTGACTACCGGAATACCTAAAAAACGCAAAGAAAAAGACTGTCGCGGTCCAAAACTGATGACTCTTCTCCTAAGCCAGTTCGCCAGTACTCAGTGAGGCGCTTTTGCAGCCACTGATACCCGCCACTTCTGATTCGCAGGCATCTACTGAGACCCATTCAGAGTCCGGTATGCCGCGAGATACTTCAGTTATGGAACCCGCGGATGTCTCTACCTTAGATGGGTCCAGAGCCGCTGTGCAGGCACCGGCTTCTGAGGGTGTTTTCAGGCCTACAGATTTGTATATTAGACCGACGCCATCTTCAAAACTAAGGCCAAAATCTAAATCTTTGTCTAAAAAACTGACGCCTGGGCCGCATGTGCAGGCCCCTGTGCCTAAAAAACAAATGGATCAAAATGGCTGAAGATTTAATTACTCTGCTCAGGGGTAGCCAACCCCCTCCTTCTAAGAGGCCTAGGCAAGACATTGATTTTGAATATTTTGAACAGGATTCTATTTCTTCTGACTCCTCTAATGAACAGGATTTGTCTATACCTACTTATGAGGACTCTGATGCAGAAGATTCCATTCCTTCTGTTTCTCCACCTGAGGATTTTTCTTTTGGGGAAACATTACAACTCATTCCCTCCAGTGGAGCTCTTTTGAGTGTGTACCTTTAACTCCTAGTGGGCATGGCTTCAGCATTTAAAAATTGATCACCTTACATTTTTAACAAATACCCATTGACAGACGTCATATGTCAATACAATTGTGTTTGCCATCATGTATGCTTCAAGATACAATTTTCCAATACCTTGTATGTAACATGGTTTTGGAATTATTGATGCAAATATGAACAGGCAATATTTGAAACCTAGAGGAGCAGTAGGGTGTAACTGCAGAAACGCCTGGAGACGTCACGGGAACATTTCCACTGGGAAAGTCAGGATTTCTCTGAATCTAAAAAGAAACCAAGGGATTTAATTCTTCTTCCTCAGCATAGGCCTTTGGCTATACCTCCTGTTCTAGACATTGTTGTTTTTTTCAGAATCTAGTATGGCTCCTGATTCTCTGCCTTCTGGCTCCTTGCAAGCCACACTTAGTACAGGGTTCTTGACTCCCACAAATTCCTTTTCAAAAATCCTATTGCAGATCCTGAAACCATTTCTCAGGGTCCCAAGGGCATTAAGGCCTCTACTGCTAAAAATCCTACCCCTTCTGATAGAGATTCCAGGGCGCGGGATAGATGGATAAGAAGGTTTACACTTCTGCAACCTTGGCAATCAGGGCTTTAAACTGTCAATTTCATATGCTTAAATATCAACAGCATATCATGGGACTGCTTAAACAGAAAATGATGTTAATTTCTGACTGTGTGGAAAATAAAGATTTACAGGATTTATTGCATTCAGCTGAACAAGTTGGAAAACATACTTTGCAATGTGGTTTTGATTCTTTGGAGGCTTCTTGCAGGGCTGCTGTAACTGGGTATGTGTTAAGAAGGCATGCTTGGCTCAAAGAGCAAACTCTGCCTGATCATGTCAAAGCAAAATTGTTGGATGCTCCTTTACAACAGGACCGTCTCTTTGGTAATAAGGCTGAAGAAGTTTTTTAAAAAAAAGGAAGATAAAGCTAAATCTATGCAAACTGTGAAAGAATTCTTACAAGTGCAACCTCCAAGATTTAGTAGGCACTGACCTACTAAGAACTGGTCCTTTCCAGTTCCTTCGAGAGCCAATCAAGTCAAACAGACATTCCAAAGGCTTCAGTCACAAGAGACTTTTAGAACAAAGCAATGGGGTGCCTCCACCTCCAAATCTGGAAACATCAAGGCACCTCCCTATGATAAACAGTTTCAATGACTTTCCTCTACAGTTACCAAGCACTTACCTCTTATCCGCCCTTTTGGGGGGAAAACTGGCACTTCATGCAAGAAACTGACAACTTATAACCCAGGACAGATGGGTTGTAAATATAGTATCATAGGGATACAGATTTCATTTCCACATGTTGCCAATCCCAAACGGGTGGTCAGACCTGCCCCCAAATCAGTGGGCAGAGGCCCAGAAACAAGTACCATCCCTCATGAACATGGGGGCTATTCAACCAGTTCCAAAAGAGGAAAAGGGACAAGGTTTCTATTCAAGACTTTTTCTTGTACCCAGAAAAGACAAATCATGGCGTCCAATTCTGGACTTATCTACTCTAAACACATTTCTTGACATTCCAAAATTCAAGATGCTGACTCTTCAACAGTTATTTCCTATGCTAGGCAAAGATGCCTGGTTGGTAACTCTAGACTTAAAAAGAGGCTTACCTGCATATCCCAGTCAGGGAATCTTGCAGAAGATACCTCCACTTCAAAGCAGGCTACTTGCATTACCAGTTCTCTGCACTGCCCTTTGGCTTATCTACTGCACCCAGGGTGTTCACAAAGTGCCTGTCTCCAGTAATTGTGTTTTGCAGGCAAAGAAATATTCAAATATATCCATACCTGGACGATTGTCTAATTCAGGCAAAAAACAAGGGCATTCTTCTAAAGCATCTGGCATTTGTGAAAAGGGTTCTAACTTGTCTAGGGTACACCATAAAGGAAAATAAATCACAACTGGTACCCTCTCAAAAAATTATATTCCTGGGTGCAAGCTTGAATGCAACTGCCCAGATGGTTTACCTTACGCCAGAAAAGCAAATTCATTTGGTAACTTACTTCAAACAGGTGGCCACAAAAGCCCTGCTATCTGCAAGACAAATTCTGCAAACCTTGGGGTTCATGGCCTCCTGCATTCTTCTAATTCCATATACAAGACTGCAGATGAGGAAACTTCAGTGGTACTTAAAAAGTTTATGGAGTCAACATTGTCGCAGCCTGGAAACAATGTTTCCTATCATACCTTGCCTGCAACTAGAGTTCCTGTGGTGGGCAGAGGCCTGCCACCAAAACAAGGGACTGCCATTCACTGCACCCCCTGCCGCCCAAACTCTAACAGACGTATCAGACTATGTTTGGGGGGCTCATCTGGCAGGGAAGTGCATTCAGGGCAAATGGAGCCCAAATCAAATGCACCTTCATATCAATCAGAAAGAGATGCTAGCTGTACAGAATGCACTGACAGCCTTCAAGGACTACCTTCATCCAGGACAATTAATGATAAAGACAGACAACACCACAGTTATGTGGTACATAAACAAGCAGGGGGGTACACACTCCTACCCCCATTGCAGACTATCCATGGCATTGTGGAACACTGCCTTGACCTACCAAATACAACTACAAGCTCAATTCCTGCCAGGAAAGCTGAATACTCTGGCAGACTAACTAAGCAGAAATCTCATGGATCCACACAAATGGAAACTGGAACCACGGATTTTTTGACACACAAGTGGGGGAGTCCTGACATAGATCTTTTGGCCTCACCCCAGAACTATCAATTGGACAAATTCTGCACAAGAAGTCATCACAAAAAAGCTTGGAAAGTGGGTACTCATCATTCAGCTGGAAAAGCCTATCAGTTTATGCCTTTCCCCCTCTGCCTCTGCTCTCCAAAGTTCTACTAAAAGTCATACAGGACAAACCAAAAATTATTCTGATTGCCCCAGACTGGCCTCGCCAGCACTGGTACCCACTCCTGAGCAATGTGTCACACCTTCCACCATGGCACCTGCCTCAGACACCTTACTTACTGTCTCAGCAGAACAACCAAATTCTGCGCACAGTGCTCCAAACTTTGAATCTTGCAGCGTGGCAAATCACCTAAATTCACCCTTAGCATCCCTCAGCTAACCTGTGATGGATGTCATTTTGGAGGCGAGAAGCCTAGTACTAGAAAATCTTATGCTGACAAATGGAAAAGATTCTGTGCCTGGACTCATTCACAAGGAATAAGCACAGCAGTGCCCAATGTTCCTCAGATTTTACAATACTTAACTGAGATGCTTCAAAAGGGCCTGACCTTTTCTTCCATAAAAATCCATGCCTCAGCCATTTCTGCTCATTGCAACACAGAACCTCCCCTCTTCTCTCATCCTCTGCTAAAACAGTATCTCAGAGGGGCCAAAAACTTAAGACCAACCAGAAGAGCTCCAACCCCTGCCTGGGACCTCAATTGTGTATTGGAAAAACTCACTCTCCCTCGTTTCGAGCCAGCTGCTACTGCAGACTTAAAATTTCTCTCCTGGAAAACAGCTTTCCTTTTAGCAGTCACTTCAGCTGGAAGGATTTCTGAATTACATGCTCTTATGGCAGTGGAGCCTTTCATTATTTTTCATACGGACAGGGTGTCTCTCAAGACCAATCCATCCTTCATGCCTAAGGTGGTATCGTGTGTGGCTCTTAATCAGACCATTCATTTGTCAACTTTCTTTCCCAATCCACAGAACAGGGGGGGAACGGATTCTGCATTCATTGGCTATACACAGACAACTTAGATTTTATGTAAACAGGACAAAATCTCTAAGAAAATCAAAACAACTACTGGTGGCATTTGCTGCAGGGGCAGAGGGAAAGGCTATTTCGAAGCAGACTATTTCCAAATGGATAAGTCATTGCATTCTTTTCTGCTATATGCACCATGGTAAAACTATCCCCAGGGGATCAGATCTCATTCCATCAGGGCTGCATCTACTTCTACAGCCTATCTCAGAGGTGTTCCTACCAGAGACATTCTAGAAACTGCTACCTGGAGGCTCAGTTCATACGTTCACCAAACATTACCATTTACCTTTCTTCTCTAAATCTAGAGCTGGCTTTGCCACTGCTGTCCTGCAGGGCCTTATAGCTGGTCCTAATGCTGTATAAATCCATCCTCCCAACCATAGCTTTGGGAATCTACCCAAATATGTAATGACTGCAACAGTAAAACACGAATAACATAGTACAGTTGTGTACAGTTACCATAAATGTAGATGATGATCTTCATGTTTCACTGTTGCAGTCATTCCATTTGGGTAATCTGCTGGCAGGCTGCCCTCAGTCAGCCTGAATTCCAAAGTCTTGGCTCCTGCATCGGCTGTTGTCTCTTCATCCATGACGTCAGGTCGTCAGGGGTATGAAACAGGCAGCTGACGCCATTTTCTTTAGTCTTTCTTGCCGCGTGGTGCCAGAAGCAGTTGGCAAGTGCCGGTCGGCCGACTCCTGAAATTTTCGAATTCGAGTTTCAGAACCAAAGTCTTCACTAAAGCTAAGTACCCCGTTGGGGAAACTTTTTCTTGCTTCATACCGATGTCAGTAAAAGTTAATAATTGCATTACTTGTGGGAAGCAAATACCTCATAAGGATTTCCATTTGTACTGTATTCAGTGCCTAGCTGTCGGTTTTGTGCTAGATTTAACCAATGCACTGTTAAGCGTCGGTATATCTTTGCCACAAAATATTTTGCAAACCGATTTAACTATCCTGAAATGTCGGATAGCAATCCGACTATCAAAGTTAACAAAATGCGCAAAGAAAAGGACAGACCGTCGAGGTCTAAAACCGACGACGAAGCTTCTCCTAAGTCAGTTGCCAGTTCCGCTGGTACTCAGTGAGGTGCTTTCGCAGCCCCTGATACCCACTACTTTCAAGTCGCAGGCCTCTACCAAGACCCATGTGGTGTCCGGCACGACGCGAGATTCTCAAAGTATTGTACCCGTGGATGTGTCTCCCTCGGATGGGTCTGGAGCCGCTGAGCAGGCACCAACTTCTGAGGTGTCCAAAAGCAACTTCTAAAGCTAAAAAAACTGACGCATGAGCCACGTGCTAAGGCCTCTTTGCCCAAAAATCAGATGATCAAAATGGCTGAAGACCTAATTACCTTGATCAGGGGACTTTCTTCGTGTTTCACTGTTGCAGTCATTACATTTGGGTTATCCTGCTGACAGGTTGCCATCAGTCGGCCTGAATTCCAAAGTCTTGAGTCCTGCGTCGGTTGCTGTTGCCTCTTCCCAGACGTCAGATCGTCAGGGGTATAAAAGATGCAGCCGACACTATTTTCTTCAGTCTTTCTTGCCGCGCGGTGCCCGAAGCAGAAGCAGTTCACAAGTGCCAGTCCGACTCCTGAGATTTTCATGTTCGAGTTTCAGATCCGAAGTCTTCATTAAAAGCTAAGTACCCCATTGGGGAAACTTTTTTCTTGCTCCAGACTGAAGTCCGAAAAAGTTAATTGTATTTCTTGTGGGAAGCAAATACCTCATAAGGACTTTCATTCTTACTGTATTCCTTGCCTAGGCCCTGACCACGACGTTTCTAGTTGTCTGTTTTGTGCTAGATTTAACCGACACACTAAGCGTTGGTACGATTTTGCATTAAGCTATTTTGGGCGAAGATTTAATTATACAATGTTGTCGGATAGTCATCTGACAAACGGAGTTCACAAAAAACGCAAAGAAAAAGGTAACCGAGGTCCAAAACTGATGACGAAGCTTCTCCTAAGCAAGTCACCGGTTCTCAGTGAGGCACTTTCGCAGCCCCTGACGACCGCTACTTTAAGTCGCAGGCCGCTACCGACTCCCACGAGGAGTCGGCCAGGCCACTGGAGACTCAAGGTATTTGAGCCTCGGAGATTATTCCCTCAAATGGGTCCAGAACCGCTGAGCAGGCATCGGCTTCTGAGGGTGTATTCAGACCTAAACAATTATATATTAAACCGACTTCAAAGGCAAAGACTAAAACACCTTTAAAGGCAAAGAAACAAGTTCACCAGCCACATGGACAGGCCTCCATGCCCAAAAAACAGATGCTGAAAATGGCCGAAGACTTAATTACCTTGATCAGGGGTTCCCATCCCCCTCCTAAGAGGCCTAGGCAAGTGACAGACTATGAATCTTCAGATCAGGTTTCCATTTCTTCTGATTCCTCTTCTAATCAGGAATATTCTATTCCCCTATGAGGATTCCGATGCTGAAGAATCAATTCCTTCAGCCTCTCCTCCTGAGGACTACTCTTTTGGGGAAACCTTGCATACCTTGAAGGGAGCACTTCCACTGGGAGAGCCAAGATTTTTCAGAATCTAAGAGGAGGCTCAGAGACTTCCTTTTACTACTTCAACACGGGCCTTTAGCTATCCCACCTGTGTTAGACATTGTAGATGATGTGTTCTCAGAGTCTAGTCTGACCACTGACTCCTTACCTCCAGCTCCTGTTAAGCCGGACAGATACTACAGGGTCCCTGACTCTCATAAATTCCTTTTCAAAAACCCTACTGCAGACCCAGAAACTATTTCTCAGGGTCCCAAAGGGATGAAGGCTTCCACTGCAAAAAACCTTACCACCTCTGACAGGGATTCTAGGGCACTGGATAGATGGGGAAAAAGATTTACACATCTGCTACCTTAGCTGTAAGGGCCTTAAATCGTCAGTTTCATATGCTCAAATATCAGCAATATATCATGTCACTGCTTAAACAGAAAATGATGGTAAATTCTGAATGTGAAGAAAACAAAGAAATGCAGGATTTATTGCATGCAGCTGAACAAGTTGGAAAGCATACTTTGCAATGTGGTTTTGATTCTCTGTAGGCCTCCTGCAGGGCTGCTGTTATGGGTTCTGTCATTAGGAGGCATGCTTGGTTAAAGGAACAAAATCTGCCTGATCATGTTCAAGCAAAAATTATTAGATGCTCCATTACAACATGATACCTTGTTTGGTGTTAAGGCAGAATAGGTGTTAAAGAAAATGGAGGACAAAGCTAAATCTATGCAAACGGTCAAGGATTTCTTACAGGTACAGCCACCTAGATTTAGCAGACACTGGCCTACAAAGAATTGGTCCTTTCCAGTCTCAGACAGACCTCAAAGGGGCAGAACCAGATGCTCTAGAGGCAGATCACAGCTGCAAGGTTCCTACAGGTCTAAGCAAAGGGGTGCTTCTACCTCCAAAGGTGGAGAAGACAAATCACAACCATACAGGAAACAGTCCCAATGACTTCCCCCTGCCTGCACCAAGCACTTATATTCTGGCAGCACCCTTAGGGGGAAACTACCACTATTTTCTCAAAATTGGCACATTATAACCCAGGACAAATGGGTTCTAGACAGTGTCACAAAGCTACAAGTTTCACTTCCATACCCTACCAAGGGCAAACGGTTGGACAGACATGCCAATCAATGGGCAGAGGCTCAAAAACAAGTCGCAGCTCTCATGGACATGAGGGCTATTCAACAAGTGCCACAGCAAGAGTAGGGACAAGGATTTTACTCAAGATTGTTCTTGGTACCCAAAAAGGACAAAGCATGGAGACCAATACTGGACCTATCATTTCTAAACACTTTCCTGGATATACCAAAATTCAAGATGTTGACCTTGCAGCAGCTTCTGCCCATGCTGGGCAGCAAGGCTTGGCTCGTGACTTTAGACCTAAAAGAGGCATATCTGCATGTCCCAATCAGACAATCATGCAGAAGATACCTCAGATTCAAGGCTGGCTCAAAACATTACCAATTCTCTGCACTGCCCTTTGGCTTATCTACTGCGCCCAGGGTCTTCACAAAGTGCCTGGCACCAGTAATTGCTTACTGCAGACAGAGGAATAAAAATATATCCTTACTTGGACGACTGCCTCATACAAGCAGAGAACAAGGACATTGTACTACAGCATCTGACGTTTGTGAAAAGGCTTTTAACATGCCTAAGATACACAGTCAACAAAAAGAAATCAAAACTAGTACCCTCTCGAGAGATAATATTCCTTGGTGCAAGCTTTAATACAACTGCCCAGATGGCTTATCTCACTCCAGACAAACAAAGGCAACTATCGATTTCAAAGAAATGGCAACAAAGGCCCAGTTATCTGCAAGAAAAATTCTGCAAGCTTTGGGCTTCATGGCATCCTGCATCGTACTAATTCTATATGCAAGACTGCATGAGGAAAATTCAATGGTACCTAAAAAGTGTCTGGACACAACATTGCCATAGCCTGGAAACGATTACTCTCATTCCCTGCCTGCAACAGGAGTTTTGATGGTGGGCAAAGGCTTGTCACCAAAACAAGGGACAGCCATTCTCACAACCCCCAGCCAGGCAGAGCCTAACGACGGATGCATCAGATTATGCCTGGGGGGCACACATGGCAGGAAGAGGCATTCAGAGCACCTGGTCCACAAACCAAAAGCATCTACATATTAATCAAAAAGAGATGCTAGCTGTTCAAAATACCCTGACAGCCTTCAAGGTCCTACTTCATCCGGGACAACTACTGATAGACAACACCACGGTCATGTGGTACATAAACAAGCAGGGGGCACTCATTCTTACCCCCTTTGCAGACTAGCCATGGCTTTATGGGACACAGCATTGACTTACCAAGTTCATCTACAGGCACATTTCCTGCCAGGAAAGAAATACTCTGGCAGATGAACTTAGCAGAAACCTCATGGATCCCCATGAGTGGCACCTGGATCCACAAGTCTTCAGCATGATAAAGAAATGGGAATGACCGGACATAGATCTATTTGCCTCCCCTCACAACAATCAACTAAAAAGATTCTGCACAAGGACTTATTACAGACATGCTTGGAAAGTGGACGCCTTATCTTTCAACTTGAAAAACCTACCCGTATATGCCTTTCCTCCACTGCCTCTCCTCCCCAAGGTACTCCTAAAGGTCAGACAGGAGAAACCAAAAATGATTCTGTTTGCCCCAGACTGGCCACGCCAGTACTGGTATCCGAGCCTAAGGAACTTGTCCCAATGCCCACCCTGGATCTTACCTCAAATACCTCATCTACTGTCCCAGCAAAACAGATTCTGCACAGCCAACTCAAGACCCTAAACCTGGCAGCATGGCGGATAATGTAGCCATGTAAACCACACCTTTCAGTAAAGCTGTGATGGATGTCATTTTAGAAGCCAGAAGGCCTAGTACTAGAAAATCCTATGCTGGGAAATAGAAGAGATTTTTGTGCTTGGAACCAAGCTCAAGGAACTGATGCAGCTGTCCCAAATATTCCTCAGATTCTGCAATACTTAACTGAGATGCTGGACAAAGGCCTATCTTTTTCATCAATTAAAATCCATGCCTCTGCCATTTCGGCTCATTACAATACAGAGCCACCACTCTCTTCTCATCCTTTATTAAGGCAGTACCTCAGAGGAGTCAAAAACTTAAGGCCTCCAAGGAGAACACCAATACCTGCATGGGACCTCAATTATGTCTTGGAAAAACTCACCTTACCTCCTTTTGAGCCAGCTGCCACTGCGGATATAAAGTTCTTATCTTGGAAAACCGCTCTGCTCCTAGCGATAACTTCTGCAAGACTGGTTTCAGAGCTACAGGCTCTCATGGCTGTGGAACCCTTTATCATGTTTTATCCAGACAGGGTCTCTCTAAAAAACCCTACATTCATGCCTAAGGTGGTATCCAGTGTAGCCCATAACCAAACAATTCATTTGCCAACTTTTTATCCAAATCCACAGAACAAGGGGGAGAAAATTCTGCATTCTTTGGACGTACACAGACAACTTAGATTCTACTTGGACAAAACTAAAGTTTTTAGAAAGACAGATCAATTACTAGTGGCATATGCCACAGCATCACAAGGAAACTCTATCTCCAAGCAGACTATTTCAAAGTGGATAGGTCACTGCATTCGTTTCTGCTACTCACAGCATGGCAAACCAGTGCCTAAGGGCATTAGGCCACATTCAACCAGAGCTGCAGCCACCTCTGCAGCCTTTCTCAGGGGAGTACCAACCCAAAGACATTTTAGAGGCTGCTACTTGGAGTTCAGTGCATACCTTTACATAACATTGCAGTCTGACTCTTTACTCTAAATCCAGGGTAGGCTTTGCCACTGCAGATGTTCGTGTTTCACTGTTGCAGTCATTACACTTGGGTTATCCTGCTGGCAGGCTACCCACAGTCGGCCTGAATTCCAAAGTCCTGGTCCGGCGTCGGTTGCTGTCACCTCTTCCATGACGTCAGTGCGCCAGGGGTATATAAGATGCAGCTGACGCCATTTTCTTCAGTCTTTCTTGCCGCGCGGTGCCCGAAGCAAAAGCAGTTCGCAAGTGCCGGTCGGCCGACTCCTGAGATTTTCGAATTTCAGATCCGAAGTCTTCATTAAAGCTAAGTACCCCATTGGGGAAACTTTTTTCTTGCTCCAGACCGATGTCAGAAAAAGTTAACAATTGTATTTCTTGTGGGAAGCAAATACCTCATAAGGATTTTCACTCTTACTGTAATCCTTGCCTAGGCCCTGACCACGACGTTGCTTGTTGTCGTTTTTGTGCTAGATTTAACCAACGCACTATTAAGCGTCGGTACGATTTTGCCTTTCATTACTTTTGCCCCAGGTTCAATTATAGAATGCCGGCAGAACAGCCGACGACCGGAGTCTATAAAAAATGCAAGGATAAAGACAAGGACAGGCATCCGAGGTCCAAAACCGACGATGAGGCTTCCTCTAAGCTAGTCGTCGGTTCGCCGGTTCTCAGTGAGGCACTTTCGCAGCCCCTGACACCCGCTACCTCAGAGCCACAGGCCGTTTCCGACTCCCACTTGGAGACGACTGGGCCTCTGGAAACTCAAGGTATTGGATCCTTGGAAACTATTCCCTCAGATGGGTCTGAAGCCGGTGTGCAGGCATTGGCTTCTGAGGGTGTTTTCAGACCGACACAGTTATATGTAAAGCTATCTTCAGCTTCAAAGCCAAAGACTAAAGCAGCTCTAAAGACAAAGAAACAAGTACAGCATTCTCCAGGACAGACTTCCATGCCTAAAAAACAGATGCTCAAAATAGCCAAAGACCTTATTACTTTGATCAGGGGTTCCCATCCCCCTCCTGATAAGAGGCCTAGGCAAGAGACAGAATATGAATCTTCAGATCAGGTTTCCATTTCCTCTGATTCCTCCTCTGATCAGGAATACTCTCTTCCTCCCTATGAGAATTCTGATGCTGAAGAATCCATTCCTTCAGCTTCTCCTCCTGAGGATTGCTCATTTGGGGAAACCCTGCATACTATGAGGGAGCACTTTCATTGGGAGAGCCAGGATTATTCAGAATCCAAGAAAAGGCTCAGAGATTTCCTTTTACTTCCTCAGCACAGGCCCCTTGCTATTCCTCCTGTTCTGGACATTGTACATGATGTTTTTTCAGAGTCCGGCCTGTCTCCAGACTCTATACCCCTTGCACCCATTAAGACAGACAGGTACTACAGGGTTCCAGATTCTCATAAATTTCTATATAAAAGCCCTGCTGCTGACCCAGAGACTATTTCTCAGGGTCCCAAAGGGGTCAAGGCTTCCACTGCAAAAAACCCTGTTCCCTCTGATAGGGATTCTAGAGCACTGGACAGATGGGGGAAAAGGTTTGCACTTCTGCTACCTTGGCTGTAAGGGCTTTAAATTGTCAGTTTCATATGCTTAAATATCAGCAATACTTAATGTCATTGTTAAAACATAAAATGTTGACAAATACTGAATGTGCTGAAAACAAGGAAATGCAGGATTTATTGCATGCGGCTGAACAGGTGGGAAAACATACTTTGCAATGTGGTTTTGATTCTTTGGAGGCCTTTTGTAGGGCCGCTGTAACGGGTTCTGTGATTAGGAGGCATGCTTGGTTAAAGGAACAGAATCTGCCTGATCATGTTAAAGCAAAATTATTAGATGCTCCTTTACAGCATGATACTTTGGTGTTAAGGCAGAAGAGGTGTTGAAGAAAATGGAGGGTAAAGTGAAATCTATGCAAACAGTTAAGGATTTCTTACAGGTACAGCCACCCAGATTTAGCAGGAACTGGCCTTCAAAAAATTGGTCCTTTCCAGTGTCAGGCTGCAAAGAGGCAGATACAGGCGCCCTAGAGGCAGATCCCAGCCCCAAGGCTGTTACAGGCCTAAACAACGGGGTGCTTCTACCTCCAAAAGCAGAGAAGACAAATCTCAACCTTATAGGAAACGGTCCCAATGACTTTCCTCTACCAGTACCAAGCACTTATCTTTTGGATGCTCCCTTAGGGGCAAAACTAGCACTTTTTCCACAAAACTGGCACATGATCACCAAGAACAAATGGGTCTTGAATATAGTGTCTCAGGGTTACAGGTTCCACTTTCACACCCAGCAAAAGGCATGCCAGACCTGCCACACAATCAGTGGACAGAGGCACAAAAGCTAGTTTCATCCCTCATGCACATGAGGGCCATTCAGTGAGTACCACTACAGGAGCAGGGACAAGGATTTTACTCACGTCTTTTCCTGGTACCCAGAAAGGACAAAGCCTGGAGACCAATACTGGACCGGTCTATTCTAAACACTTTTTTGGACGTTCCAAAGTTCAAAATGTTGACTCTGCAGCAGTTTCTGCCCATGCTGGGCTTGTAACCTTGGACTTAGCAGACAATCGTGCAGAAGATACCTCAGATTCATAGCTGGCTTAATGCACTACCAATTCTCTGCACTGCCCTTTGGCGTATCTACTGCGCCCAGGGTCTTCACAAAATACCTGGCACCAGTAATTGCTTTTTGCAGACAAAGAGGAATTCAAATATATCCCTACTTGGACTACTGCCTTATTCAAGCAGAGAACAAGGACATTCTATTAAAGCATCTGGCGTTTGTAAAAAGATTGCTAATTTGCCTAGGGTACACAGTAAACGAAAAGAAATCAAAACTAGTACCCTCTCAAGAGATAATATTCCTGGGTGCAAGCTTAAATACAACTGCCCAGATGGCCTATCTCACGCCAGACAAAGGCAACTGACTTCTTACTTTGAAATGTTGGCAACAAAAACCCAGTTATCTGCAAGAAAAATTTTGCAGGCTTTGGGCTTCGTGGCATCCTGCATTCTGTTAATTCCATATGCAAGACTGCATATGAGGAAACTTCAATGGTATCTAAAAAGTGTTTGGACACAACATTGCCACAGCCTGGAAAAACTTATTACCCTCATTCCCTGCCTGCAACAGGCACAGGCCTGTCACCACAACAAGGGACAGCCTTTCACTTTACCCACTGCCAGGCAGACGATAGCAACAGATGCATCAGATTATGCCTGGGTGGCCCACATGGCAGGAAAATGTATTCAGGGCACATGGCCCTCAAGCCAAAGGCATCTTCATATCAATCTACAAGAAATGCTGGCTGTCCTGAATGCTCTTACAGCTTCCAAGGATCTACTTCATCCAGGACAACTGCTGATAAAGACGAACAGTACTACAGTCATGTGGTACATAAACAAGCAGGGAGGCACGCATTCCTACCCCCACTGCAGACAAGCCATGATTTTGTGGAACACAGCATTGACTTATCAAGTACACCTGCAAGCACAATTCCTGCCAGGAAAGATAAATACTCTGGCAGATGAACTAAGCAGAAACCTCATGGATCCTCACGAGTGGAAACTGGATCCACAAATCTTCAGCATAGACATAGATCTATTTGCCTCCCCTCACAATTGCTAACTACAGAGATTTTGTACAAGGACTTATCACAAGCTAGCATGGAAAGTGGATGCTCTATCATTCAGCTGGAAAAACCTTACAGTATATGCCTTTCCTCCACTGCCTCTCCTCCCCAAGGTACTCCTCAAGGTCAGACAAGAGAAGCCAAAAATGATCCTGATTGCCCCAGACTGGCCACGCCAGCACTGGTACCCATTCCTAAAGAGCTTGTCTCAAGGCCCAGCCTGGACATTACCTCAAATTCCTCATTTACTGACCCAACAAAGCAATTGGATACTGCACAGCCAACTCAAAACCTTAAATCAGGCTGCATGGCGGATAATGTAACCATTCAGGACACACCTCTCTCTAAAGCAGTTATGGATGTTATCCTGGAGGCCAGGAGGCCCAGCACCAGAAAATCATATGCAGAAAAATGGAAGAGATTATGTGCTTGGAACCAGGCACAAGGAATTGACATGCTTGTACCAAATATCCTTCAGATTTTACAATACCTAACTGAGATGTTGGACAAAGGCCTATCCTTTTCATCTATTAAGATCCATGCCTGTGCCATTTCAGCTCATTACAATATGGACCCACCTATTTTTTCACATCCATTACTAAGGCAGTACCTCAGAGGGGCCAAAAACATAAGACCCCCAAGAAGAGCACCAATACCTGTATGGGACCTCAACTTTGTCTTGGAAAAGCTCATACTGCCTCCTTTTGAGCCAGCCAGTACAGCCGGGATAAAATTCTTATCATGGAAAACAGCTCTGCTGCTAGCAATAACATCAGCAAGAAGAGTCTCAGAGTTACAGGCATTAATTGCTGTGGAACCTTTTATCATT
The DNA here is from genome assembly GCF_019279795.1 of Protopterus annectens. NCBI lineage: Eukaryota > Metazoa > Chordata > Ceratodontiformes > Protopteridae > Protopterus > Protopterus annectens. The sequence continues at coordinate 334,427,418 of NC_056740.1, read as the reverse complement.
TTCCATCCGGACAGGGTTTCTCTAAGGACAAACCCAACATTTATGCTTAAGGTAGTATCCAGTGTGGCTCGCAATCAAACCATTCATTTGCCTACTTTTTATCCAAATCCCCAGAATAAAGGGGAGAGACTTCTGCATTCTTTGGACATGCACAGACAGCTACGCTTCTACTTGGACAAAACTAAAGCTTTCAGAAAGACTGAGCAACATTTAGTGGCATATGCTGCAGGATCACAAGGAAAGGTTATCTCAAAGCAGATTATTTCAAAATGAATAGGACACTGCATTCGTTTCTGCTATTCACAACATGGCAAATCAGTGCCTAAGGGCATTGGGCCACATTCGACCAGGGCAACAGCCACCTCAGCAGCCTTCCTCAGAGGAGTACCAACCAAGGATATTTTGGAGGCTGCTACTTGGACTTCAGTGCACACTTTTACAAAGCACTACCACTTACCTCTTTACTCTAAATCCGGAGCAGGCTTTGCCACTGCAGTTCTGCAGGGCCTCATAGCCACTCCTAATTCTATTTAGACCCAGCCACCCAACCTCAGCTTTAGGATTCAACCCAAGTGTAATGACTGCAACAGTGAAACACAATTAACATAGTACAGTTGTGTACCTACCATAAGTGTAGATGTTCGAGTGTATTCACTGTTGTAGTCCAGATTACCCACCATCCCCCTTTCTTTGCTGGGACTTATCTGTACTTCTCTATTCTATACAACCTATGTGGTGTATTTGCTTATAGATGAAGGTAATGTTTATTTTAGTGCATGCTTTTTTATAAGTATTTTTTTTACCCTTTTGGGTGCACCTGACATCTGGGGCAAGAAAAACTGAAGAAAATGGCGTTGGCTGCATCTTATATACCCCTGGCACACTGACGTCAGGGAAGAGGTGACCGCAACCGACGCCGGACCAGGACTTTGGAATTCAGGCCGACTGCAGGTAGCCTGCCAGCAGGATAACCCAAGTGTAATGACTGCAACAGTGAATACACTCGAACATCTACATTTATGATAGGTACACAACTGTACTTTTTGCAGGGCCTCATAGCCGCTCCTAATGCTGTTTAGCTCCAGCCCCCCAACCATAGCTTTTGGACTCAACCCAAATGTAATGACTGCAACAGTGAAACATGAAGAACATAATACAGTTGTGTACACTTACCATAAATGTAGATGTTCGAGTGTATTAACTGTTGCATTCCAGGTTACCCACCCGCCATCTCCCTATTTCTTCTGGAACTTATCTTTACTTCTGTAATCTATACAACCTAGGTGGTGTATTTGCTTATAGATGAAGGTAAAGCTTATTTTGGTGCATGTATGTTTTACTTACATATTTTTAGCCTACCCTTTTGGGGGCACCTGACAATCTGGGGCAAGAAAAACTGAAGAAAATGGTGTCGGCTGCATCTTTTATACCCCTGATGACCTGACATCAGGGAAGAGGTGACAGCAACCGAAGCAGGACCCAAAACTTTGGAATTCAGGCCGACTGAGGGCAACCTGCCAGCAGGATAACCCAAATGTAATGACTGCAACAGTGAATACACTCGAACATCTATATTTATGGTAAGTATACACAACTGTACTTTCTCAAACCCCTCCTGATAAGAGGCCAGGCAAGACATTGATTATGAATCTTCAGATCAGGTTTCTGTTTCTTCTGATTCCTCTTCTGATCAGAAGTTTTCTATACCACCCTATGAGGATTCTGATGCAGAGGAATCTATCCCATCTGCATCTTCTCCTGAAGATTATTCCTTTGGAGAAACCTTGCATACTTTGAGGGAGCACTTTTACTGGGAGAGTCAAGATTTCTCAGAATCAAGAGGCTTAGGGATTTCCTTCTTCTCCCTCAGCATGGGCCTTTAGACATACCTCCTCTTTTAGACATTGTGGATGATGTGTTTTCGGGGTCAAGCTTGACTCTAGACTCCTTACCTCTGGCTCCTAGTAAGCCAGACAGATATTACAGTGTTCCTGACTCTCACAAATTTTTATTTAAAAACCCTGCTGCTGACCCTGGAACTATTTCACAGGGTCCAAAAGGTGTAACGGCCTCAACAGCAAAAAATCCTACCCCCTCTGATAGAGACTTAAGGGCACTAGATAGATGGGGAAAGAAGGTTTATACATCTGTGACCATGGCAGTTAGGGCCTTAAACTGCCAGTTTCATATGCTCAAGTATCAAAAGCATGTTATGGGATTACTGAAACAGAAAAAGATGTTGATTTCTGAATGTGCAGAAAATAAAGAATTACAGGAATTATTGCATGCAGCAGAACAAGTTGGAAAGCATACTTTGCAATGCGGTTTTGATTCCTTAGAGGCCTCCTGCAGGGCCGCAGTTACTGTATCTGTGATTAGAAGGCATGCCTCGCTAAAAGAGCAAAATTTGCCTGATCATGTTAAAACTAAATTGCTGGATGCACCTTTACAGCATGATACTCTGTTTGGTATTAAGGCAGAAGAGGTTTTAAAGAAAATGGAAGACAAAGCTAAGTCTATGCAAACTGTAAAAGACTTCTTACAAGTGCAGCCACCAAGATTCAGTAGATACTGGCCTACAAAAAATTGGTCCTTTCCTATGTCCGACAGAGCTCCATGGGGCAAATCCAGGCACCATGAAGGTTCTAGATACCAGTCACAGGATTCTTACAGGTCAAAGCAATGGGGGGCCTCTACCTCCAAACCTGGAGGAAATAAAGTGCAACCCTACAGTAAACAAGTCTCAATGACTTCCCTCTGCCATCACCAAGCACTTCTCTTTTGGCAACTCCCTTAGAGGGAAAGTTAGCACTTTATGCTCAAAATTGGCAGTTAATAACCCAGGACCAGTGGGTATTAAACATAGTATCCCAGGATACAGATTCCACTTCGACACTCTGCCAACTCCAAACGGTTGGCCAGATCTGCCAAAAAATCAATGAGCAGAGGCACAGAAACAAGTTACGTCCCTCATGGATATGGGGGCTATTCAGCCAGTGCCAGAGCAGGAAAAAGGACAAGGGATTTACCCAATACTGTTCTTGGTACCCAGAAAAGACAAGGCCTGGCGCCCAATACTAGATTTATCAGTTTTGAACACATTCCGAAATTCAAAATGCTAACTGTGCAGCAGCTTCTGCCCATGCTGGGCAAGAACGCTTGGCTAGTGACTTTAGACTTAAAAGAGGCATGCCTGCATATCCCAATAAGGGAATCGTGCAGAAGATGCCTCCGTTTTAAGGTTGGCTTTATGCATTGCCAATTTTCTGCACTGCCCTTTGGCTTATCTACTGTGCCCAGGGTCTTTACAAAGTGCCTGGCACCAGTAATTGCATTTTGCAGACAGAGGTATACAAATCTATCCTTACTTGGACGACTGTCTCATTCAAGCAGAGAACAAGGACAGTCTTCATCAGCATCTGGCGTTTGTGAAAAGGCTTCTAACATGCCTAGGGTACACAATAAACAAAAAAAAAATCACAACTGGTACCCTCTCAAAAGGTAACATTCCTGGGTGCAAGCGTGAATACAACTGCCCAGATAGCTTTCCTCACGCCAGACAAAGGTAACTGACTGTTTACTTCAAACAGATGGCAACAAAAACCCAGTTACCTGCAAGACAAATTCTGCAGGCTTTGGGGTTCATGGCATCCTGCATTCTACTGATTCCATATGCAAGACTGCATATGAAGAAACTACAGTGGTGCCTAAAAGGTTTATGGAGCCAACATTGTCACAGTCTGGAAACCATTATTCCTCTCATTCCCTACTTACAACAGGAGTTTCTTTGGTGGGCAGAGGCATGTCACCAAAACATGGGACAGTCCTTCACTCTACCCCTGCCAGCCAAACCTTAACTACAGATGCATCAGACTATGCATGGGGGCCCACCTGACAGGAAGATGCATTCAGGGCATATGGACCCCAAAACAAATGCATGTGCATATCAACCAAAAAGAGATGTTAGCTGTTCAAAATGCCCTGACAGCCTTCAAGGACTTACTTCATCCAGGACAACTACTGATAAAGACGGACAACACCACGGTTATGTGGTACATAAGCTGTGGGGCATGCACTCATACCCCCTTTGCAGACTAGCCATGGCATTGTGGGACACAGCCTTGACCTACCAAGTACATCCTCAAGCTCAATTCCTGCCGGGAAAGCAAAATACTGTGGCAGACGACTTAAGCAGAAACCTTATGGACCCTCACGAGTTGAAACTGGATCCACAAGTCTTCAGCATGATAACAGGGAAATGGGGGAGCCCGGAAATAGACCTTTTTGCCTCTCCTCGGAATTATCAACTGGACAAATTATGCACAAGGTCTTATCACAGACGAGCATGGAAAGTGGATGCCCTATCCTTCAGTTGGAAAAACCTATCAGTTTATGCCTTTCCTCCTCTGCCTCCTCTTCCCAAGATCCTACTAAAGGTCAGACAAGAAAAAACAAAAGTGATACTAATTGCCCCGGACTGGCCCCCGCCAACACTGGTATCCAATCCTAAGGAATATGTCTCAGTTCACAGCTTGGTATTTGCCTCAAATATCTCACTTACTATCTCAGCAAGACAATCAGCTCCTGCACAATCATCTCCAAACACTGAACCTGGCAGCATGGCTGATCATGTAGTTATTCAAACAACACCTCTCAGTTAATCTGTGATGGATGTCATTTTGGAAGCCAGGAGGCCTGGTACTAGAAAATCTTATGCTGATAAATGGAAGAGATTCTGTGCTTGGAACCAAGCACAAGGAACTGACACAGCAGAGCCCAATATTCCTCAGATTTTACAATACTTGACTGAGATGCTTGACAAAGGCCTATCTTTTTCATCAATAAAAATCCATGCCTCTGCCATCTCAGCTCATTACAACACAGAGCCACCGATGTTTTCTCACCCTTTGCTAAAACAGTATCTTAGAGGGGCCAAAACTTTAAGGCCTCCCAGAAGATCAATTCCTGCATAGGACCTCAATTTTGTGTTGGAAAAGCTCACCCTGCCTCCATTTGAACCAGCTGCTACTGCAGATATAAAGTTTTTATCATAAAAAACAGCTTTGCTCCTGGCAATTACTTCAGCAAGAAGGGTCTCAGAACTACAGGCCCTCATGGCTGTGGAGCCTTTTATCATATTTTACCCAGTGTGTCCCTCAGAACCAATCCTTCCTTTATGCCTAAGGTGGTTTCCAGTGTGGCTCTTATCCAAACTATTCATCTGCCAACTTTTTATCCAAATCCGCAGAACAAGGGGGAGCGGATTCTGCATTCCTTGAACATACACAGACCACTAAGATTCTACTTGAGCAGGACTAAAGCTCTAACGAACTGAGCAGCAACTGGTGGCATTTGCTGCAGGATCAGAGGGAAAGGCTATTTCAAAGCAGATTATTTCAAAGTGGATAAGCCACTGCATTAATTTCTGCTACTTACATCATGGTAAACCGGTGCCCAAGGGCATTAGGTCTCATTCCACCAGGGCTGCAGCTACATCAGCAGCTTTTCTCAGAGGGGTACCAACCAAAGACATTCTAGAAGCTGCTACTTGGAGTTCTGTTCATACTTTTACAAAGCATTATCATTTGCCTTTCTTCTCTAAGTCCAGGTCAGGCTTTGCCACTGCAGTTCTGCAGGGCCTTATAGCCACCCCTAATGCTGTTTAGCTCCAGCCTGCCATCCATAGCTTTGGGATTCTACCCAAATGTAATGACTGCAACAGGGAAACACAAAGAACATAGTGTAGTTGTGTACACTTACCAGAAATGTAGATGTTCAAATGTATTCACTGTTGCAGTCCAGGTTACCTGCCCGCCATCCCCCTTTTATTCTGGGGTTTTCTCTTTCCTTCACTATATTCTACAGCCTTTTTGCTGTATTTGCTTTCAGATGAAGGTAAAGTTTATGTTGTTGCATGTGTATATAGTTTATATAGTTTTGCTCCCCATTTGGGGGTCACCTGACATCTGGGGCAAGAAAAACTAAAGAAAATGGCATTGGCTGCCTGTTTCATACCCCTCACAAGCTGACGTCATGGAAGAAGAGACAGCAACCGACGCAGGACCCAAGACTTTGGAATTCAGGCCAACTGAGGGCAACCTGTCAGCAGGTTACCCAAATGTAATGACTGCAACAGTGAATACACTCGAACATCTACATTTATGTAAGTGTACACAACTGTACTTTACTGGTGGTGGTTTCTTCCACCATAGCTTAGCTCCGTATTTAGGGGCTGCTGACATTTGGGGCAAGAAAAACTGATGTAATGGCATCGGCTGCCTGTTTTTATACCCCTGACAACCTGACGTCAGACCTGGAGCAACAGCAACCGAAGCAGCAATACTAAGTCTCTGGTATTCGGGCTGACTGAGGGCTACCTGCAGGCAGATAACCCAAGTGTGATGACTGCAACAGTGAATACACTCAAACATCTACATTTATGTTAAGTGTACACAACTGTACTTTCCATTGTTGGTGATTTGTAGTGAAGATCCTCAAATCAAGACTTTCCTCACTTAATGCCTTTCTTGAAACCCAGCAATTGAAATGCATAGCTCAGTCTAAGACAGACTCTCAGGACCCAAATTTTGCCTTTCCCCAAGAAGAAAATTGACCCAAGATGATTCTCAGTTCAACAACTGTGAGGTGGACGAACCTGCAGTACATCCAGTTACCTCTCAGTCACCTACTACTGAGATCTTGTTGGAGGCCAGTATGGCCTCTGATGCTTTGCAGACTGCAGATAACTTTGGATGAACTACATCTCATCTCAGAAGGGCCCACACAGAATCCCTCAGATATTTGTATAGTAGGAGATTCTGGCATGCTTATTAAAATGAGACACTGTTCCTATGCTGTGAGGCTCATGCAGGCAGACGTCACCCCAAAAAAGAAGGAACAACAAAAGCAGACGTCACCCCAAAAAAGGAACAACAAAAAAAAAAATCATCTGATGTCCCCTACTCTTTACAGGAAAAAGAATGGATGGACTTCTCTCACAGCTTATTTAAAGCTATCATGACCCTGAAGCCACCTTCTTTTGTGACCTAGCTATCTCAAGTCACACCACAAAAGCAAGCCTTGGATTCTTTCCTCTAAAAAGTATCCTAAACTAGATTCTGGTCATTTTATGGATTACTCTTCACAGCTCCGTTCTACTGAGCAAATCTCGGATGAAGTGGACCTCCTTTCACCTGACTCTCCTCTGGAAGAGGCTTCCTTAGGAGAAACTATGCAGAATATAAGATACTTTAAGTGGCAGTCAAGGCAAATTCCAAACGTACAAAACAGGTGATACAGCCTTCTGGAGATGGGTACTCTTGCCCCTTTGCCAGTTGTCACAGTCCTCGAAGCTTATCTTGATGCTTTCCATTCTTCTTCATTAACACATGATTCTCAGCTATCTGCTTCTGTTAGGCCGGGCAGGTTTTATAAGGATGTCCTTCAAGGATGCATCTGCAGTCCTAACATATGGGTTGTCCTGCCTCAGGCAGCCCTTCGGTCGGCCGGATTCCAAAGTCTGGGTCTGGCCTCGGCTGATGTCGCACTCCACCCGACGTCATAGCTGCTGTGGTATAAAGGCATCAGCCGACGCCATTTTCCTCAGTCTTTCTTGCCGCGCGGTGCCCGAAGCAGAAGCTGTTCGCAAGTGCCGGTCGGTCAGATCCAGAGATTTCTACTACCGAAGACTTCTAAAAAGCTAAGTACCCCGTTGGGGACTCTTTCTTGCCTCAGCCGATGTCAGACAAAGTAAATAATTGTTTAACTTGTGGGAAAGAAATATCTCATAAGGATTTCCACTCTTACTGCCTTCCTTGTTTAGGCCCGGACCACGACGTATCAGCTTGTTTAGCCTGTGCTTCTTTCAACCGACGGACGCTTAGACGTCGGTCGGAGTTTGCAGAGGAGTTTTTTGGTCCCGCTTTTGCTTACAAAATGCCGTCGGAGACTCCGAAAGCACAATTAGTTAAAAAACGCAAGGAAAAGGACCGACACTCGCGGTCCGCGGTTTCGGCTGAAACCACGGTTAGGCCAACCGCGAGTGTCTTGGTTTCGGCTGAAACAGAGTCCTCGGTTCTTCCTTCGGCCGAAAACAGGCCTCCAGTAGCCGAGGCTTCACAGAGCATGGTTGAATCGGCTACAGAAATTGTTCCTACAGAAGCAAGCACCCAGGATTTGTCCGATACTATTCTTTTACACATATCTACCCCTGCACGTGGGGCTGCTAGACCCCCTGCATCCATGTCTGTCAAGGCTTTTGCCAGGGCTAAAGCAGCTAAATCTTCTAAGGCCTTACCTGCTAAAATTCCCTCACACAGGCCTACCTCTAGTTCTCAAATGCTCAGCCTGGCTGAGGATCTCATTTCTTTGATCAGGGGATCCCAACCTCACCCAGACAGGGCCTCTCAACCCCCTCCAGAGAAGAGGCCTAGGACTGAACCCCCGGAACCTGTTTCCACAGACAATTCCTCGGATGACTCAGATATCTCAGACCCTCAGGAAGGCCCATATTCTCTTTATGAGGATTCTGATGCAGAAGATTCCATTCCTTCTGCTTCTCCTCCTGAAGAATTTTCTTTTGGGGAAACCTTACATGCTATGAGGGAACACTTTCAATGGCAGGGCCAGGATTTTTCAGATTCAAGGAAAAGGCTAAGGACTTTCTTACACTTACCACAGCATAGGCCTTTAGCCATTCCTCCAGTACTAACAGTTGTTGATGATGCTTATAATGATGCCTGTACTGCCCCTGATTCTCTTCCTCCGGCCCCTGCCAAGCCTGACAGATATTACAGGGTCCCGGACACACACTACCATTTGTATAAGGCTCCTGTGGCAGATCCTGAAACCATTTCACAGGGCCCTAAGGCTGTGGCAGCTGCCTCTGCCAAAAATCCTCTCCCCTCTGAAAGGGAATCTAGAGCATTAGAGAGATGGGGTAAAAGGTTTATACTTCTGCTACTCTTTCGCCAGGGCCTTAAACTGTCAATTCCACATGATTCAGTACCAGGAATTTTTGTTAGACCAGCTAAATAAAAACTGTCCTCCCTGAACCTATAGACCGCAAGTCCCTTCAGGAATTGGTACATAACTCTCAGCAGGTCAGTAACCATTTCTTAAAATGTGGCTATGATGCACTGGAGGCTTCCTTTAGATCAGCTATGACTGGAACAGTGATTCGAAGGCATGCTTGGTTAAAAGAACAATCCTTACCAGACCATGTTAAGTCAAAACTCCTAGATGCCCCTATGGAGAAACAAAGTTTGTTTGGCTTTCCTGTACAGGAGGTTCTAAAGAAGGTGGAGGAAAAGCTAAATCTGTCCAAACAGTCAAGGATTTCTTACAGGTCCAACCTCCGAGGTTTAGCAGAAATTGGCCTTCGAAGAATTGGTCCTTTCCAGACACCTCTAGAGCACAGAGAGGCAGAAATAGACGCCCAAGAGGCAGAGGTCAATCCAGGGGTGCCTACAGGGGACGTCAGTGGCAACCTACCAATCAGAGAAGTACTGCCACAGATTCAACTACAACCACTTCCACTGGACAGACACAATGACTTGGCTCTGATTCCGCCTACCAGGGAACAACTGGAAGCACCCTTGGGCAGAAAGCTAGCTTTATTCTCCCACAACTGGCATTACATTACAGGAGACAAATGGACTTTACAAACAGTAGACAAAGGCTACAGGTTTCACTTCCACACTCTACCAAAAAAGAGAGGAATGCCAAACCTACCACCAAGCCAAAAAACAGACGCTCTAAGGCAAATCAACAACTTACTAAGGATGAGAGCTATAGAAAAGGTACCGCCTATGGAACAAGGCCAAGGATTTTACTCCAGGCTTTTCCTTGTACCAAGAAAAGAAAATCAATGGAGACCTATTCTCGACTTGTCCGCTCTGAACACATACCTCATTGTTCCAAAATTCAAAATGCTGACCCTCCAGCAACTTCTTCCCATGCTGGGCAAGGAGTCTTGGCTGGTGACTCTAGATCTCAAGGAGGCATACCTGCACGTCCCTATACGACCAGATTGCAGAAGACACCTCAGATTTCTTGCATGATCAGAGCATTATCAATTCTCAGCATTGCCCTTTGGCTTATCTACTGCGCCCAGAGTATTCACGAAATGCCTGGCATCAGTAATTGCTCATTGCAGGCTTCAGGGAATTCAAATTTACCCATACCTGGACGACTGCCTAATACAAGCAGACAACAAGACAAAGTTAACAAAAGATTTGGAAAAGGTCATACAATTGTTGCAAGCCTTGGGATACACAGTCAACATGCAAAAATCAAGACTAGTACCATCCCAAAGGATAGCATTCTTGGGTGCAGAACTGGATACATCAACTCAGATGGCTTTTCTCACAGAAGAAAAACAAAAGCAACTACCAGTATATTTCATGACATTAACAACACAAACTCAGCTTACTGCAAGGAAAGTCCTGCAAGCCCTGGGTTACATGGCATCCTGCATAATATTGATTCCGCATGCCAGACTGCATATGAGAAAGTTGCAATGGTACCTAAGGAATGTATGGTCTCAACAGAAGCACAGTCTAGAAGCCCAGATTCCAATAATTCCATGCCTGAAGCAAGAATTCCAGTGGTGGGCTCAGGCCTGTCGGTTGAACAGAGGACTGCCTTTCCACAAACCTCATCCAATCCAGACCATCACCACGGACGCCGCAGACCTAGGCTGGGGGGCACACATGGTGGACAAGTGCATACAAGGCCTATGGACCCAAGACCAGCTGAATCTACACATAAATCTAAAGGAGATGCTGGCAGTGAAACATGCAATCCAGGCATTCCGACCATTCCTTCAACAAGGTCACTTGCTGATAAGGACGGACAATACCACAGTCATGTGGTACATCAACAAACAGGGAGGTACACACTCATATCCTCTATGCCGGATGGCAATGGACCTGTGGAATGTGGCTCTGAATCTCAACATTCAACTTCAGGCCAGATTTGTACCAGGAAAAGAAAATTCACTAGCAGATACCTTAAGCAGAACTACCACGGATGCTCACGAATGGATGCTGCATCCAGATATCTTCAAAACCATAACAAAGAAATGGGGACTACCAGAGATAGACCTGTTCGCCTCCCCACACAACCACCAATTGAAGAAATTCTGCACAAGAGCATACCACCCACTTGCTTGGAGGGTGGACTCCCTTTCCTTCAGCTGGAAAAACCTGACAGCATATGCATTCCCACCTCTTCCTTTGATGTACAAAGTCCTACTGAAGATCAAAGAGGATCAGCCAAGGGTAATCCTGATAGCTCCAGACTGGCCGAGGCAACATTGGTACCCGCTACTGAGAAGCATGTCTCGGACACACGCATGGCCTCTACCTCTATGTCCCTTACTCCTAACACAGAACAACTACAAGATCCTACATCCAAACTTGAAAACACTGCAGCTAGCTGCTTGGAATATTGCATAAGACAAAATAACCCAGATTTATCTCAGAGGGTTAAGGACATTATCCTGGAGGCTCGCAGACCCTCCACAAGGAAAACTTATTCAGGCAAATGGAAAAGATACCTCATGTGGAGTGCAGCAAAGGGGGAAAATGTTTCATTGGCAAACATAGCACACATCCTGGAATACTTAGCAGAACTGTTCCACAATGGCCTGTCCTACTCCTCCATTAAGATTCATGCATCAGCAATCTCAGCAGAATACAACATGGATCCTCCTGTCTTCTCTCATCCTCTACTCAGACAGTTCCTGAGAGGAATCAAAAATGTAAAGCCTCCAAGGAAACCACCTTTACCTACATGGGATCTCAACTTTGTGCTGGAAAAGCTAACACTTCCCCCTTTTGAACCGGCAGCAACAGCAGATTTACAGTTCTTGTCTTGGAAAACTGCTTTCCTGCTAGCAATCACTTCAGCAAGAAGGGTATCTGAATTACAGGCATTAATGGCAGTACAGCCCTTCCTTATCTTCCATCAGGATAGAGTGTCTCTGAGAACCAACCCTACCTTTATGCCAAAAGTGGTCTCCAGAGTATCATTGAACCAAGCAATTCATTTACCTACATTCTTCCCCAACCCACAGAACAGGGGGGAAAGACTGCTACATACCTTGGATGTGCACAGGCAATTACGCTACTACCTGGACAGAACTAAGACCAACAGAAAACTGACCAACTTCTGGTAGCATATGCAACAGGAATGCAAGGAAAAGCAATTTCAAAACAGACAATCTCAAAATGGATAGGAAATTGCATACGATTTTGCTACTCTTTTCATGGAAAGACAACTCCTGAAAATATCAGACCTCATTCCACAAGAGCTACAGCCACCACTACAGCTTTCCTACGAGGAGTGGCTACCAAAGACATTTTAGAAGCTGCTACTTGGAGCTCCGTGCATACATTTGCCAAGCATTATAACCTTCCTTTATACTCCAGATCCCGAGCAGGTTTTGCAACTGCGGTGTTGCAAGGGATCCTGACTACACCATCTTTATCTTAGTGCCTCCTCCCCCAGTTTGGCTATGGTATTCTACCCATATGTTAGGACTGCAGATGCATCCTTGAAGGACATAGTACAGTTTTGTACCTACCATAAATGTAGATGTCCGATAGGTATGCATCTGCAGTCAGGATTACTCACCCTCCTTCCCCTCTGTAGTATTCCTAGGGTACCTACCCCTCTTTTAGCTAGCTGGGGGAAATTATTATGGCGTATTTGTTTTTGTATATATGTATATATATATATATATATATATATTTTTTTTTTTTGCTCTCTACTGTTTGGAATTATTTGCATTTATTCAAATTTAGCCTTCCTAGAGGGCACCTGGCATCTGGGGCAAGAAACACTGAGGAAAATGGCGTCGGCTGATGCCTTTATACCACAGCAGCTATGACGTCGGGTGGAGTGCGACATCAGCCGAGGCCAGACCCAGACTTTGGAATCCGGCCGACCGAAGGGCTGCCTGAGGCAGGACAACCCATATGTTAGGACTGCAGATGCATACCTATCGGACATCTACATTTATGGTAGGTACAAAACTGTACTTTCTTGAAACACTTGCATACCTGTGTAAAAATTCCATGGCTGACACAGCAGCAGTCTCCCTCTCCATGGATAAGCCATCCAAATTGCTTCCCCCTGCCAATGCCCTTCCCTCAGACAAGAACATTAATGCCGTGGAAAGGTAAGGCAAGAAAGTTTACACTTCCCGACACAATGTAACACCAGAAACTTGTAAATAAACCGGCTCAGCTCCCCAGACACTGCAAACTTTAATAGACCAAAAGAGCGAAAAAACACAATTCTATACATATGAAAAGATAACTTAGCGCTTTCACCCACATACATAGTCAGGCATCATCAGAGTGGATGATGCCTGACTATGTATGTGGGTGAAAGCGCTAAGTTATCTTTTCGTATGTATAGAATTATTATGTGTTTTTTCACTCTTTTGATCTATTAAAGTTTGCAGTGTCTGGGGAGGTCAGCCGGTTTATTATTTAAAAGTTTATACCTCCCCCCACTTTAGCATTTAGAGCTATTAATTACCAAGCACAAATGACTACAATACCTCCTTTCTGTGGTACAGCCTTTGCATAAGGTCATGTCAAAACCTCAAACAGCAGATTGTAAAAGCAAATGAAGACCCTTCTGTCCCAAGCTAAACTAATGGGCAGACACAGCATTAAATGCAGTTAGGATGAAGTGGACACTGTGTCCAGGGCTGCTGCCACTGGTTCAGTAATCAGACAGTATGCATGGGTACAGGGCCAGACCATCACTGAAGACTTCAAATCCAAACTCTTGGATTTACCCTTGGACAGTGACATTTTCTTTGGACCACAAGCTGCCAGTCCTTTCAGAAGTATGCAAGAGTAAGGCACGACTTTGAAAGACTGCAGGCAGATTCTCTTCTCTGCAGTTTCTATATACCATAAGAACTGCCTGCCCAAATCTACGTCCGTGGTTAAGAGGGGACCCTATGCCTTCTCACAGACATAGAAAAGCACCTTGGAAAAGATTTTCTGACATGTCACTGAGGGATTTCCCTCCAGTGAGGCCTCCACTTGGGGGGACAAAACCTTGTGACTTTCCTCTTCCCCCTGGCCCCCTTTCTCCATCTCTGCTCCCTTTATCAAAAAGATTTTCCCTTTCACTTAAGCTCTGGCAGGTGGTAACTACAGACAAGCAGGTTCTGACCATCATCAAAGAAGCCTATGCCATGTCTTGGGAAAGCATTCCTTTCATGAAAGGATTCCCAATCCTCCACCCAACCAGCTTCCCTTGATTGGTCACCTTATTCAGGACTTGCTGACAAGGCATTAGTGAAGTACCACCTCCATCCTTCACAGGAAAAGTTTTTTTATTCAAGGATCTTTCTTGTTCCAAGGAAGGAAGGAAGGTCAGTGGAGGCCCAGCCTTGAACCTCCCATACTTTCAGAATGTTTTCTCTACACACACTCCTACCCTTTAATCTTCTCGGGCATTGCTAGTTTTCCTAGACCTCATGGATGTCTGTCTTCATACCCCCATCCATCCTTCTTGCAGGTGATTCCTCAAGTTCTTCTCTGACACTTCTCATTTTTAGTTTACTGCTTTGCTCTTTGGTCTTTCTCCTGCTCAAAGGGTTTTCACAAAGTGCCCAGCACCTGTGGTAGCTCTCTATCACGCTCAGAGTATTCAGTTTTTCTCCTACCTAGATGACCTGTTGATTCAGGCCTGTCTGCAGACACCCCCCTTGAGCACCTAAGTTTCTGGGTTGCAAGCTAAACAAGCCTCCCTTCCACAGGAAAAAGTCCAAGGCCTAGTATTCTTTTTTCCAAACCCTCTGCCCAGTTACTCACTGCACTGCAAAAGGACATCCTCAGGATTGGGGGGGGGGGGGGTCATGGCTGCATCCATCTCAATGATCCCTCTGGCCAGATTACATATGAAAATATTTCAGTAGTACCTGAAATCAGTATGGGTCCAACACACACACCCCTTGGACACCCTGATCTCAGTTGCCGTGCATCAAGGAGGAGTTTCCATGATGGGAGAAATAGGTGTCTCTCAGCCCAGGACTTCCATTTACACATGGTCCCTCACAACAGAATTCTTCACACAAATTACTCAGACAAGGATTTGGGGGCCTGGAAGACTCCCATAAGGTACAGAGGAAATGGCCATTCTCTCTCCTGAAAGAACACAGCCTAAAAGAAATGAGAGCACTTCTGCAGGCTCTGCTGATTATCACACCTCTGGTAACCAGTAGTGTCCTGGTGTTCACACAATACCACAGTGATGTAGTATGTAGACAAACAAGGAGGTGCAAGGTCTTACGCCTTGTGCAGGTTACCATAGAAGGTTTAACCAATTGCCACTCAGTTAAAAATTACCCTCACAGCAGCTAACATTCCCTCAGTTTTCGATGTGTTAGTAGACTCTAAACAGAGACCTTATGCCCCCCCTCCCCATGAATGGATCCTGAACAGACAAGTCTTCAAAGCAATTATGTGCTGTTGGGGCACTCCATGGATAGACCTCTTTGCATCTGCAGAGCATCACCAGCTCTCCCTGATTGCACCAAGACCCCATCTTGGGTCTGGAAGACAAACGCCTTCTTCCAGTTGATAGGGATGTTCTTGTATGCTTACCCTCTGTTGACAGTTTTGCCGAGGGTCAACCTAAAAATAAAAAATAATGCTCCATAACTGCTACTCCTGGCTCCTTTCTGGCCAAGACAACATTGGTTTCCCATCCTGTCCTACCTATCAAAGGAAAACCACAGGAAATATCCAGTACAACCAGATCTAATCACTCAACATAAGGGTCAGCTTGTACAGCCCAAAGTAGCCTCTGTCAGTCTCACTCTGTGGATGATTGGGTTCTAATCCCTTAAAGATACTTATTTTAAGAGGAGGTGGTGCAGTTTTTGCAGGAGGCCAGGAAATCATACTCAGCCACGTGGAAAAGATTTTCCTTTTGGTGCCACATGCACAGAATGGAACCACTCTTATCTGAGGTTTCCACCATTCTTCAGTATCTCTGTGAGCTTCACTCCTTTATTAAAGCACATTTGTCAGCTTATAGTGCCTCTTTACCTCTAGACCATCCTCTTATGCACAGAGTTAAAGCTCTTCATGAAAGGAGTCCTATACCTTAAGCCTCCAAGGACACTAATTGCCCCAACATGTGATCTTAATTTTGTTTTGGAAAAACTCACTTTATCCCCTTTTGAGCCATCTGCTTCACCTGTCTTAAAATTCTGCACAAGGAAAACTGTTATACTGCCTCTAACCTCTGCTCGCATGGTCTCTGAAATCCAGGCACTCTTGGCTACTCTGCCCTTCATTATTTTCCATAAAAACCATAACAGTTAGGGCAAATCCTTCTTTCATTCCTAATATTAAGAATGAGCTATCCCTCAGTCAAGCTATTCACCTTCCTGCTTTCTTCCCCAGTCCTCAAAATGGGGGGGGGGGCTTAGACATTCACAGGTAGCCGAGGTTCTGTTCGGACAAAACTAAAGCAATCTGAAAAACTGACCAAATATTTGTTTCTTTCATGGCGTCCAGGCTGGGCCAACCAATCTCAAAGTAAACCATTGCATCCTGGATAGCCAAGGCTCGCTCTCTCTACTTTCAACATGGTAAGTCCCTATCCTAAAGCACATTCCCTTGGATGGTTGCCAGTTTTGAGTGTTTTCCACAAAGCAGTTGATGATAGGTCCATCTTGGAAGTGGCCACTCAGCCCTCTGTGCACACCTTCACCAAGTACTACAAGAGTGATGCCTCCTCCAGGTCTAAGATAGCTTTTGCCAGATCAGTGCTTTCTGGTCTCTTGTTCAGGTCTCCTCTTCACAAGAGACAGCCACCCCCTGCCCTCTCTCTAACTCTGGGAGTCACCCATTTGTGATAAATACTGCAGCAGTGATTTCAGATGTTCTTCGTGTTTCACTGTTGCAGTCATTACATTTGGGTAATCCTGCTGGTAGGTTGCCCTCAGTTGGCCTGAATTCCAAAGTCCTGGGTCCTTCGTCGGCTGCTGTCGCCCCTTCCCCTGACGTCAGGTCGTCAGGGGTATAAAAGATGCGGCCGACACCATTTTCTTTAGTCTTTCGGTGCCCGAAGCAGAAGCAGTTCGCAAGTGCTGGTCGGCTGACTCCTGAGATTTTCGAGTTCGAATTTGAGATCCAAAGACTTCTATAAAGCTAAATACCCCGTTGGGGAAACTTTTTTCTTCCTCCAGAACCGATGTCAGCAATAGTTAATAACTGTATTTCTTATGGGAAGCAAATACCTCATAAGGACTTTCATTCTTGCTGTATTCCTTGCCTAGGCCCTGATCATAACTTTCTAGGTTGTCTGTTTTGTGCTAGATTTAACCAATGCACTATTAAGCGTCGGTATGATTTTGCATTAAAGTACTTTGGACGCAGGTTTAATTATCCAGAAATGTCGTCAGAAAGCCATCCGACTACCGGAGTTCACAAAAAATGCAAAGAAAAAGAAAGACAACTGAGACCCAAAAAATGACGACAAAGCTTCTCCTAAGCCAGTCGCCGGTTCTCAGTGAGGCGCTTTCGCAGCCCCTGACGCTCGCTACTTTAGAGTCGCACGCCGCTACCGACTCCCATGTGGAGTCAGCTATGCTGCTGGAAACTCAAGGTACTGGAGCCTCGGACGCTATTCCTTCAGATGGGTCTGGAGCCGCTGAGCAGGCACCGGCTTCTGAGGGTGTATTCAGACCTAAACATTTATACATTAAACAGACTTCAAAGGCAAAGAATAAAGCACCTTCAAAGGCAAAGAAGCAAACTCAAGAGCCACGTGGCCAGGCCTCCATGCCCAAAAAGCAGATGCTCAAAATGGCCGAAGACTTGATTACCCTGATCAGGTGTTCCCATGCCCCTCCTGGTAAGAGGTCTGGGCAAGAGACTAACTATGAATCTTCAGATCAGGTTTCCATTTCTTCTGATTCCTCTTCTGATCAGGAATATTAACCCCCATGAGGATTCTGATGCTGAAGAATCTATCCCTTCAGCTTCTCCTCCTGAGGACTATTCTTTTGGGGAAACCTTACATACCATGAGGGAGCATTTCCACTGGGAGAGCCAAGATTTTTCAGAATCTAAAAAGAGGCTCAGGGATTTTCTGTTACTACCTCAGCACAAGCCACTAGCCATCCCCTTGTGTTAGACATTGTAGATGATGTGTTTTCAGAGTCTAGACTTACCCCTAACTCCTTACCTCCAGCTCGTTAAGCCTGACAGATATTACAGGGTTCCTGACTCACATAAATTCCTTTTTAAAAACCCTGCTTCAGACCCAGAAATTATTTCTCAGGATCCCAAAGGAGTTAAGGCTTCCACTGCAAAAAACCCTGCCCCCTCTGACAGGGATTCTAGGGCACTGGATAGATGGGGAAACAAGGTTTACACATCTGCTACCTTGGCTATAAGGGCCTTAAACTGTCAGTTTCATATGCTGTGAAATATCAGCAACATGTCATGGCATTGCTTAAACAGAAAATGTTGTTAAACTCTGTGCAGAAAACAAGGAAATGCAGGATATATTGCATGCAGCTGAACAAGTTGGAAAGCATACTTTGCAATGTGGTTTTGATTCTTTAGAAGCCTCCTGCAGGGCCGCAGTTACAGGTTCTGTAATTAGGAGGCATGCTTGGTTAAAGGAACAAAATTTGCCTGATCATGTTAAATTATTAGATGCACCTTTACAGCATGATACTTTGTTTGGTGTCAAGGCAGAAGAGGTGTTAAAGAAAATGGAGGACAAAGCTAAATCTATGCAAACGGTCAAAGATTTTTTTATAAGTTCAGCCACCTAGGTTTAGTAGACATTGGCCAACAAAGAATTGGTCTTTTCCTGTGTCAGACAGACCTCAAAGGGGCAGACCCAGACGCCCTAGGGGCAGATCCCAGACACGAGGTACATTCCGCTCAAAGCAATGGGGGGTATCTACCTCCAAAGTTGGAGAAGACAAATCACAGCCGTTCATGAAACAGTCCCAATGACTTCCCCCTGCCTGCACCAAGCATTTATCTACTGGCAGCCCCCTTAGGGGGAAAATTAGCACTTTTTTCACAAAATTGGCACATTATAACCCAGGATATCGTGTCACAAGGCTACAAGTTCCATTTCCATACCCTGCCAAAAGCAAACGGCTGGCCAGATCTGCCAAAAAATCAATGGGCAGAGGCACAAAAACAAGTCTCATCCCTTATGGACATGGGGGCCAGTCAACTAGTACCAGAGCAAGAGCAGGGACAAGGATTTTACTCGACTGTTCTTAGTACCCAGAAAGGACAAGACCAGGAGGCCAATACTGGGCCTATTTTGAACACATACCTGGATATTCCAAAATTCAAGATGTTGACTTTGCAGCAACGTCTGCCCATGCTGGGCAAGAATACTTGACTTGTGACTTTAGACCTAAAAGAGGCATACCTGCATGTCCCAATCAGACAAATATGCAGACGATACCTCAGATTCAAGGCTGGCTTAATGCATTACCAATTCTCTGCACTGCCCTTTGGCTTGTCTACTGCGCCCAGGGTCTTTACAAAGTGCCTGGCACCAGTAATCGCATTCTGCAGACAGAGGAATTCAAATATATCCTTACTTGGACGACTGTCTAATTCAAGCAGAGAACAAGGACATTCTTCTACAGCATCTGGCGTTTGTGAAAAGACTTCTAACATGCCTGGGGTACACAGTCAACAAAAAGAAACCAAAACTAATACCCTCTTAAGAGATAATATTTCTGGGTGCAAGCTTAAATACAACTGCCCAGATGGCTTATCTCACGCCAGACAAACAAAGGCAACTGACTACCTATTTCAAAATGTTGGCCACAAAGACGCAGTTATCTGCAAGAAAAAATCTGCTAGCTTTGGGCTTCATGGCATCCTGCATCCTACTAATTCCATATGCAGAACTGCATATGAGGGAACTTCAATGGTACCTAGAAAGTGTTTGGACTCAACATTGCCACAGCCTGGAAACAATGATTACTCTTATTCCCTGCCTACAACAGGAGTTTCAATGGTGGGCAAAGGCTTGTCACCAAAACAAGGAACAGCCATTCACATTACCCCCAGCCAGGCAGACACTAACAACGGATGTATCAGATTATGTCTGGGGGGCCCACATGGCAGGAAGATGCATTCATGGCACATGGTCCTCAACCCAAATGCATCTACATATCAATCAAAAAGAGATGCTAGCTGTTCAGAATTCTCTGACAGCCTTCAAGGACCTAATTCATCCAGGACAACTACTGATAAAGGTAGACAACACCATGGTCATGTGGTATATAAACAAGCAGGGGGGGCACACATTCTTACCCCCCTTTGCAGACTAGCCATGACTTTGTGGGACACAGCATTATCTTACCAAGTACATCTACAGGCACAGTTCCTGCCAGGAAGGAAAAATACTCTGGGAGATGAACTAAGCAGAAACCTCATGGATCCCCACGAGTGGCAGCTGGATCCACAAGTCTTCAGCATGATAACAAGGAAATGGGGATGCCCGGACGTAGATCTATTTGCCTCCCCTCACAACTACCAGCTAAAAGGATTCTGCACAAGGACTTATCACAGACAAGCATGAAAAGTGGATGCCCTTTCAGCTGGAAAAATCTGTCAGTATATGCCTTTCCCCCTTTGCCTCTCCTCCCCAAGGTACTCCTAAAGGTCAGACAGGGAAAGCCAAAAATGATACTGGTTGCCCCAGACTGGCCCCGCCAGTACTGGTTTCCAATCCTAAAGAACTTGTCTCAATGCCCAGCTTGGACCTTACCTCAAATACCTCATCTACTGTCCCAGCAAAACAATCAGATCCTGCACAGCCAACTCAGGACTTTAAACCTGGCAGCATGGCGTAGTCATACAAAACACACCTCTCAGTAAAGCTTTGATGGATGTCATTTTGGAGGCCAGAAGCCTAGTACTAGAAAATCTTATGCTGGAAAATGGAAGAGATTCTGTGCTTGGAACCAGGCACAAGGAACTGATACAGCTGTGCCAAATATTCCTAAGATTTTGCAATACTTAACTGAGATGCTGGACAAAGGCCTATCTTTTTCATTTATTAAATATCATGCCTCTGCCATTTCGGCTCATTACAATACAGAGCCACCAATCTTTTTTCATCCCTTATTAAAACAGTACCTCATTGGAGCCAAAAATTTAAGGCCTCCAAGGAGATCACCAGTGCCTGCATGGGACCTCAACTATGTCTTGGAAAAACTCACCCTGCCTCCTTTTGAGCCAGCTGCTACTGCTGATATAATTTTTTTGTCTTGGAAAACAGCTCTGCTCCTAGAAATAACTTCTGTAAGATGAGTTTCAGAGCTTCAGGCACTAATGGCTGTGGAACCTTTTATCATTTTTTATCCAGACAGGGTCTCTCTGAGGACAAATCCAACATTTATGCCTAAGGTGGTGTCCAGTGTGGCTCTTAACCAAACTATTCATCTACCAACTTTTTATCCAAATCCACAGAACAAGGGGGAGAGAATTCTGCATTCTTTGGACGTTCACAGACAGCTTAGATTCTACTTGGACAGAACCAAAGTTTTCAGAAAGACAGCAATTACTAGTGGCATATGCTGCAGGATCACAGGGAAAGGCTATCTCAAAGCAGACTATTTCAAAGTGGATAGGCCACTGCATTCGTTTCTGCTACTTGCACCATGGCAAGCCAGTGCCTAAAGGCATTAGGCCACATTCAACCAGAGCTGCATCCAATTCAGCAGCCTTTCTCAGGGGAGTACCAACCAAGGACATTTTAGAGGCTGCTACTTGGAGTTCAGTGCACACCTTTACAAAGCACTATAATCTGCCACTCTACTCTAAATCCACTGCAGGCTTTGCTACTGCAGTTCTGCAGGGCCTCATAGCCACTCCTAATGCTGTTTAGCTCCAGCATCCCATCCATAGCTTTGGGACTCTACCCAAATGTAATGACTGCAACAGTGAAACACAAAGAACATAGTGCAGTTGTGTACACTTACCATAAATGTAGATGTTCAAGTGTATTCACTGTTGCAGTCCAGGTTACCCACCCGCCAACCCCCTTTCCCTATGTGGTGTATTTGCTTGTAGATGACGGTAAAATTTATATTGCTGCATGTGTTTACATATATATATATATATATATATATATATATATATAAGTTTTGGCTACCCTTTTAGGGGGCACCTGACATCTGGGGCAAGAAAAACTAAAGAAAATGGCGTCGGCCGCATCTTTTATACACCTGACGACCTGACATCAAGGAAGGGGTGACAGCAGCCGATGCAGGACCCAGGACTTTGAAATTCAGGCTGACTGAGGGCAACCTGCCAGCAGGATTACCCAAATGTAATGACTGCAACAGTGAATACACTCGAACATCTACATTTATGGTAAGTGTACACAACTGTACTTTACCACACAATACAGTTATGTAAGAACTTATAACAGTAGATGTCCATCTGATCACTGTTACAGTATTCCTTCCCCCTCTCTCTCACTCTGTATTCTTTTGCTTTTGGATCGCACACGTACAAATATGCTTTCTTGGGGGAGTTTCCTAGTTCTAGCCATGCCCCATCTAGCTGACCAGTTTCCTCTCTCAGTTGTCTTCAGGCTGCTGGCTTGGAGATGGTCTGAGGATCTTACACGTGCTTCCATACTTTATAACATGATGCACATGTGCTGGGGTCCTATTACAGATGTATACCCTTGGGAAGGTAAAGATTTTGTACCCCGGCCAGACATCAGCAACGAAAACCCATTTGTGATGAAATACTGCAACAGTGACATCTACTCTTATGGTAAGTTCTTGCAGAACTGTACTTTTTGGCAGTGTTGCCCAATATTGTTTTTTCTTTTACTTGGATGTGCATTTCTTATTTGTCTTCCCTTTGTTTCTCTAACAAGCTGTAGTCATGATATTACTAAAATTTCTTAAAGTATTTTTTCTTTGCTTTCTGTGCCATTGGGCCTAAGCCCATTTGCTTCATCATATCAAAACCTTTGTTTAAAAAAGTTGTTGCCCTCAGGCTGTTCCACCTGCCAGCAATTGCACTGCATATTTACTTTATCTAGAAGTACTCCATAACTTGCTGTGCTTTTCTTTTTATGTAGAATTTAGTTGGGGGACATGGTTAAGCAGTACTGTAAAAAAAAAAAAAAAACTTAAAGCTCATTTAAGTATACTTATTCTTTGCTACCTACTCTCCAAGCATAGCTGAAATGTGGTCCACCATATAGCTGGTCCCATGTATTTCATTCCAAGTAACCTTTCATCTCATCAGAAAAGGCATCTGAAATGTCTTCCATTAATACTTCAAAAATTAGTCCGTGTTTTTTAAGAAGGTTTCTTAAACTTGTGTAAACAGCTGTGGCAGATGTTCTTTGTGTTTCACTGTTGCAGTCATTACATTTGGGTAATCTGCTGGCAGGTTGGCCCTCAGTCGGCCTGATTAACAAAGTCTTGGGTCCTGCATCGGTTGGTCTCCCTTCTTCCATGACATCAGGTCGTCAGGGGTATAAAACATGCAGCCGATGCCATTACATCAGTCTTTCTTGCCACACGGTGCCTGAAACAGAAGCAGTTCGCAAGTGCCAGTCGGTCGACTCCTGAAATTTTCGTTTTCGAGTTTCAGAACTGAAGTCTTCAACTAAAAGCTAAGTACCCCATTGGGGAAACTTTTTCTTGCTCCTTACCAATGTCAGTAAAAGTTAATAATTGTATTACTTGTGAGAAGCAAATACCTCATAAGGATTTCCATTTGTACTGTATTCCTTGCCTAGGCTCTGGCCACAACGTACCTTGCTGTCGGCTTTGTGCTTTATTTAATCAGCACACTATCCGTCGTCTGTGCATTTTTGCTTCTAAATATTTTGGTTCTCGGTTTAATTATTCAGAAATGTCATTGGTTAGCCTTCTGACTACCGGAATACTGAAAAAACGCAAAGAAAAAGACAGAGACAGGCCGTTGAGGTCCAAAACTGCCGACGACGCTTCTCCTAAACCAGTCGCCAGTTCGCCAGTACTCAGTGAGGTGCTTTCGCAGCCCCTGATACCCGCTGCTTCTGATTCGCAGGCCTCTACTGAGACCCATACGGAGTCCGGTATGCCGCGAGATGCTTCACCTATGGAATCCACGGATGTCTCTACCTTGGATGGGTCCAGAGCCACTGTGCAGGCACCGGCTTCTGAGGTTGTATTCAGGCCTACAGATTTGTATATTAAACTGAAACCACCTTCAATATTAAGGCCAAAATCTCGATCTGTGTCTAAAAAACTGATGCCCAGGCCACATGTTCATGCCCCTATGCCTAAAAAACAAATGATCAAAATGGCTGAAGATTTAATTACTGTTATCAGGGGTAGTCAACCCCCCCCCCCTTTCTAAGAGGCCTAGGGTTGAACTTGACTATGAATCTTTTGAACAGGACTCTCTTTCTTCTGACTCTTCTGATGAACAGGATTTGCCCATACCTACTTATGAGGACTCTGTCTCTGATGGAGAGGATTCCATTCCTTCTGCTTCTCCCCCTGAGGATTTTCTTTTGGGGAAACTTTACATACCTTAAGGGAGCATTTCCACTGGGAAAGTCAGGATATTTCTGAATCCAAAAAGAGGCTTAGGGATTTCCTCCTCCTTCCTCTTCATAGGCCTTTGGCAATACCTCCTGTACTTGACATTGTTGGTGTGTTTTCAGAATTCAGTATGACCCCTGATTCCCTGCCTCCGGCCCTTGTAAGCCAGATGGATACTACAGGGTTCCTGACTCCCACAAATTCCTTTTCAAAAATCCTGTTGCGGATCCTGAAACCATTTCTCAGGGGCCCAAGGGCATTAAGGCTTCTACTGCTAAAAATCCTACCCCTTCTGATAGAGACTCCAGGGCTCTGGATATATGGTGTAAAAAGGTTTATACTCCTGCAACCCTGGCAATCAGGGCTTTAAACTGTCAATTCCATGTGCTAAAATATCAACAGCATATCATGGGACTGCTTAAACAGAAAATTATGTTGATTTCTGATTGTGTGGAAAATAAGGATTTACAGGATTTATTGCATTCAGCTGAACAAGTTGGGAAACATACTTTGCATGTGGTTTTGATTCTTTGGAGGTCTCCTGTAGGGCTGCTGTTACTGTGTCTGTGTTTAGAAGGCATGCTTGGCTTAAGGAGCAATCTCTGCCTGATCATGTTAAAGCAAAATTGTTGGATGCTCCTTTGCAGCAGGACCGTCTGTTTGGCAATAAGGCTGAAGAGGTTCTAAAAAAATGGAAGATAAAGCTAAATCTATGCAAACTGTGAAAGATTTTTTACAAGTACAACCTCCAAGATTTAGTAGGCACTGGCCTACTAAGAACTGGTCCTTTCCAATTCCTTCCAGAGCCCCTCATGCCAAACCCAGACATTCCAAAAGCAGCAGGTTTCAGTCCCAAGAGACTTTCAGAACTATATAGCAATATACAATAGCAGCGTATTCCAACTGTATTAAAGTTAAATAGTTGCAGAACATCTTGAAGTTTATCTATTTTGATGTATAGGTTTTGAGTTTAAATGTGTTACTAGCTAAATATATGTATATACATTCATTGTTTAAGTAAGTTATGTGGGTTTTAACTAAATGAGAGATGTATGCTTCAATACGTCACTTCCACCTTGATTTATAAATGTCACGAGAATTGTATTTTCTATACTTCTGAAGAAGTTTGCTTTGGTGCAAACGAAAAGCGCTTTAAGTCATTAAAGTAGAAGATTCGCCTTCTGAGTTGCACAGCTTGTGTTGTTCGAAATAGTTCATTCATTTTTTTTGAATTTTTCAAGACTTTCAGAACTAAACAATGGGGTGCCTCCGCTTCCAAATCTGGAAACAACAAGACACCTCCCTATGGTAAACAGTCTCAATGACTTTCCTTTAAAATTACCAAGCACTCTTAGCCGCCCCTTTGGGGGAAAAACTGTCTCTTCATGCAAAAAACTGGTAACTTATAACCCAGGACAAATGGGTTTTAAATATAGTGTCCCAGGGATACAGATTTCATTTCTACACTTTGCCAACTCCAAATGGATGTCTAGACCTGCCCCCAAATCAGTGGGCAGAGGCTCAGAAACAAGTACTTTCCCTCCTAAACATGGGGGCAATTCAACTAGCACAAGAAGAGGAAAAGGGACAAGGTTTCTATTCCAGACTTTTCCTGGTACCTAGAAAAGACAAATCATGGCATCCAATTCTGGACCTATCTACTCTAAACATCTTTCTGGACATTCCAAAATTCAAGATGCTGACTCTTCACCAGTTACTTCCTATGCTAGGCAAAGATGCCTGCTTGGCAACTCTAGATTTAAAAGAGGCTTACCTGTATATCCCAATCAGGGAATCTTGCAGAAGATACCTCCGCTTCAAAGCAAGTTACTTGCATTATCAGTTCACTGCACTGCCCTTTGGCTTATCTACTGCACCCAGGGTATTTACAAAGTGCCTGGCTCCAGTAATTGCATTTTGCAGGCAAAGAAATATTCAAATATACCCATACCTGGACAATTGTCTAATTCAGGCAGAAAACAAGGCCATTCTTCTAAAATGTCTGGCGTTTGTAAAAAGGGTTCTAATTTGTCTAGAGTACACTATAAACGAAAAGAAATCACAACTGGTACTCTCTCAAAAAATTACATTCCTGGGTACAAGCTTGAATACAACTGCCCAGATGGCTTTCCTTACGCCAGAAAAGCAAATTCATTTGGTGATTTACTTCAAACAGGTGGCCTCAAAAACCCTGCTATCTGCAAGACAAATACTGCAAGCCTTGGGGTTCATAGCCTCCTGCATTCTTCTAATTCCATATGCAAGACTGTATATAAGGAAACTTCAGTGGTACTTAAAAAGTTTATGGAGTCAACATTGTCAAAGCCTGGCAACCATGATTCCTGTCATACCTTGCCTGCAACTAGAGATGCTCATCGTGTTTCACAGTTGCAGTCATTACACTTGGGTTATCCTGCTGGCAGGCTACCCACAGTCGGCCTGAATTCCAAAGTCTTGGTCCGGCGTCGGTTGCTGTCGCCTCTTCCCTGACATCAGTGCACCAGGGGTATAAAAGATGCAGCCAACGCCATTTTCTTCAGTCTTTCTTGCCGCGTGGTGCCCGAAGCAAAAGCAGTTCGCAAGTGCTGGTCGGCCGACTCCTGAGATTTTCGAATTCGAATTTCAGATCCGAAGTCTTCATTAAAGCTAAGTACCCCATTGGGGAAACTTTTTTCTTTCTCCAGACCAATGTCAGAAAAAGTTAATTGTATTTCTTGTGGGAAGCAAATACCTCATAAGGATTTTCACTCTTACTGTATTCCTTGCTTAGGCCCCGACCACGACGTTGCTTCTTGTCGGTTTTGTGCTAGATTTAACCAACGCACTATTAAGCATCGGTATAATTTTGCCTTTTATTACTTTGGCTGCAGATTCAATTATACAATGCCTGTGGAACAGCCGACGACCGGAGTTTATAAAAAATGCAAGGATAAAGACAAGGACAGGCATCAGAGATCCATAACCGACGATGAGGCTTCCTCTAAGCTAGTCGTCTGTTCTCAGTGAGGTGCTTTCGCAGCCCCTGACACCCGCTACCTCAGAGCCACAGGCTGCTTCCGACTCCCACGTGGAGCTGACTGGGCCTGTGTAAACTCAAGGTATTGGATCCTCGGAAACTATTCCCTCAGATGGGTCCAGAGCCGCTGTGCAGGCATCGGCTTCTGAGGGTGATGTCCTTCAAGGATGCATCTGCAGTCATCACATATGGGTTGTCCTGCCTCAGGCAGCCCTTCGGTCCACCGGATTCCAAAGTCTGGGTCCGGTGTCGGCTGTTGTCACCCTTTCCCCGATGTCAGAGAGCCTGGGGTATAAAAGCGTCAGCCGACGCCATCTTCCTCAGTCTTTCTGGCCGCATGGTGCCCGAAGCAGAAGCAGTTCGCAAGTGCCGGTCAGCCAGCTCCTGTAATTCAGCTACCGAAGACTTCAAAAGCTAAGTACCCCGTTGGGGACTCTTTCTTGCCTCAGCCGATGTCAGATAAAGTTAATAATTGCTTAACTTGTGGGAAACAAATACCTCATAAGGATTTCCACTCTTACTGCCTCCCCTGCCTAGGCCCAGACCATGACGTCTTGGCCTGTTCAGCCTGTGCTTCCTTCAACCGACGCACTCTTAGACGTCGGGCAGAGTTTGCAGAGGAATTTTTTGGGGCTAGTTTTTCATACAATATGCCGTCGGAGACTCCGACTTCACGTTTAACAAAGAAACGGAAGGACAAGGACCGACACACGTGGGCCGCGGTTTCAGCTGAAACCACAGCCAGGCCTACAGCGAGTGTCTCGGTCTCGGCTGAAACCGAGTCCTTGGTACTTCCGACTCCCGAAACCGCTCAACCAACAACCTCGGCCCCGGAGGCCCCTGCTGAGTTGGTTATTGAATTTCCTTCAGAAACTAGTGTCTTGGAAACTTCCGACACCATTCCTCTAGACAAAACTACACCAGCACGTGGTGCAGCTAGGCCTCCTGCATCCATGTCCATAAAGGCATTCACCAGGGCTAAAGCTGCTAAACATACAAAAGCTATGCCTCCCAGGGTTATTCCTCAGGGACCCTCTACAAGTTCACAGATTCTAACTTTAGCAGAGGACCTTATTTCCTTAATTAGGGGCTCTCAACCCCCTCTAGACAAAAGGCCCAGGGTTGAGCCCTCTGATCCCCACTCCTCAGAGGAGGCCTCTGATGGCTCTGCTCTCTCGGACTACCAGGAAGAGGCTTTTTCGGCCTACGAGGATTCTGATGCAGAGGAATCAATCCCCTCGGCCTCCCCTCCTGAAGAACTATCCTTCGGGGAGACCCTTCACACTATGAGAGAGCATTTCAAATGGCAGGGCCAGGAATTCTCTGATTCCAGGAAAAGATTAAGAACTTTTCTGCATTTACCTCAGCATAGACCTTTGGCTATTCCTCCTGTTTTGAATGTCATTGATGATGTGTACTCTGAGTCTAGCATAACCCCTGACACTCTTCCTCCGGCCCCTGTCAAACCCGATAGGTACTACAGGGTCCCGGACTCGCATCTTTTTCTTTACAAGGCCCACTCTGCTGATCCAGAAACTATTTCCCAGGGCCCTAAAGGGGTTGCAGCTGCCACTACTTAAAATCCACTCCCCTCTGAAAGGGAGTCCAGGGCTTTAGAGAGATGGGGTAAAAAAGTGTATACTTCTGCTACTCTTTCTATGAGGGCATTAAATTGTCAATTTCATATGATACAGTACCAAGAGTATTTGTTAGATGAATTGCATAAGAAACTGTCTTCACCTGAACCCCTAGATCGCAAATCACGTCAGGATCTGGTACATAACTCCCAGCAGGTTAGCAACCATTTCTTACAGTGTGGTTATGATGCATTGGAAGCTTCATGTAAGTCAGCTATGACAGGTGCAGTCATACGTAGGTATGCTTGGCTGAAGGAACAATCTCTGCCAGACCATGTTAAAGCTAAGCTTCTGGATGCTCCACTGGAAAAGCAAAAGTTATTTGGCTCCACTGCTCAGGAGGTCTTAAAGAAATTTGAGGAAAAGGCAAAATCTGTACAAACAGTCAAATATTTTCTACAAGTCCAACCACCAAGATTCAGCAGAAATTGGCCTAACAAGAATTGGTCCTTTCCGGGCACAGAAAGATTTCAGAGAGGCAAGAACAGGTGTGCCAAAGGTAGAGGGCAAGCTAGAGGCTACTACAGAGGACGTCAATGGCAGCCTCCCAACCAGAGAGGTAGTGCAGGACCTACAACTGCTGCACAAGGACAGACTCGATGACTTTGCTTTGACTCTGCCAACCAGGGCTCAATTAGAAGCACCTTTGGGTGGAAAGCTTTCTTTATTCTCAGAAAATTGGCACAGTATTACAAGAGACAAATGGACACTGCAAATAATAGACAAAGGATACAGGTTCCATTTTCACACATTGCCAAAAAGAAAAGGCATGCCAGACCTGCCACCAAATCAAAGGGCAGAGGCTTTGAAACAATTCTCCAACTTAATGCAAATGAAAGCTATAGAAAAGGTTCCTCTTTCAGAACAAGGCCAAGGATTTTATTCCAGACTATTCCTTGTTCCAAGAAAAGAAAATCAATGGAGGCCTATTCTCGACTTGTCCGCACTGAATACTTATCTCATTGTGCCAAAATTCAAAATGCTGACTCTACAGCAACTTCTTCCCATGCTGGGCAAGGGGTCTTGGCTGGTGACTCTAGACCTCAAGGAGGCATACCTGCATGTCCCTATCAGACAAAGTTGCAGAAGACACCTCAGATTTCTTGCAGGTTCAGAGCATTATCAATTCTCAGCATTGCCCTTTGGCTTATCTACTGCATCCAGAGTATTCACGAAATGCCTGGCAACATGTAATTGCACACTGCAGACTTCAGGGGATTCAAATATACCCATGTCTGGACGACTGCCTTATACAAGCGGACAGCCAACAAACTTTGGTAATGGACTTGAATTATGCCATCCACCTACTGCAGGCCTTGGGATATACAGTCAACATTCACAAATCAAGACTTGTTCCATCCCAAAGAATAACTTTTCTGGGTGCGGATCTAGACACAACCACCCAAATGGCTTTTCTCACAGAAGAAAAACAAAGACAACTACCGGATTACTTCAAGAATCTGACAAGACAAACTCAGCTGACTGCAAGGAAAGTCCTGCAGGCCCTGGTTTACATGGCATCTTGCATTCTTCTGATTCCACAAGCAAGGCTGCTTATGAGGAAACTACAATGGTACCTAAGGAGTTTATGGACTCAGCACAGTCACAGCTTAGAAACGTTGATCCCACTCATTCCATGCCTACAAAAGGAATTTCTGTGGTGGGTTCAAGCAAGCCAGTCAAACAGGGGTCTGCCCTTCAGCAAGCCAATAGCCAGCCAAACCATTACAACGGACGCTTCAGACCATGGTTGGGGAGCACGCATGGAGGGCAGATGTATTCAAGGACTATGGTCACAAAAGGAGCTACGCATGCACATAAACCAAAAGGAAATGCTGGCAGTGATACATGCAATTGAGGCCTTCAAACTCTTTCTGCATCAAGGCCACCTGCTAATAAGGACAGACAACACCACAGTTATGTGGTACATAAACAAGCAAGGCGGCACCCATTCCTACCCTCTTTGCAGACTGACAATGAATCTATGGCAACTTTCCTTGAAACTCAATATAGAGCTGCAATCCCAGTTTGTGCCAGGAAAATACAATATACTGGCGGACAGCTTAAGCAGAAATATCATGGATGCACATGAATGGATGCTGCACCCAGACATCTTCCTACAGATAACACAATCATGGGGAAGGCCAGACATAGATCTTTTTGCCTCCCCCCACAATCATCAGTTGAAGAAATTCTGCTCAAGGACATACCACCCACAAGCATGGAAAGTGGATGCCCTATCTTTCATCTGGAGAACTCTAACAGTGTATGCATTTCCACCTCTTCCATTAATGACTAAGGTCTTACTGAAGATCAGGACAGAGCAGCCAAAAGTGATTCTGATAGCTCCGGACTGGCCAAGACAGCACTGGTACCCACTGTTAAAGAGCATGTCACGCACGAAACCATGGCCTCTTCCTCAATGGCCACTTTTCCTGACACAGCACAATTACAAAACTCTGCATTCCAACCTGAAAACCTTGCAACTAACAGCCTGGAAAATACCTTGACTCCTCCTCAGGATAAGCTATCCAAGAGAGTGAAGGATATCATCATGGAAGCTTGCCGGCCTTCCACAAGAAAGGCATATTCAGCAAAATGGAAAAGATTTCACACTTGGAGCACCACAAAGGGCCTAGATGTGACAGTGATGAACATGGCACATTTCCTGGAATACTTGGCAGAAATGCTCCACAATGGCCTGTCTTACTCTTCCATTAAAATTCATGCTTCAGCAATTTCAGCAGAGTACAACACTGATCCACCTGTCTTTTCTCATCCTCTCCTAAGACAGTTTCTAAGAGGAATTAAAAACATCAATCCTCCAAGGAAACCTCCAGTGCCTACTTGGGACCTTAACTTTGTGTTGAAAAAACTAACTCTGCCTCCCTTTGAACCAGCAGCATCTGCAGAACTACAGTTCCTGTCTTGGAAGACCACCTTCCTTCTGGCCATAACCTCAGCAAGAAGAGTATCTGAGTTACAGGCCCTCATGGCAGTACAGCCATTTCTTATTTTTCATCAGGACAGACTCTCATTGAGAACCAATCCTTCATTTATGCCAAAGGTGGTATCCAGGGTCTCATTAAACCAAGCTATTCACCTGCCTACCTTCTTTCCAAATCCACAAAACAAAGGGGAGAAACTTCTGCACACCCTGGACATACACAGACAGTTGCGCTACTACTTGGACAGAACTAAAAGCTACAGAAAAACTGACCAGCTGTTGGTAGCATATGCTGCTGGTGCACAAGGAAAAGCAATTTCCAGACAGACAATGGATAGGGAATTGCATTCGTTTTTGTTATTCCTTTCATGGAAAAACTGTGCCAGCTAACATTAGACCTCATTCCACCAGAGCCACAGCCACCTCCACAGCCTTCTTAAGATGGGTGGCTACCAAGGACATTTTAGAAGCTGCTACATGGAGCTCCGTGCATACATTTTCCAAGCATTACAATTTACCTTTGTAGTCCAGATCCAGAGCAGGCTTTGCTATGGCAGTCCTGCAGGGCATTTTAGCTGCACCATCGTTTACATAGATCCTCCACCCCCAGATTGGCTATGGTATTCTACCCATATGTGATGACTGCAGATGCATCCTTGAAGGACATAGTACAGTTTTGTAACTACCATAAATGTAGATGTCCGATAGATATGCATCTGCAGTCAGGTTTACCCTCCCTCCTTCCCCTCTTTGGTATTTATTGGGTACTTTTCCCTCTCATAGCTAGCTGGGGTCATCTATTATGGTGTATTTGTTTTATAAATATATATATATATATATATATATATATATATATATATATATATATATATATATATATATATATATATATACATACATACATACATATATATATATATATATATATATATATATATATATATATATATATATTTCTGTGCATGTTTGGAATTTATTGCTTTTCTCCAAATTTAGCCTTCCTTTGAGGGCACCTGGCATCTGGGGCAAGAAACACTGAGGAAGATGGCGTCGGCTGACGCTTTTATACCCCAGGAGCTCTGACGTCGGGGAAAGGGCGACAACAGCCAACGCCGGACCCAGACTTTGGAATCCGGCCGACCGAAGGGCTGCCTGAGGCAGGACAACCCATATGTGATGACTGCAGATGCATACCTATCGGACATCTACATTTATGGTAGGTACAAAACTGTACTTTTTCAGACCTACACAGTTATATGTAAAGCTTCAAAGCCAAAGACTAAAGCAGCTCTAAAGACAAAGAAACAAGTACAGCATTCTCCAGGACAGACTTCCATGCCTAAAAAACAGATGCTCAAAATGGCCGAAGACCTTATTACTTTGATCAGGGGTTCCCATCCCCTTCCTGATAAGAGGCCTAGGCAAGAGATAGAATATGGATCTTCAGATCAGGTTTCCATTTCCTCTGATTCCTCCTGTGATCAGGAATACTCTCTTCCTCCCTATGAGGATTCTGATGCTGAAGAATCTATTCCTTCAGCTTCTCCTCCTGAGGATTACTCTTTTTGGGGAAACCCTGCATACTATGAGGGAGCACTTTCATTGGGAGAGCCAGGATTATTCAGAATCCAAGAAAAGGCTCAGAGATTTTCTTTTACTTCCTCAGCACAGGCCCCTTGCTATTCCCCCTGTTCTGGACATTGTAGATGATGCTTTTTCAGAGTCCGGCCTGTCTCCAGACTCTATACCCCCTGCACCCATTAAGCCAGACAGGTACTACAGGGTTCCAGACTCACATAAATTTCTATATAAAAACCCTGCTCCTGACCCAGAAACTATATCTCAGGGTCCCAAAGGGGTCAAGGCTTCCACTGCAAAAAACCCTGTTCCCTCTGATAGGGATTCTAGAGCACTGGACAGATGGGGGAAAAAAGGATGTTCATCGTGCATACAGCTGCAGTCATAACAGATGG
Organism: Protopterus annectens; assembly: GCF_019279795.1. NCBI lineage: Eukaryota > Metazoa > Chordata > Ceratodontiformes > Protopteridae > Protopterus > Protopterus annectens. The sequence goes on along the minus strand of NC_056740.1, from coordinate 334,393,241 downwards.
GTTCTCCTGCCGTCAGGCGGGTCCTCGCTCGGCCGAATTCCAAAGTCTAGGTCCGGCGTCGGTTGTCGTCGCTTTCTTTCCTGACGTCAGTGCGACAGGGGTATATAAGACACAGCCGACACCATTTTCTTCAGTCTTTTTTGCCACGCGGTGCCCGAAGCAGAAGCAGTTCGCAAGTGCCGGTCGGCCAGCTCCTGAAATTACGAAAATTTGGAAACCGAAGTCTTCTTTAAAGCTAAGTACCCCGTTGGGGAAACTTTTCTTGCCTCAGACCGATGTCAGACAAAGTTAACAATTGTATTTCTTGTGGGAAGCAAATACCGCATAAGGATTTCAATTCCCTCTGTATACCTTGTTTAGGCCCAGACCACGACGTCTCGGGCTGTCGCTTTTGTGCTACTTTCAATAAACGCACTATTAAGCGTCGGGCGGAGTTCGCCCAGCACTTTTTTGGTAAAGCTTTAATTATAAAATGTTGTCGGAGACTCCGACTACCGTTTTGTCCAAAAAACGCAAGGACAAAGACTGACACTCGAGGTCCACGGCCTCCACCGACACCACGCCAAAACCGGCCACACGTGGTCCGGTTCTCAGCGAGGCGCCTACGCAGTCCCTGACTACCGACGACACTTCTCTAGCGGTGTCTTCTGTAACCGAGACCGCAGGTACCTTGGCCCATACCCTGACTACAGTTACCGAAGCCACTGTGAGTGTTGAGCCTCTTAATGTGGACAGGTCCACTTCCACCCATGGTGTCTTCAGACCCTCATCTTCCTTTTCCATAAAGGCCTTTACTAAGTCCAAATCAGCCATGCATCCCAAGAGGCCTGTTGCACAGGGCCCATCTCCAGGCCCCATGCCTAAAAAGCAGATTCTCAAAATGGCTGAGGATTTAATTACTCTTATCAGGGGTTCCCAACCCCCTCCGGACAAGAGCCCTAGAGTGGGGGAAGATTCTCCCTCTTCTGACCAGGGCTCCATTATTTCAGAACATTCTGATGAAGAGGAGCACTCGTACTCTCCCTTTGAAGATTCTGATGCAGAGCAGTCTATTCCTTCTGTATCTCCCCCCAAAGGATTTTTCTTTTGGGGAAACTTTGCATACCTTGAGGTAACACTTTTATTGGGAAGGCCAAGATTTTTCAGATTCCAAGAAAAGACAGGGAATTTCTTTTGCTACCTCAGCACAGACCTCTGGCGATACCTCCTGTCCTGGACATACTTGATGATGTTTACTCGGAGGCTTGTCTTAATCCGGATTCCCTGCCTCCTGCCCCAGTCAAGCCTGATAGGTACTACAGAGTACTCACACCAATTTCTTTACAAAAGCCATAATGCTGACCCTGAAACCATTTCTCAAGGCCCCAAGGGAATGAAGGTCTCTACTGCTAAGAATCCATTACTTTCCGAAAGAGAGTCTAGATCCTTAGAAAGGTGGGGAAAAAGGTATATACCTCGGCCACCCTAGCCATGAGGGCCTTAAATTGTCAGTTCCATATGCTTAAATATCAGCAGTTTCTGTTATCACAATTAAGGAATAAAATGTCACAACCTGAACAACCAGATTTGAAGGAGTTGCAGGATATGATGCATAGTGCAGAACAAGTGGGTAAACACACATTACAATGTGGCTATGATGCTCTAGAGGCCTCAAGTAGAGCTGCTGTTACAGGATCAGTCATTCGTAGACATGCCTGGCTTAGGGAACAAACCTTGCCTGATCATGTTAAAGCTAAACTACTAGATGCTCCTTTACAAAAGGATGTGTTATTTGGTACTAAAGCTGAGGAGATACTACGGAAAATGGAAGAAAAAGCTAAATCTATGCAAACTGTCAAAGCCTTTCTAAAGGTACAACCACCACGTTTTAGCAGAAATTGGCCTTCAAAAAACTGGTCCTTTCCAGCCACGGACAAGCCCCAAAGAGGTAGATACAGGCGGACAAGGGGCAGAGGACAATCTCAAGGATCATATAGAGGCAGACAATGGTAAACTCCAGCACCAAGAGGTGGCGAAGACAGTGCACAACAATACAGGAAACAAACCCAATGACTTTCCCCTTTGCATGCCAAGCAAGTCTCAGCTGGCAGCACCCTTGGGAGAAAAATTGACATTATTTTCAAAAAATTGGCATATTATCACAACAGACAAATGGATCCTGGACATTATAAACAGAGACTACGGATTTCATTTTCACACACTTCCAAAAATGAGAGGCATGCCGAACCTGCCACACAATCAAAGGGCAGAGGCTCAAATCCAAATTTCAAAGCTCATGGACATGAAAGCTATTCAAGAGGTACCTACTCACGAACAAGGTCAAGGTTTTTATTCCAGACTATTCCTGGTACCAAGGAAGTGAACCGATTGGAGACCCATTTTGGACTTATCCATCCTAAACACATTTCTACTCGTACCAAAATTCAAGATGCTCACCTTACAGCAGCTTCTTCCCATGCTGGGCAAGGAGTCTTGGCTGGTAACATTGGACCTCAAGGAGGCATACCTGCATGTCCCAATCAGACAAAACTGCAGAAGATACCTCAGATTTCTTGCAGGTTCAATCCACTATCAATTCTCTGCATTGCCCTTTGGCTTATCTACTGCGCCCAGAGTATTCACGAAATGCCTGGCATCAGTAATTGCCTACTGCAGACTTCAAGGGATACAAATTTACCCTTATTTGGACGATTGCCTGATCCAAGCCGACAGCAAACACATACTTCTGGAACATCTGGCTTATGTAACACGGTTACTGAATTCTCTGGGATACACAGTCAACAAAGAGAAATCCAGGCTAACACCATCTCAGAAAATAATTTTCCTGGGTGCCAACTTGGAAACAAACACCCAGATGGCCTATCTTACGCCAGAAAAACAGGGGCAACTAACTCAGTACTTCAAAATACTAGCAAATTGTACCAGGCTAACTGCAAGGAAAATCCTGCAGGCTCTGGGCTTCATGGCATCTTGCATTCTTCTAATCCCATGTGCAAAGTTGCATATGAGGAAACTTCAATGGTACCTAAAAACCTATGGTCTCAACACAGCCACAGTTTGGAAACAATAATACCACTAATCCCATGTTTGCAAAAGGAATTTCTATGGTGGGCCCAAGCATGCCAAACAAACACAGGTCTACCATTCTGCAAGCCTCAAGCAAATCAAGTCATCACAACAGACGCTTCAGACTACCCCTGGGGGGCACACATGACAGACAGGTGCGTTCAGGGCAAATGGTCCCAAAAGGAAAAGCACCTTCACATCAATCAAAAGGAAATGCTAGCAGTGATAAATGCAATTACAGCTTTCAAGGACCTCCTGCATCCAGGGCAATTATTGATAAGAACAGACAACACCACAGTAATGTGGTACATAAACAAACAAGGAAGAACACATTCATACCCCCTGTGCAGGCTGGCCATGTCACTTTGGAAGTTGGCTCTGGAATGGCAAATCGAACTTCAAGCACAGTACCTGCCAGGTTTGGAAAACACGCTGGCAGACAATCTAAGCAGAAATATGACAGACCATACGAATGGAAGTTGCATCCTCAAGTGTTTACAAAGATAATCCAAGCGTGGGGAAGGCCAGACATAGATCTCTTTGCCTCCCACAGGAATCATCAATTGACAAAATTCTGCTCAAGGACATTCCATTCAAAGGCCTGGAGAGTGGGCGCCCTTTCTTTCAGTTGGGCAGCACGGACAGTTTACGCCTTCCCACCTTTGCCTCTTCTGCCCAAGGTGCTCTTGAAAGCAAGAGCAGACAGACTGAAGATGATACTGATCGCTCCAGACTGGCCAAGACAACACTGGTACCCACTCCTGAGGAGCCTAACACATTCTCCTCCCTGGACCCTACCTCTAATGCCTCTTCTACTGACTCAGCACAGCTACAAAACTCTTCACAGTCAGCTGAAAACACTCAATCTGGCTGCATGGAAAATTCCTTAACACCACAACAGACCCTACTCTCCAAGGAGGTGCAGGATGTCATTTTGGAGGCCAGAAGGCCATCTACTAGAAAGGCTTACTCCGCAAAATGGAAACGGTTTTGCACTTGGAGTGAGAAAAAAGGCCAGGATCCTAGAAAACTGAATTTACCTCAGATATTACAGTATCTAGCTGAGCTGTTGAACAGTGGACTTTCATTTTCCTCCATCAAAATCCATGCCTCAGCCATTTCTGCTGAATACAACACTGATCCACCATTATTCTCCTACCCACTCTTAAGACAGTTCCTCAGAGGGGCTAAGAATATAAGACCTCCAAGGAAACAACCAATACCAGCCTGGGATCTTAATTACATTCTAGAAAATTAACATTGCCTCCCTTTGAACCAGCTGCCTCAACAGATTTGCAATATTTGTCCTAGAAAACAGCTTTCCTTCTGGCCATTACCTCAGCTCGTAGGGTTTTGGAACTACAAGCCCTCATGGCTGTGAAACCCTTTCTCATCTTCCATCAGGACAGGGTTTCCCTACGAACCAACCCGTCATTTATGCCTAAGGTAGTATCCAGGGTAGCTTTAAATCAGGCCATACACTTACCTACCTTTTACCCCAAACCTCAAAACAAAGGGGAAAGGCTGCTACATTCCTTAGACATCCATAGACAGATACGTTACTATTTGGACAGAACAAAGCCTTTCAGGAAATCAGAACAACTCTGTGTCCTATGCTGTAGGACCTCAAGGGAAGCCAATTTCCAAACAGACTATTTCAAAATGGATAGGCCACTGCATACGGTTTTGTTACTACTTTCCTGGTAAAGCTGTACCTGCAGGCATCAGACCCCACTCCACAAGGGCCACAGCTACCTCTGCAGCCTTCCTCAGAGGAGTCCCTACCAAAGATATTTTGGAGGCAGCCACTTGGAGTTCTGTGCATACCTTCACTAAACACTACCACCTACCTTTATACTCCAAAACTAGAGCAGGTTTTGCCACTGCTGTGTTGCAGGGCATTCTGGCTCCTCCCAGTTCCACCTAGTGCCTACCACCCTGTGCGTAGCTTTGGGATTCTACCCATCTGTTATGACTGCAGCTGTATGCACGATGAACATAGTACAGTTTTGTACCTACCATAAATGTAGATGTTCGAGTGCTAATACAGCTGCAGTCTAGGTTTCCCTCCCTCCTTCCCCTCTGGGTACAGACCTAGTGGCTAACTCCTCATCTCACAACTTGATTGGGTTATCCTTCTATGGTGTATTCGCTTGCAACTACTGTTTTTTGATTATATTGCAATGCATGATTATATATTATATATATATATATATATATATATATATATATATATATATATATATATATATATATATATATATACATATTGCCTTCCTTCTGGGGGCACCTGACATCTGGGGCAAGAAAGACTGAATAAAATGGCGTCGGCTGTGTCTTATATACCCCTATCGCACTGACGTCAGGAAAGAAAGCGACGACAACCGATGCCGGACCTAGACTTTGGAATTCGGCCGACCGAGAACCCGCCTGACGGCAGGAGAACCCATCTGTTATGACTGCAGCTGTATTAGCACTCGAACATCTACATTTATGGTAGGTACAAAACTGTACTTTTACACTTCTGCTACCTTGGCTGTAAGGGCTTTAAATTGTCAGTTTCATATGCTTAAATATCAGCAATACTTAATGTCACTGTTAAAACAGAAAATGTTGACAAATTCTGAATGTGCTGAAAACAAGGAAATGCAGGATTTATTGCATGTAGCTGAACAGGTGGGAAAACATACTTTGCAATGTGGTTTTGATTCTTTGGAGGCCTTTTGTAGGGCCGCTGTAACGGGTTCTGTGATTAGGAGGCATGCTTGGTTAAAGGAACAGAATCTGCCTGATCATGTTAAAGCAAAATTATTAGATGCTCCATTATAGCATGATACTTTGTTTGGTGTTAAGGCAGAAGAGGTGGTGAAGAAAATGGAGGATAAAGCGAAATCTATGCAGACAGTTAAGGATTTCTTACAGGTACAGCCACCCAGATTTAGCAGGAACTGGCCTTCAAAAAATTGGTCCTTTCCAGTGTCAGGCCACAAAGAGGCAGATACAGGCACCCTAGAGGCAGATCCCAGCCCCAAGGCTCATACAGGCCTAAACAATGGGGGGCCTCTACCTCCAAAAGCGGAGAAGACAAATCTCAACCTTATAGGAAACAGTCCCAATGACTTTCCTCTACCAGTACCAAGCACTTATCTTTTGGACGCTCCCTTAGGGGGAAAACTAGCACTTTTTTCACAAAACTGGCTCATGATCACCCAGGACAAATGGGTCTTGAATATAGTGTCTCAGAGTTACAGGTTACACTTTCACACCCTGCCAAAGGCAAAAGGCATGCCAGACCTGCCACACAATCAATGGGCAGAGGCACAAAAGCAAGTTTCATCCCTCATGGACACGAGAGCCATTCAGCGAGTACCACTACAGGAGCAGGGACAAGGATTTTACTCACGACTTTTCTTGGTACCCAGAAAGGACAAAGCCTGGAGACCAATACTGGGCCTGTCTATTCTAAACACTTCTCTGGACGTTCCAAAATTCAAAATGTTGACTCTGCAGCAGCTTCTGCCCATGCTGGGCAAGAAGGCTTGACTTGTAACCTTGGACCTAAAAGAGGCATACCTGCATGTCCCAATCAGACAATCTTGCAGAAGATACCTCAGATTCATAGCTGGCTCAATGCACTACCAATTCTCTGCACTGCCCTTTGGCTTATCTACTGCACCCAGGGTCTTCACAAAATGCCTGGCATGGGTAATTGCTTTTTGCAGACAAAGAGGAATTCAAATATATCCCTACTTGGACGACTGCCTTATTCAAGCAGAGAACAAGGACATTCTACTAAAGCATCTAGCATTTGTAAAAAGATTGCTATTTTGCCTAGGGTACACAGTAAACGAAAATAAATCAAAACTAGTACCCTCTCAACAGATAATATTCTTGGGTGCAAGCTTAAGTACAACTGCCCAGATGGCTTATCTCACACCAGACAAAGAAAACTGACTTCTTACTTCGAAATGTTGGCAACAAAAACCCAGTTATCTGCAAGAAAAATTCTGCAGGCTTTGGGCTTCATGGCATCCTGCATTCTGTTAATTCCATATTCAAGACTGCATATGAGGAAACTACAATAATATCTAAAAAGTGTTTGGACTCAACATTGACACAGCCTGGAAAAACTAATTACCCTCATTCCCTGCCTGCAACAGGAATTTCGATGGTGGGCATAGGCCTTTCACCACAACAAATAACAGCCTTTCACTTTGCCCACTGCCAGGCAGACAATAACAACAGATGCATCAGATTATGCCTGGGGGGCCCACATGGCATTAAAATGTATTCAGGGCACATGGCCCACAAGCCAAATGCATCTTCATATCAATCTAAAAGAAATGCTGGCTGTCTAGAATGCCCTGACAGCTTTCAAGGATCTGTTTCATCCAGGACAACTGCTAATAAAGACGGACAATATTACAGTCATGTGGTAAATAAACAAGCAAGGAGGCATGCATTCCTACCCCTTCTGCAGACAAGCCATGATTTTGTGGAACACAGTATTTGACTTATCAAGTACACCTACAAGCACAATTCCTGCCAGGAAAGACAAATACTCTGGCAGACAAACTAAGCAGAAACCTCATGGATCCTCACGAGTGGAAACTAGATCCACAATTCTTCAGCATGTTAACAAGGAAATGGGGATGCCCAGACATAGATCTATTTGCCACCCCTCACAACTGCCAACTACAGATATTTTATACAAGAACTTATCATAAACTAGCATGGAAAGTGGATGCTTTATCATTCAGCTGGAAAAAACTTACAGTATATGTCTTTCCTCCACTACCTCTCCTCCCCAAGGTACTCCTAAAGGTCAGACAAAAGAAGCCAAAAATTATCCTGATTGTCCCAGACTGGCCACGCCAGCACTGGTACCCAATCCTAAAGAGCTTGTCTCAAGGCCCAGCCTGGACATTACCTCAAATTCCTCATTTACTGACCCAACAAAGCAATCAAATACTGCACAGCCAACTCAGAACCCTAAATCTGGCTGCATGGCAGATAATGTAACCATTCAGAACACACCTCTCTCCAAATCAGTTATGGATGTTATTCTGGAGGCCAGGAGGCCCAGCACCAGAAAATCATATGCAGAAAAGTGGAAGAGATTATGTGCTTGGAACAAGGCACAAGGAATTGACATGCTTGTACCAAATATTCCTCAGATTTTACAATACCTAACTGAGATGCTGGACAAAGGCCTATCCTTCTCATCGATTAAGATCCATGCCTCTGCCATTTCAGCTCATTACAATACGGACTCACCTATTTTTTCACATCCAGTACTAAGGCAGTACCTCAGCGGGGCCAAAAACATAAGACCCCCAAGAAGAGCACCAATACCTGCATGGGACCTCAACTTTGTCTCGGAAAAACTCACGCTGCCTCCTTTTGAGCCAGCCAATACAGCTGAGATAAAATTCTTATCATGGAAAAAACTCTGCTCTTAGCAATTACTTCAGCAAGAAGAGTCTCAGAGTTACAGGCTCTAATGGCAGTTGAACTTTACATAATTTTCCATCTGGACAGGGTTTCTCTGAAGACAAACCAAACATTTATGCCTAAGGTAGTGTCCAGTGTAGCTCTTAATCAAACAATTCACTTGCCTACCTTTTATCCAAACCCACAGAATAAGGGGGAGACACTACTACATTCTTTGGACATACACAGACAGCTACACTTCTACTTGGACAAAACTAAAGCTTTCAGAAAGTCTGAGCAACTCTTAGTGACATATGCTGCAGGATATCAAGGAAAAGCCATCTCAAAGCAAACTATTTCCAAATGGATAGCCCACTGCATTTGTTTCTGCTATTCTTAACATGGCAAATCAGTGCCTAAGGGCATCAGGCCACACTCAACCAGAGCAGCAGCTACTTCAGCAGCCTTCCTTAGAGGAGTACCAACTAAGGGCATTTTGGAGGCTGCAACTTGGACTTCAGTGCACACTTTTACAAAGCACTATCACTTCCCTCTTTACTCTAAATCCAGAGCAGGCTTCGCCACTGCAGTTCTGCAGGGCCTCATAGCCTCTCCTAATTCTGTTTAGGCCCAACCACCCAACCTCAGCTTTGGAATTCAACCCAAATGTAATGACTGCAACAGTGAAACACGATGAACATAGTACAGTTGTGTACCTACCATAAATGTAGATGTTCGAGTGTATTCACTGTTGCAGTCCAGGTTACCCTCCCACCATCCCCCTTTCTTTGCTGGGACTTATCTGTACTTTTCTATTCTATACAACCTATGTGGTGTATTTGCTTGTAGATGAAGATTATGTTTTATTTTAGTGCATGCTCTTTTATTGGCATAATTTCTTAGCCTACCCTTCGGGGGGCACCTGACATCTGGGGCAAGAAAAACTGAAGAAAATGGCGTCGGCTGCATCTTTTATACCCCTGGCACACTGACATCAGGGAAGAGGTGACAGCAACAGACGCTGGACCAAGACTTTGGAATTCAGGCCGACTGTGGGTAGCCTGCCAGCAGGATAACCCAAGTGTAATGACTGCAACAGTGAATACACTCGAACATCTACATTTATGGTAGGTACACAACTGTACTTTCCTATGGTTGGCAGAGGCCTGCCACCAAAACAAGGGACTGCCATTCATACCACCCCCTGCCGCCCAAACCCTAACTACAGATGCATCAGACTATGCATGGGGGGGGGGGCTCATCTGGCAGGGAAGTGCATTCAGGGCAAATGGAGCCCAAATCAAATGCACCTTCATATCAATCAAAAAGAAATGCTGGCTGTACAGAATGCACTGACAGCCTTCAAGGACTACCTTCATCCAGGTCAACTACTGGTAAAGACGGACAACACCACAGTAATGTGGTACATAAACAAGCAGGGGGGGGGGTCCACATTCCTATCCCCTCTGCAGACTAGCCATGGCATTGTGGAACACTGCCTTGAGCTATCAAGTACAACTACAGGCTCAATTCCTACCAGAAAACCTGAATATTTTGGCAGACAAACTAAGCAGAAATCTCATGGATTTCCACAAATGGAAACTGGAACCATGGATTTTCCACATGTTGACATGCAAATGGGAGAGCCCAGACATAGATCTTTTTGCCTCACCCCAGAACTACCAGTTGGACAAATTTTGCAGAACTCCTCACAAAAAAGCCTGGAAAGTGGATGCTCTGTCCTTCAGCTGGGAAAACCTATGAGTCTGTGCCTTTCCTCCTCTGCCTCTGCTCTCCAAAGTTCTACTAAAAGTCAAACAGGACAAAACAAAAATTATTTTGATTGCTCCAGACTGGCCTCACCAACACTGGTACCCACTCCTACGTAGTCTGTCACAAATTTCTCCATGGCACCTGCCTCAGACACCTTCCTTTCTGTCTCAGCAGAACAACCAAATTCTGCACCCTCAGCTCCAAACATTGAATCATGCAGCTTGGCTAATCACTTAAATTCCCCCTTTGCATCCATCAGCAAACCTGTGATGGATGTCATTTTGGAGGTGAGAAGACCTAGTACTAAAAAATCTTATGCTGACAAATGGAAAAGATTCTTTGCCTGGAATCATTCTCAGGGGATGAGCACAGCAGTGCCCAATTTACCTCCGATTTTGCAATACTTAACTGAGATGCTTCACAAGGGCCTGTCTTTTTCTTCCATAATAATCCATGCCTCAGCCATTTCAGCTCATTACAACACAGGACCCCCTCTCTTCTCTCATTCTCTGCTAAAGCAGTATCTCAGAGGGGCCAAAAACTTGAGGCCACCCAGGAGAGCTCCAACCCCTGCCTGGGACCTTAACTTTGTATTGGAGAAACTCACTCTGCCTCCTTTCGAGCCAGCTGCTATTGCAGACTTAAAATTTCTTTCCTGGAAAACAGCCTTCCTTTTAGCAATCACTTCGACTAGAAGGATTTCTGAGTTACAGGCCCTTATGACAGTGGAGCCTTTAATCATCTTTCATGCGGACACAGTGTCACTCAGGACCAGCCCATCCTTCATGCCCAAGGTGGTATCCAGTGTGGCTCTAAATCAGTCTATTCGTTTGCCAACTTTCTTTCCCAGAACAAGGGGGAGCATATTCTGCATTCATGGATGTACACAGACAACTTGGATTTTACTTGGACAGGACTAAATCATGAAAATCTGAACAACTGCTGGTAGCATTTGCTGCAGGGGCAGAGGAAAAGGCTATTTCAAAGCAAACCATTTCCAAATGGATAAGCCATTGTATTCATTACTGCTATAAGCACGATGGAAAACCTATCCCCCAGGGGATCAGATCCCATTCCACCAAGGCTGCATCTACTTCTACAGCCTTTCTCAGAGGTGATCCTACCAGGAATATTCTTGAAGCTGCTACCTGGAGTTCAGTTCATACTTTCACCAAGCACTATCATTTACCAATTTTCTCTAAATCTAGAGCTGGCTTTGCCACAACTGTTTTGCAGGGCCTTATAGCCGGTCATAATGCTGTATAATTCCATCCTCCCAACCATAGCTTTGGGAATCTACCCAAATGTAATGACTGCAACAGTGACACACGAAGAACATAGTACAGTTGTGTACACCTACCAAAAATGTAGATGTTCGAGTGTATTCACTGTTGAAGTCCTGGTTACCCTCCCTCCAGCCCCCTGTTTTGTCTCTTACTATGCCTCTCCTTTATTTTACTACACTTAAAAGCCTTTTTGGTGTATTCGCTTTTGTTTGGAGGTATATTTTTGTGTTTTAAATTATTTATATATATTTTGCTCCCCATTTGGGGGGCACCTGACATCTGGGGCAAGAAAAACTGATGTAATGGTATCAGCTGCATGTTTTATACCCCTGACGACCTCCTGGAAGAAGGGACAGGCATCCGACGCAGGACCAAAGACTTTGTTAATCAGGCCAACTGATGGCAACCTGCCAGCAGATTACCCAAATGTAATGACTGCAACAGTGAATACACTCGAACATCTACATTTATGGTAAGTGTACACAACTGTACTATTCTTACATTCTGTAAATAAAGAAGGTTGCTTGAGATTCTTCAGAGTCATTTAACCTTCCATCTGTTTTTGGTTGGAAAGTTTACAGATGTTCTTTGTAGTTAGTGTTGCAATACTGATTCTTGCGGTCTTTCTGCCATGAAGAAGCCTGTGATAGGCTTGATTTCAAAGTAGTTACATCATCCCTAGCTGACTGACATTGAAAGACTAACATCTGAATTGTTGGGTCTATATTACTAGAATGAATGCTTAAATGTTCGAATCTGTACAGGTCGACCTTTACAGATCGAACACTTAAACGTTCGAACTAGTAAAAAAGTATATAACAAAAAAAAAAAAAAACATACAGAAAGGGTTTAGACAGGGGGAAAGCCCCCTGCACCCCCCACACCCCCCTCTACTTAAATATACCAACTCCGAGATCGCACTTCAGTGAACAAATGGGAAATTTCCCATTCCCTACACTGTAGCGCGATCTTAGAGTTGGTATATTAAAGTGGGGGGTGCAGGGGTCTTGCTCCCCTTTTTAAACCCTTTAGTTTTTTTTTTTCTATTGTGTATTTTTTTTAATATTTGTAAAATTTCGATCGCTTAACTGTTTGATCTCTCTAAAGATCAACCTTTAGAGATTCGAACATTTAAGCAGTCGAGCTTCTAACATAGACCCTGAATGTCAGGGTATTAAGAAAGGCATCTGTCAGTGCCATCTTCAGTGCTGTAGCCATGCAGTCTGATACGCTTCATGTGTTCAATAGGCTCGTAATCCATTGGTTGGCTTGTGTTTCCTGAGAGCTTTCTTCTTCCAGTCAGGTAAGTACCCTTTTGGGGAAATTTTTCTATTAATTTAATAGTCAAAAAAGTCAACAATTGCTTGAAGTGTGGAAAGGGAATCCCTCATAAAGATTTTCACTCATTTAGTCTGTTCCACCTGGGAACTCAGCACATCTCTAACTGTCCTGACTGTGCAAGATTCTGTACAAAAACTGCAATTTCTGTACAAAACTGCAAAATATATAGGACTGAGGTACTTGCTGCGAGTATGGAGTCTTTCTCTTTGGCTTTCTTGGTAACGTTGCAACCCATTGCTACCTCAAGGCCTCCACTTACTCTGGCAACAATTAGTGTCATTCCAGAAAAACAGAAAGACATAGGTTCATAGGTTGGTACTAGGCTATCAGCCCTAGGGCCTGTACAAGCCTAGCCATAACAATTCCCTGGCTATTTCTTCCCACACTATTTACTTCCCTGGACCCCTGTCTAGCAGGGTGACTGATGTGATCCCTGGGGTGAATTTCCTTTCTCCCATCCAATTGTCAAGGTTCCTTTTGAAGAGGGCCAAAGAGGCACTGTGCTTGACATGTATGGTCAATCTATTCCAGAGTCTGGGTAGTCTCTGGGTCAGGAACCTATCCCTCCAGCATGTTTTGTTTATTGTGATGACAAGGTTTAGATCCCTGGAGAGTGTGGCTCTGAGGGATTGGGATTTCTTTAAGTGTAGCATGTCCAACAGCTCTGGATTTGACATGGCCTTGCATGTTAAGCAGAGATCGCCTCTGAGTAGATGATATGCGGCAGAGTATAGCTGGAGATTTTTAAGGCGGTCAGCATAGGGCATCTGCTTTAGGCCTGTGATTCTTTTAGTGAGGTATTTCTGCGGCCTTTCCAGTTGTTGCAGATGTCTTGAGAGGTACATACCAAATGGGGCATTGTATTCTATAATGGGTCTAATGAGAGATGAGTACAGTGGGACAATGACCTCCTTTTTTCTGGATGAAAAGCCCTTAGTGATGAGGTGTGCCACATAGAAGGATTTCCTGTCTGATGTGGTTATCGAAGGTGAGACCACTGTCCACCTGTGTCCGTAAGTCTCTTATCACACTTTCCGTGTTTAGTGTACTGCCACCTATATGTTAATTCACTGATACATGATGTCCTTCAAGGATGCATCTGCAGTCATCACATATGGGTTGTCCTGCCTCAGGCAGCCCTTCGGTCGGCCAGATTCCAAAGTCTGGGTCCGGCGTCGGCTGTTGTCACCCTTTCCCCGACGTCAGAGCACCTGGGGTATAAAAGCGTCAGCCGACGCCATCTTCCTCAGTCTTTCTTGCTGCGTGGTGCCCGAAGCAGAAGCAGTTCGCAAGTGCCGGTCGGCCAGCTCCTGTAATTCAGCTACCGAAGACTTCAAAAGCTAAGTACCCCGTTGGGGACTCTTTCTTGCCTCAGCCGATGTCAGATAAAGTTAATAATTGCTTAACTTGTGGGAAACAAATACCTCATAAGGATTTCCACTCTTACTGCCTCGGCCCACACCACGACGTCTCGGCCTGTTCAGCCTGTGCTTCTTTCAACCGACGCACTCTTAGACGTCGGGCGGAGTTTGCAGAGGAATTTTTTGGGGCTAGTTTTTCATACAATATGCCGTCGGAGACTCCGAATTCACATTTAACAAAGAAACGGAAGGACAAGGACAGACACACATGGGCCGCGGTTTCGGCTGAAACCACGGCCAGGCCTACCGCGAGTGTCTTGGTCTCGGCTGAAACCGAGTCCTTGGTACTTCTGACCCCCGAAACCGCTCAACCGACAACCTCAGCCCGGAGGCCCCTGCTGAGTCGGTTATTGAATTTCCTTCAGAAACTGGTGTCTTGGAAACTTCCAACACCATTCCTCTAGACAAAACTACACCAGCACGTGGTGCAGCTAGGCCTCCTGCATCCATGTCCATAAAGGCATTCACCAGGGCTAAAGCTGCTAAACATACAAAAGCTATGCCTCCCAGGGTTATTCCTCAAGGACCCTCTACAAGTTCACAGATTCTAACTTTAGCAGAGGACCTTATTTCCTTAATTAGGGGCTCTCATCCCCATCCGGACAGGGGCTCTCAACCCCCTCTAGACAAAAGGCCCAGGGTTGAGCCCTCTGATCCCCACTCCTCAGAGGAGGCCTCTGATGGCTCTGCTCTCCCGGACTACCAGGAGGTGGCTTTTTCGGCCTACGAGGATTCTGATGCAGAGGAATCAATCCCCTCGGCCTCCCCTCCTGAAGAACTATCCTTTGGGGAGACCCTTCACACTATGAGAGAGCATTTCAAATGGCAGGGCCAGGAATTCTCTGATTCCAGGAAAAGATTAAGAACTTTTCTGCATTTACCTCAGCATAGACCTTTGGCTATTCCTCCTGTTTTGAATGTCATTGATGATGTGTACTCTGAGTCTAGCATAACCCCTGACACTCTTCCTCCGGCCCCTGTCAAACGCGATAGGTACTACAGTGTCCCGGACTCGCATCTTTTTCTTTACAAGGCCCACTCTGCTGATCCAGAAACTATTTCCCAGGGCCCTAAAGGGGTTGCAGCTGCCACTACTAAAAATCCACTCCCCTCTGAAAGGGAGTCCAGGGCTTTAGAGATGGGGTAAAAAAGTGTATACTTCTGCTACTCTTTCTATGAGGGCATTAAATTGTCAATTTCATATGATACAGTACCAAGAGTATTTGTTAGATGAATTGCATAAGAAACTGTCTTCACCTGAACCCCTAGATCGCAAATCACTTCAGGATCTGGTACATAACTCCCAGCAGGTTAGCAACCATTTCTTACAGTGTGGTTATGCATTGGAAGCTTCATGTAGGTCAGCTATGACAGGTGCAGTCATATGTAGGCATGCTTGGCTGAAGGAACAATCTCTGCCAGACCATGTTAAAGCTAAGCTTCTGGATGCTCCACTGGAAAAGCAAAAGTTATTTGGCTCCACTGCTCAGGAGGTCTTAAAGAAATTTGAGGAAAAGGCAAAATCTGTACAAACAGTCAAAGATTTTCTACAAGTCCAACCACCAAGATTCAGCAGAAATTGGCCTACCAAGAATTGGTCCTTTCCGGACACAGAAAGATTTCAGAGGCAAGAACAGGCGTGCCAGAGGTAGAGGGCAAGTTAGAGGCTCCTACAGAGGACGTCAATGGCAGCCTCCCAACCAGAGAGGTAGTGCAGGACCTACAACTGCTGCACAAGGACAGACTCAATGACTTTGCTTTGACTCCGCCAACCAGGGCTCAATTAGAAGCACCTTTGGGCGGAAAGCTTTCATTATTCTCAGAAAATTGGCACAGTATTACAAGAGACAAATGGACACTGCAAATAATAGACAAAGGATACAGGTTCCATTTTCACACATTGCCAAAAAGAAAAGGCATGCCAAACCTGCCACCAAATCAAAGGGCAGAGGCTTTGAAACAAATCTCCAACTTAATGCAAATGAAAGCTATAGAAAAGGTTCCTCTTTCAGAACAAGGCCAAGGATTTTATTCCAGACTATTCCTTGTTCCAAGAAAAGAAAATCAATGGAGGCCTATTCTCGACTTGTCCGCACTGAATACTTATCTCATTGTGCCAAAATTCAAAATGCTGACACAGCAACTCCTTCCCATGCTGGGCAAGGGGTCTTGGCTGGTGACTCTAGACCTCAAGGAGGCATACCTGCATGTCCCTATCAGACAACGTTGCAGAAGACACCTCAGATTTCTTGCAGGTTCAGAGCATTATCAATTTTCAGCATTGCCCTTTGGCTTATCTACTGCACCCAGAGTATTCACAAAATGCCTGGCATCAGTAATTGCACACTGCAGACTTCAGGGGATTCAAATATACCCATATCTGGACGACTGCCTTATACAAGCGGACAGCCAACAAACTTTGGTAAAGGACTTGAATTATGCCATCCACCTACTGCAGGCCTTGGGATATACAGTCAACATTCACAAATCAAGACCTGTTCCATCCCAAAGAATAACTTTTCTGGGTGCGGATCTAGACACAACCACCCAAATGGCTTTTCTCACAGAAGAAAAACAAAGACAACTACCGGATTACTTCAAGAATCTGACAAGACAAACTCAGCTGACTGCAAGGAAAATCCTGCAGGCCCTGGGTTACATGGCATCTTGCATTCTTCTCATTCCACAAGCAAGGCTGCATATGAGGAAACTACAATGGTACCTAAGGAGTTTATGGACTCAGCACAATCACAGCTTAGAAACTTTGATCCCACTCATTCCATGCCTACAAAAGGAATTTCTGTGGTGGGTTCAAGCAAGCCAGTCAAACAGGGGTCTGCCCTTCAGCAAGCCAATAGCCAGCCAAACCATTACAACGGACGCTTCAGACCACGGTTGGGGAGAACACATGGAGGGCAGATGTATTCAAGGACTATGGTCACAAAAGGAGCTACGCATGCACATAAACCAAAAGGAAATGCTGGCAGTGATACATGCAATCGAGGCCTTCAAACTCTTTCTGCATCAAGGCCACCTGCTAATAAGGACAGACAACACCACAGTTATGTGGTACATAAACAAGCAAGGAGGCACCCATTCCTACCCTCTTTGCAGACTGGCAATGAATCTATGGCAACTTTCCTTGAAACTCAATATAGAGCTGCAATCCCAGTTTGTGCCAGGAAAAGACAATATACTGGCGGACAGCTTAAGCAGAAATATCATGGATTCACACGAATGGATGCTGCACCCAGACATCTTCCTACAGATAACACAATCATGGGGAAGGCCAGACATAGATCTTTTTGCCTCCCCCCACAATCATCAGTTGAAGAAATTCTGCTCAAGGACATACCACCCACAAGCATGGAAAGTGGACGCCCTAGCTTTCAGCTGGAGAACTCTAACAGTGTATGCATTTCCACCTCTTCCATTAATGACCAAGGTCTTACTGAAGATCAGCACAGAGCAGCCAAAAGTGATTCTGATAGCTCCAGACTGGCCAAGACAGCACTGGTACCCACTATTAAAGAGCATGTCACGCACGAAACCATGGCCTCTTCCTCAATGGCCACTTCTCCTGACACAGCACAATTACAAAACTCTGCATTCCAACCTGAAAATCTTGCAACTAACAGCCTGGAAAATACCTTGACTCCTCCTCAGGATAAGCTATCCAAGAGAGTGAAGGATATCATCATGGAAGCTCATGCCTTCCACAAGAAAGGCATATTCAGCAAAATGGAAAAGATTTCACACTTGGAGCACCACAAAGGGCCTAGATGCGACAGTGATGAACATGGCACTTATCCTGGAATACTTGGCAGAAGTGCTCCACAATGGCCTGTCTTACTCTTCCATTAAAATTCATGCTTCAGCAATTTCAGCAGAGTACAATACTGATCCACCTGTCTTTTCTCATCCTCTCCTAAGACAGTTTCTAAGAGGAATTAAAAACATCAATCCTCCAAGGAAACCTCCAGTGCCTACTTGGGACCTTAACTTCATGTTGGAAAAACTAACTCTGCCTCCCTTTGAACCAGCAGCATCTGCAGAACTACAGTTCCTGTCTTGGAAGACCGCCTTCCTTCTGGCCATAACCTTAGCAAGAAGAGTATCTGAGTTACAGGCCCTCATGGCAGTACAGCCATTTCTTATTTTTCATCAGGACAGAGTCTCATTGAGAACCAATCCTTCATTTATGCCAAAGGTGGTATCCAGGGTCTCATTAAACCAAGCTATTCACCTGCCTACCTTCTTTCCAAATCCACAAAACAAAGGGGAGAAACGTCTGCACACCCTGGACATACACAGACAGTTGCGCTACTACTTGGACAGAACTAAAAGCTACAGAAAAACTGACCAGCTGTTGGTAGCATATGCTGCTGGTGCACAAGGAAAAGCAATTTCCAAACAGACAATTTCAAAATGGATCGGGAATTGCATTCATTTTTGTTATTCCTTTCATGGAAAAACTGTGCCAGCTAACATTAGACCTCATTCCACCAGGGCCACAGCCACCTCCACAGCCTTCTTAAGAGGGGTGGCTACCAAGGACATTTTAGAAGCTGCTACATGGAGCTCCGTGCATACATTTTCCAAGCATTACAATTTACCTTTATATTCCAGATCCAGAGCAGGCTTTGCTATGGCAGTCCTGCAGGGCATTTTAGCTACACCATCCTTTACATAGATCCTCCACCCCCAGATTGGCTATGGTATTCTACCCATATGTGATGACTGCAGATGCATCCTTGAAGGACATAGTACAGTTTTGTACCTACCATAAATGTAGATGTCTGATAGGTATGCATCTGCAGTCAGGTTTACCCTCCTTCCTTCCCCTCTTTGGTATTTATTGCGTACTTTTCCCTCTCATAGCTAGCTGGGGTTATCTATTATGGTGTATTTGTTTTATATATATATATATATATATATATATATATATATATATATATATATATATATATATATTTCTGTGCATGTTTGGAATTTATTGCATTTCTCCAAATTTAGCCTTCCTTTGAGGTCACCTGGCATCTGGGGCAAGAAACACTGAGGAAGATGGCGTCGGCTGACGCTTTTATACCCCAGGCGCTCTGATGTCGGGGAAAGGGCGACAACAGCCGACGTCGGACCCAGACTTTGGAATCCGGCCGACCGAAGGGCTGCCTGAGGCAGGACAACCCATATGTGATGACTGCAGATGCATACCTATCGGACATCTACATTTATGGTAGGTACAAAACTGTACTTTTTTTTCCCAAAGGGGATAACTATACATTTCTTGGCATTGAGCTTGAGCCCATGGCTCTGGCACCAAGCATCTGTTTCTGTAAGGCTCTTTTGTAGAATATCCACATCATTTGGGGATTCAATAATGGCTCCCAGTTTGCAGTCATCTGCAAACTTTGTTAGCCAGAGTCCCTTAGTGTTGGCCTGTACTTCAGAGAAGTAGATGCCAAACAAGAGTGGTCCCAGGACTGAACCCTGAGGTACTCCACTTGTCACTTGTCTGGAGCTGGATTTGGAGTCGGCTACTTTTACAGTGTGGGTTCTATCAGTAAGCCAGTTAGCAACCCATTGGGTGATGTAGGGATTAATGCCCAGCTTAGTAACTTTATCTATGATTCCAGAGTGGGGGAGGGTGTCAATGGCCTTGGCAAGGTCTAGATAGGCTGTGTGGACCACCTTACCCTTGTCCATGGCTCTGGAGACTGAATTGGAAAAAGTCAATCTAGTTCAGGAGACAAGATCGGCCCTTCATGAACCCAAACTAGGTGGGGTCCAGTGTTTGAAGGTTGCCAATGTCTTTAAGTTCCATGATAATACGCTCCATGGCCTTGCAGATAAGGCTTGTCAGACTGATGGGATGGTAGTTTCCAGGATCCAAGGTGGATCCCCCCTTGTGGAGTGGGATAACTGTAGCTGTGCGCCACTCAGTGGGCATGAAACCTGAGGTGAGGCTATGATTAAACATGACACTTAGGTGAGGTGCCAGTTCATATTGTAGTTCATGTAGTACACAGCCTGGGATGTCATCTGGTCCCATGGATGCTGTATTCTTAGCTTTGGAGAGTGCATTTTTTACCTGTGTGGCCGTTATTACTGGAATTTGGCAATCTTCCGGTATTGAGATGGGCCATTTAGGTGGTGAGAGGGGCATGAAGTTGGCACTGAATCGATCTGCCAGGATATTGGCAATATCCTTGGGATCAGTATATTTACTGCCATTCTGTTTTAGCTCAGAGCAGATCTGAGCATTGCCATTTAGATTCTTGACATAGTTATAGAATGCCTTGTGGTTGTCTTTGGAATGTTTGGCAATTTTATTTTCGTAAATAGCTTTGGAGGATTTTATGAGGGATCTCAGTTTCTTACTGAGGCTGGTAAGGGAGTTTTTGCATCCTGGGATTTTCCTCTTTTATGCAACAGTTTCTTCCTTTTGTTGTAAAGTTTGGCAGGGGAACACCAGATTGGTTTCCTTTTTTTGGATGAGAGCATCTTGGTTCTATTTGGGATGGCACAATTCATGCATGAGTGGATGTGCTCATACAGTGCTTTAGTGTAGGATTCAGCAGTTGAACTTTCAGTTCCCATCTGCATGGGTGTCATGAAGTTTGTCACTTCTGACTTGAGTAGCATGAAGTTGGCTTTGAAGAAGATTTTTATAGAGGTTTCCTTACTGGGGGGTGGGGGTGGGATGTGGATGTTAAGGGTGATTAGCTTATGGTCAGACCTGACTAACAAGGGGGTGACCATAGGTGTGGAGCATCGATTTCCCATGTTGGTAATGACCAGGTCTAGGATATTGGAGCCCCTGGTGGGGACTATGGATTAGTTGATCCAGGGTGTTAGAATTTATGAATTCCAAGAACCGTTGGGCAAAGCTTGTTGGTACATTAGTAGGTTTCCTAGTTAATGGCAGGGTAGTTAAAATCACCCAGTATTAGGGTGTTTGGTTCTATCTTAATATTTTCCAGGCAAAAGACCCTAATATTAGTGAAAAAGCTCCATTTGTAAACCTTGAGTTGACTGACAGACTAAGTGAGGTGCCTGTGCAGCCCCCTAGGCTGGTGACTCCTATAAATGCCACCACCGCTCACATATTGGTAGGGTTTGAGGTCAGTCTACAGGCCTCAACTTCCAACATCTATGCTGAGGTTCTCAAGGGAAGCGCCCTGTCTTCCCAGACTATTAAAGCTGCAGCCAAAGTTATGGTTGGACAAACCATATTCTCTGATCACCCCTTTAAAACAGACTACCACACCAAACTGAATCACCTCCTTTGCTTCACCACTGCTTCTCAGAATGAAGACCCATACCTTAAAATACCACAGGTGTTTATGGCCTTCATGAAATCTAGAGAACCATCCTTTTCTTTCATGTCCAAGGCCGTCTCATCTAAAAAGAGCAGGGAAGTAGCTTTTAAGGAAGAGGAAGATTACCTCAGAGGTTGAGGAGAAATTGTCGTACTCTGGCCACTTACCATCTTGAACTTACCCATACTCTGAATCAGATGCCACACACTGTTCCACCCCCACAAGTGCCTTTCCTTTGGGGATACACTACATTGAATGAAGGAGGATTTCAGTTGAGAAAGTAAGCAGTTCTTCCAGGCCCTGACCCACTGCAGGGAACTGCTATACTTTCAGCCAGACCACTTGCTATTCCTCCAGTACACATTGTATTGGTTGATGTCTTTGAAGACATGGCCCTATACACTGTCTCTGTATCCCCTGCTACTAGAAAACTAGACAGGGTTAACAGAATGCTTGAATCTCACAAGCATGTCTACAAAAATCTGAAGGGTGATCCTTCTGTTGCGTCCAATGAATCCACAAAAGGTATACTTAAAGGACCAATAAGACATCCCCTTCCTAATGATAAGAAAAGTAAATTACTGAACAGATGTGGGAAGAAAGCCTGTGTCCTTCACCCTGGTAATGAGAACTTTGAATTGTCAATTCCATATGCTAAAATGCTAGAGTACCTTCAATCTCTTCAAGACAAAATTCTAGTTAAGGTAGACTGTATTGTGGATAGAACCTTATCCAAGGAAATCTAGGAGATAGCCAGAGAAGTTTTACAAGTCTCCAGACTTTCCCTAAAATGTGGCTATGATGCCTTGGATGCTTCTTGCAGAGCCGCTGCCACAGTTTCATCTGCAGACTTGATCCTCTTCAAATGCATCCTAGATCAATGGATGGGTGACCATAAATTCACTCCTGGGGCGATGCCCATGTCCCTGCTGGATGGAGTAAATCAGTATTAACTACCATAGACCGTTACCTCTGTGAACGTCATTCACCTAACCACCGACAGTTGAGGCATCTCTGGGATAAATATGGCTAGGCTTGTAAGGGCGTTAAGGCTGTTAGCCTAATAACCTTCTGTGAACCTATAGATGGCTCAGGACTCAACCCCTGTCAGATCAGGTAATGGCTGAACTACTGGATTCGCCATTGCACAGTGAATTCCTTTCTGATCCACCAGTTGAAAAATTTTATGAAACTGACCGAAAAAGAAACCAAATTAAAACTGGGAAAAGAATTTTATCTGTCTCCAACTTTGAGGCACAGTGGAAGTTACCCTTCAAAGCCTTTGCCTTTTCCCACATAGACAAGGGAAGACCTTCCCATAATAAAAGACTAAAACAATCTAGGAAATGGCAAACTGTACAATCACAAAGGGCAGGGGGGACTCCAAAGAAACCACCTGCACAGAGAACAACTGTGACTATATTCTACCCCACCCTCACTTACCCCTTCCAGTCCTGTCCAAACCTCCAGCAGGAAGACTGTCCTCCTCTCTAAATTAGTGGAAATCCATCACCAGGGACCATTGGGTCCTCAGCATCATAGAGAAGGGGTACTATATTCATTACATAGAAGTACCACCCTTGAGCATTCCAAAACTACAAAAGGGGCAAGAAAGATTTACTGCCTGTCCTCTGGGATCTACTTCACCAAAAATGCACCCCGCCTGCTCCTCCAGGACAAGAAGGAAAAGCTTCTACTCAAGGATATTTCTTGTCCCATGGAAAGAGGGCACTTGGAGGTTCATCTTGGACCACTCCAAGCTAAACTAGTTCCCCAGCATCCCAAAAGTTAAAATGCTTACTTTACAGAAGTTACTGCCCAAGAATTTTCAAGATTTCTCCTTGGTCACCATAAATGTAAAGGACCATTACATCCATGTCTCCATAGCAAAAAGTCACAGAAAGTGCCCACGATTTTTAGCAACAGGGTCCTTCCAGTTTTGTGCTTTATCATCTGGAGCTATCTGTTCCCAAAGTTTTCACAAAATGCCTAGCTGCTCTGATAGCACATTGCATAAATCTAGCAGTTCAATTTACCCATACTTAGACAACATTCTCATTCAGGGAAGGTCCATTACAGATCACAGATTGTTCTCAGAAGGTAGATCTTACCATAAATCTTCAAAAATCCCAAACTCTTCCTCAAACATCTGCTACCTTCTGACTAATTAGAACCCCAAAAAACTTTAACCGTGAACACTTTATATCTGCCCTGAAAAACTTCAACTGGGAACGACTAAAACTGTTAACTTGAATGAAGCCATAGACTACTTAAACTCAACCTTCTTAAATATATTGAATGCACATGCACCACCCAGAACTATCTATGTCAAATCTAATATTGCCCCATGGATTAGCAAAGAAACTAGGTCATTAATCAGAACCAGAGACGAAGCCTGGTCCAAGTGACTAAAACGTAGCACACAAGATCTGAAACAAAACTACAGGAAGCTAAAAAATAAAGTTAAAAATAAATCAAGTTGGACAAAATTCAATGCTACCAAGATATCCAAAACAAACAAAAACAACCCTCAAAAATTTTGGACAGCTATTAACAATATATTCACATCCAGCACATCACAAATGCCCTCCCCTAAGTCATCCAGCACCTCTGAAAATATTGCTACTCACTTCAATAAGTTCTTTATTTGAATCCATCCTAACCTGGCTAAACAAGCTAATCACTCAACAAAGCAGAGACAACCAAATGAATGAAATGAAATAAAAAAGTTGCAAAAACTGCTGTAAACCAACACTGTAATACTCAAAATAAAACCTCGAGTAAGCCTTTTCGTCTCCTCACTTTAACCACAGAGACTTCTTCAGTCTGAGGTCAAATCGTAAATACTCCACTTTTAAAATACATCATATATCACATGATATACTTAAAACATCACATGATTATAGAAAATCACATCACAAATTAATCGTTCATCTACCTCCAACACTCAATGCAAAGTGCAAAAGTACAGTCACAACCCCTTCTCCATCAAACCTGTCTCCAGTGCCACAATGAAAAAACTACTCTGTAAACTCAATCCCAGTACACTAGCAGCAGACAAACTCCCAGCTGATTTTCTTAGCATAGCCGCAGAAGCCATAGCCTATTCTATATCCATCCTCATTAATAGGTTGCTAGCTGAAAGCATAGTTCCAGATATCTGGAAAATTTCCCACGTTATTCCACTCCACAAAGGTGGCAATTCTACAGAACTGGCCAACTGCCACCCTATTGCCATACTATCCCCACTCAAAACTTTTACAAAGGTGTGTCCATAAACAACTCCTGTCTTTCCTTCTCAATCACAAACTGTTATCTGGTACTCAGCATGGCTTTCTGCCTTCTCACAGCACAACCTCTGCTCTACTGTCCTTTACAAACACAGTGAACTGCCATACAAACAATGGCAAGTACTTTTCAGCAGTATTCCTAGACCTTTCTAAAGCTTTTGATATGGTGTCACATACTAAACTAATTTCAGTCCTTGCTGCCTTAAATTTCAATCAGTCCACTGTCACATGGTTCCAGAGTTACCTACAAGAACATGAACAAGCTGTCCTCTGGCAACATGAACTCTCTCCCCTTCTGCCTGTCGACCTAGTGTTCCTCAAGGATCCATCCTTGGACCCCTCCTGTTCTCTATCTTCACCAATGATCTCCATTCTACCACCCGACAGGCTTCCATCATCCAATACAACGATTATTCCATACTAATTTGTTCAAACCACCTTAGAACTATTACAATCTCAGACCTTTCAACAGTAGAGGCCTGGATCACAAACTCTCAGCTGATCCTTACCCCAAACAAAACTAAACATATGCTATTCCACTCCACAAAGCCCATTGTTCCCTCTCCTTCATTCACAATAACATCAGCAAACAAAACTGTTATCTCAGCAGCAGTCCAGACCAAGCTCCAGGGTGTTAAACTTGACAGTAACCTTAAGTCTGACATCCATATCTCACAGACTATTAAAAAGATGCATAAAAAGCTAGGCATTCTCTACTGCAACAAACACTTTCTTACAAATGATGCTAAGTCCACTGTAGCCTGAACCCACCTCTTGTCCACACTTATCTGTGCCCTCTCATGCTTTCATTAACCTCAAAAAATCTGACTTAACAAAACTGGAATCATGTTATAACAAAATAGCTAAGTTTGCAACTAATTCCCCTAACAGGACACACCATTGTAAAGTTGTGAAACAGCTAGATTGGTTAGAACTCCCTCAAATTTTACTTTACAACCAACTTACATTGGCCCTTAAACTACTATACCAACCCAATAACACTCATGCACTTCAGAACCTGTTGCAACCACACTGTAGTAGTAGAACCCTACACTCCAGTCAGAAAATTTTTGCTTAACAGAGCGAAAGCCAACAGCAAGGCAGGTGAATCTCTTCTTTCACATTTTATCCCTAAAATCTAGCATACTTTACCCTCCGACATATCCTCCACTACCTCCTTGCCCCTCTTTAAAAAAGTATTGAAAAGTCATCTTAATAAATCATGGTTCTGTAACTACCTCACCTGAGTAATACAAACTACACTCACTAGTGTGCCTGATTTATTAATCTTGCAATGTTACCTCCTTACTGAAAACACCTTATATTTTCAAAACTGCTTAATATGGCATTAATCTTAACCTTTCAAGCGAAATGTTATTTACATACTCGAATGCTAATATCATCTGTAGTTACTAATTAAAGATCTCCTTCTATTCACATGTTGCAGTGTTCTGTACTCTTGTGTCCTCCTCTTGCTGCCAGAATGTCCAGCCAGTCTTCAAAAGTTTGGAGTCACTGCAAGGTGCATGGAACATGTGACGTTGCTAGAAGAGTATGGGCCATAAAAGTGCAAGCAGCAGACCTCAGAACTTCTCTGCCACCAGTCGAACATCAGCTGTTCCTACCATCGGATCAAAAATCCTTCAGATGAGTACCCCACTGCGGGGGGGGGGGGGTCCCTTTGTTTTTGAGTCATTGCATGCTAGTGTTTGTTCATGTCATCCAGAAAGGGTAAGTGCAAGTGCAGTCATCTTAATCCCCATAAAGACCCCCACGAGCTTTGCCTCTTTTGTTTAGGACCATCCTATGACCACAAGGCATGCCCCATTTGCCAGGCCTTCATCCTGAAAACTCTCAGTAGCAGACTCCAAGCCTTAAGTATATACCTAGAAAATCATCGTATTAAGTTAGCATTAGGTATGGAGGGGCCGTCCGATCTGCCTGCCAAGCCACCCAAGAAAAAGGCCAAGATCATAAGGCCTGAAACTGTAGCTGTGCCTTCACCTCCCAATGTTCATCCTGTGGCCGACAGGTGTAGCTGGTACCAGCATAGAAGCCACAGAACCCTGTGCAGAAGGCATGTCCTCGGAGGCCCTGCAGACTTCAGCTTCCGACACCAAAGAGGACCCCAGGCTTGCATCGGCTGACTGGATGCATCCCTCCCATACCACACTGCCATCCGGCTCAGACGCCTGCTAGACCTTCCTTAAAGAAAAGAGGAAGCATATCTTGTCTACCGTTGAAAGTCAACCAGATTGGCAGGCTTTCTCGCTAAGCCTTTTCAATGCATTTGTGGCCTTAAGACCTGCTGTTTCTGTAGTTTCTCCAGTCCCCCCTCCATGTTGAGTCCTAGGCCCCAAGTATTAGACTCCTCTCAGGTGGATGAGGAATCCTCTGTGTCCTCCTCAGAGAAATCCCTCTCCTGTGTGTTTCAACTTCCTTACCCTCTTGGCTATGCCTCCCCAGAGGAAGAGTCTGGTGAAGAAGATTTCCCAGGAGAAGATCTCACCTGTGGGGAGACCATTGCTAAGATGAAGGACCACTTTAAATGGGATTCATCTGAGATGACAGAGGTACAGAAAAGGTACTATGAACTTCTCCAGATGGATTCCCCAGCTCCTTCAGTTATCCCCCCAGTACTGCCTGCATTCCTAGATGCCTTCAATGCAGTTTCCTTGAACCCAGGCTCACAGCCCCCTGCTTCCCATAGTTATGACAGGTTCAACAAAGTCCCTGAGACAGTTAAATTGTTAGTAAAATGCCCTGCAGTAGACCCAGGCACAATCTCAGTCTTTGCAGATAAGGCATCTAAACTCCTTCCTTCTTCTCTCTTCCCTACAGACAATTTATTTATTTTATTTTTATTTATTTATTTACAGTTGGTTTACCAGGATAGTCCATTGGGTCACAAAGAACCCGTTTTCAATGGAGTCCTGGGGAGAAAAGCTCCAAAAACAAGCAGAAGATTACAGTAAGATATTTTGTTATAAATTATTACAGTTACTATGGCCTAGTAAAAAAACATTGCAAGTACGACAAAGATATCAAGGCTATGGAATGTTTGGAGAAAAAGGTCTACACAGCCTCTACCCTGGCTTTCAGGGTGGTCAATTATCAGACCCACATGTCCAAAGATGCCTTGGCTGTTCTGGAAAAAGTAACTAAACAGTTGTCTGACATCCCTGATTCCCTGACCAAAGCTCAATGGTCCAGCCTCATTTCCCCTGACCTCCCCGGTCACTAGATTAGGTGCAGCTATGATGCTGCTGAGGCCTCAGCAAGGTCTGCTGCATCAGCTTTTGTTCTCAGAAGGTATTCATGGCTAATACTTCAGCCACTACCTGATGACATCAGTGCAAGGCTCCTTGATGCACCTTTGGGCAACTCAGCTCTGTTTGGCACCAAGGCAGCAGAGCTATTTAAGACTTTACAACAAAAGGGGAAGGAACTTCAAGACCTCGAACATCTGTTTGTCTCTCCTATCCACAAATTTCATAGAAACTACCCATCTAAAACCCAATGTATGACTTCCAGATCTAGGAAAGCTGCCAGAAAGCAATCCATTCCTGCCAGATCTACACAACCCCCAACTCAGAAGCCTCAGTTTCAAGACAGGGCAGGTAGTCTGTGACTACCTGCCATTCTTGAAGCTAGGGCTCCCCCATTGTCTACTGGTATGGAGACACATCACTACAGACAGGTGGGTTCTGTCCATAATAGAAAACAGGTACTTTATGACATGGATTACTACTCCATCCATGAGGGGTATCCCTCAACCCCACAAAGAGCAGCCCTCTCTCTTTCAAACAGGTTTGGGCAACCTCATGGCCCAGGGCACCATCCAGCCTGTCCCACTGACAGAAAGGGGAATAGGCTTCTATTCCAGGCTCTTTCTAATCCCAAGAAAAGCTGGACCCTGGAGACCAATCCTGGACCTCTCCCACCTAAATCTTTTTTCCTGCAAGTGCCTACCTTCCAGATAATCACTTTGCAAACTCTCTTCCCTTTGATCTTGCCTAAGGGGTTCATAGCCACCTTGGACATCAAGGATGCCTACCTTCACATACCCATAAGACCCAATTTCAGAAGATACCTTTATTCTCTGTGGCCTCTTCTCAATATCAATTCTTGGCCTTGCCCTTCAGTCTATCTACAGCACCAAGGGTCTTTATGAGGTACCTGGAACCAGTGATTCCCTTCTACAGGACTCAAGGGATCCCGATTTTCCCATATCTAGACCTGCTCATCCAGGCAGATTGCAGAGATGCCCTCTTGCTCCACCTGCAGACAACCCTCTCCCTCCTGCAGGCACTGGTTTCCAGATAAATTAACCCAAGTCCACCCTGACCCTTGCCCAGGACCTAGTGCTCCTAGGGTGCAGGATTTAGACAGATGTCATGAAAGCATTCCTACCATCCCAGAAAGTGGAAAATCTAACAGTACCTGCTCTTAGTTCTTCAGACCAAAGAGATGACTGCCAGGCAGTACCTCAGACTCCTGGGCCACATGGCTTCCACTATTCCAATGTTTCCATTGGCAAGGCTTCACATGAGGAAGCTTCAGTGTTATCGAAGATTCATTTGGACTCAACACTCATCCTCTGGACTGTAAAATTCCCCTCTTACCCTGTCTCAAGAAAGAGATTCAATGGTGGTTGAATCAGGTGAACCACAACCCGGGCCTCCATCTTCAACCCGCTCCTGCCAATGCAGGAAATGTACACAGACTCCTCAGACCAGGGGCGGGGAGTAACTTCGGGCCCTCTAAAAGTCCAGGGCACCTGGCCGGATTCCAACAAACAGGAACACATCAATGTAAGAGAGATGAGAGCAATTCTTCTGGCCTTGAAGGCTTTTCAGCCCAAAGTGAAACAGGGCCCTCTAAAACTATTCACATACATTACTACAGTTCTGTGGTATGTCAACAAATGGGGGAACAAAATCAATCTTGGTATGCAGACTAGTTCTCCTAGTGTGGGAGCTGGCCACAAAACAGGGAGTAACACTTCAGGCAGTTTACACCCTTCAGAACAGAACTCTCAGGCAGATATCTTAAGCAAGTCCATATCACAGTCCCATGAATGGATCCTCTACAGGGATGTTTTCTTGGATCTAGTCCACAAATGGGGTACATGTCAAATAGATCTGTTTGCCACCCCCATGAACAGACAACTTCCTTCATTCCGCACCAGACTGCCCAACCCTCTGGGGAGGGCAACAGATGCCTTTTCAATTTCTTGGAAGGGGATGTTTCTCTATGCATTCCCTCTTATTCAGAAAGTCCTACTGAAGACTTAGCAGGACAGACCAAAAGTCTTGCTAGTGACTCCCTTTTGGTCAAGACAGCACTGGTTCCTCCTCCTGCATTTAGCCAAGGGCATTCACCACAAATTACCCCACAGAGTGGACTTTCTCACACAGGATGAGGGATCTCTAATCCGCCCACACTGGTAATCCTTACAACTCACCCTGTGGGGGATAGAATTCTGATCCTTTACGGACACCTATACAATGAGGATGTGCTCACCATCCTGCAGGAGGCCAGGAAACCTAATACAAGGAGATCTTGTGTATCCAAGTGGAAAAGATTCTGTATATGGTGTCTTCAGAGACAAGCTGGACCCTTTCCAGAGTGAGGTCCCTTTAGTACTGTCCTATCTGTGAAAACTTTTACAGACAGGATTAGCATATTCCTTCATCAAGACTCATCTGTCTGCCTCTGGAACCCACTCTTGCTTCCAGGTTGTCCACAAAGTTGTTCTTAAAAGGAGTGCTATATCTCAGGCCTCCCAGGAAGCCCATTCCCCCACCCTGGAACCTGAATTACATGCTGGGGAAACTCATGGTGCCCCCCTTTGAACTGGCATACAAGGCTTTCCTGAAATACTGCAGATGGGAAAACAGTTCTTGTGACCTTAACCTCAGCTAGAAGAGTGTCTTGAGTTGCAAGCTCTGATGGCCATTCCCTCCTTTCTCATTTTACACAAAGACAGGGTAACCCGTAGGATTAACCCATCCTTAATGCCCATGGTGGTCAATGAGCTTTCCTTAAACCAAGCCATCCACCTCCCCACCTTCTTTGCCCACCCACAAAATGACATTGAGACAGTCTTGCACTCCTTTGATGTGCACAGACAGCTTAGGTTCTGCTTGTATAAGACCAAGTCCTTCAGGAAGTCTGACCAGTTATTTGTCTCCTTCCACCCCAGGGCCCTGGGGAAAGCAGTAACTAAACAGACAATCTCTTCCTCATTTTCCAGAGCTATTACCTTCTGCTATGCACCGCATGGGAAATAATTGGGATCCAAGATCAAAGCACACTCCACTAGGGCCATGGCTTCTTCTGGAGCCTTTTTCAAAGGTCTGGACATCTCCACCATTCTAGAGGCAGCCACTTGGACATCTGTCCACACATTCACCAAACATTACAAGTTAGACCAGGGCTATCTTCCTTGGGTTCATAGAGAATTCCACCAGGCCACCACCCTCTTCCTCACAGTGAGCTTTGGCACTCATCCACATGTGAATAGAAGGACATAGAATAATTGTGTAAAATCTTACCATAACCATAGTGTCCTTCTCTTCCATGCTGCAGTATTCCTTCCCTCCCTCCTGCCCCTGCTACTAAGATATCTTTCCCTTCTTGGATGGCACAGGACTTGCACAGCTTATTCTGGGACTGGGGTCTGACTGGAGCACTCAGTTCTGAGGTCTGGTGCTTGCAGACATCATTTTTATGGCCCACGCTCATCTTGCCACGTCAGACATTCCACACACCTTGCAGTGATTACAAACTTTTGAAGACTGGATGGACATTCGGCTAGCAAGAGGAGGAGACCCAAGAGTATAGAATACTGCAACATAGAAGAGAAGGACATCTATGGTTATAGTAAGATTTTACACAACTATTCTTTATTGCACATATGTTTCGTTTGTGACTGACTGCAGTTAACTTGTCCTACTTGTTCCTTCCCCTGTTTTACTAGTACTGTAATATGTTGTAAATTACCTCAACTGTACTACCAATCTCTTATGATTATGTGTTTTGTATTGTGGATGTTTTTATTGTCTCTTGTCACAAACAAAAGACAAAGCCAGAAAAGAGCAGCAGCATGATTTAATCCAAACCAATTCTTTTAATACTCCAAATTAAGAGCTTTGGTCATGGTACAAGACTTCTTCAGAAGAAGAAGCCTTTCTTTAGCCATCACTTCAGCAAGAAGAGTGTCCGAGTTACAGGCCCTTGTGGCTGTGGAATCCTTCATTATCTTCCATGCGGACAGGGTTTCCCTCAGGACTAACCCATCATTTATGCCCAAGGTGATATCCAGTGTGGCCTTAAACCAATCCATCCATTTACCAACCTTTTTCCCCTAACCCTCAGAATAAAGGGGGAAGGATGCTGCACTCTTTGGACTTGCACAGACAGCTCAGGTTCTACCGTGACAGGACTAAACCTTTCAGAAAATCCAACCAGCTGCTAGTCAGTTTTGCTACAGGGGCAGAGGGCAAGGCCATTTCAAAGCAAACCATTTCCAAATGGATCGCACACTGCAACCATTTCTGCTACAAACACCACGGAAAACCTGCCCCACAGGGGATCAGAACTCATTCAACTACAGCCCTAATACTTCTTGACTGCCTCCACCCTTTCTCCGCTTTGGGAATCAACCCAAGTGTGATGACTGCAACAGTGAAACACGAAGAACATAGTACAGTTGTGTACACTTACCATAAATGTAGATGTTCGAGTGTATTCAATGTTGCAGTCCTGGTTACCCTCCCTCCAGCCCCCAGACTTTTCTATACTTTCTTCCTATCCTTGTTTTTTGGCAATAGTATTTGCGTTTTACTAGAGGTGTTCCACACCATCTAATTGCTTCCTATTTGGGGGGGGGGGGTTCCTGGCATCTGGGGCAAGAAAAACTGATGTAATGGCATCAGCTGCACATTTTATACCCCTGATGACCTGATGTCATTGAAGAGGCGACAGCATCTGATGCAGAAATCCCAAGACTCTGATATTCAGGCCGACTGAGGGCTACCTGCAGGCAGATAACCCGTGTGTGATGACTGCAACAGTGAATACACTCGAACATCTACATTTATGGTAAGTGTACACAACTGTACTTTTCTGGACCTGCCTCAGCACAGACCCCTGGCCACCCCCCTATTTTAGAAGTGGTGGATGATATTTTCCATGAATCCAGCTTAGAGTACCGGAGTCTCAGAAATACCTGTACAGAAATCCTTCTGCAGACCCAGAGGTCATTATACAGAGACCTAAAGGAGCTAAGACTAGTTCTGCCAAAAATCCTCTTCCCTCTGACAAGGACTTCAGAGCTCTGGACAGATGGAGTAAAAAAGTATACTCCTCTGCAACCTTGCCTATTAGAGCACTCAATTGTCAGTTCCATATGTTAAAATATCAACCACACACTTCAGAACTATTGAAACAGAAAATTGCTACTTTTCCTGACTGTGCCAATTCAAAAGAGTTAGCAGATATACTGCGCTCTGCTCGTCAAGTGGCCAAACACTCATTACAATGTGGATATGACCCCCCTAGACGCCTCTAGCAGGGCAGCAGTGACAGGATCTGTTATTAGAAGACATGCATGGCTGAAGGAAAAACCTCTCCCTGATCATGTCAAGTCTAAGCTTATTGATGCACCCCTAGATAAGGAGCGCTTGTTTGGGGAAAAAGCAGAAGTGGTGCGTAAAAAGATGGAAGACAAAGCAAAATTTATGCAAACATTAAAAGATTTCTTTCAGGTACAACCCCCCAGGTACATCAGGAACTTTCCCTCTAAGCACTGGGCTTTCCCTGCACCTAGCAGGCAGGGCCAAGGTAAGCCCCGCAGGAAGAGACCATCCAGGCCCCTATCCCATGGTCAGCAGAGATGCAAACAATTGATCACTTCCATCTCTAAGGCAGGGAGTTCTAAGCCAACCTTCTATGGCAAACACACGATGACTCCCCCCTCCTCCCTTTGCCCTCCCTTCACTCATCAAAAACTAGGAGGAAGGATCTCCCTCTTCAAAGACAATTGGCTTTCTGTAACAAAGGACTAATGGGTCTTAAAGATAATTTTTCAGGTATACAAATTCTCTTTCAGCGAACTCCCATTTCCAAGAGGGTACCTGGACTTGCCTCCAAATCAGTGGGCAGAGGTATTGAAACAGGTACAAACTCTCATATCCCAGGGAGCAGTAAAACCTGTACCCTCAGATCAAACAAGCAAAGGATTTTATTCCGGACTCTTCCTTGTTCACAGAAAAGAAGGCACTTGGCTCCCCATCCTGGATCTCTCCATTCTGAACACCTTCTTGGTGGTCCCCAGATTCAAAATACTAACTTTGCAGTGGCTGCTGCTGCCTATGCTAACAAAAAATGCCTGGCTAGTGACCCTTGACCTAAAAGATGTCTACCTCCACATCCCCATCAAGAAATCATGCAGGAAATTCCTGCGCTTGAGAGCAGGCTCACAACACTTTCAGATGTTCTTCGTGTTTCACTTTTGCAGTCATCACACTTGGGTTATCCTGCCAGGGGTAGCCCTCAGTCGGCCTGAATACCAGAGGCTTAGTATTTCTGCGTCAGTTGCTGTCGCTCCAGGACAGACGTCAGGTCGTCAGTGGTATAAAAACAGGCAGCCGACGCCATTACATCAGTCTTTCTTGCTGAGGAGCCCAAAGCAGAAGCAGTTCGCATGAGTGCCTGTTGGCCGCTACCTGAGATGTTCTTCGTGTTTCACTGTTGCAGTCATTACATTTGGGTAATCTGCTGGCAGGTTGCCCTCAGTCGGCCTGAATTCCAAAGTCTTGGGTCCTGCATCAGTTGCTGTCTCCTCTTCCATGACGTCAGGTCGTCAGGGGTATAAAACATGTAGCCGACGCCATTTTCTTTAGTCTTTCTTGCCACGCGGTTCCCGAAGCAGAAGCATTTCGCAAGTGCCGGTCGGCCAACTACTGAAATATTCGAGTTTGAGCTTCAGAACCGAAGTCTTCACTAAAGCTAAGTACCCCGTTGGGGAAACTTTTTTCTTGCTCCATACCGATGTCAGAAAAAGTTAATAATTATATTACTTGTGGGAAGCAAATACCTCATAAGGATTTCCATTTATACTGTATTCCTTGCCTAGGCCCTGATCACAATGTGCCTGGCTGTCGGTTTTGTGCTAGCTTTAACCAACGCACTATTATTTTTGCCTCAAAGTATTTTGGAAACAGATTTAACTACCCAGAAATGTCGTCTGATAGCAATCCGACTACCGGAGTACATAAAAAACACAAAGAAAAGGACAGAGAAAGGCAGTCGAGATCCAAAGCCAATGAAGCTTTTCCTAAGCCAGTCGCCGGTTCGCCGGTACTCAGTGAAGCACTTTCACAGCCCCTGATACCCACTACCTTCGAGTCGCAGTTCTCTACCGACACCCATGTGGAGTTCAGCATGCCGCAAGATACTCAAGGTATTGGACTGACGGATGTATCTCCCTCGGATGGGTCCGGAGCCGCTGAGCAGGCACTGGCGTCTGAGGGTGTATTCAGACCTCAACATTTGCATATCAAACCGACGACAGCTGCAAAACCAAAGACAAAAGCAACGTCTAAAACTAAAAAACCGACGCATGAGCCACATGCACAAGCCAATATGCCTAAAAAACAGATGATCAAAATGGCTGAAGACCTTATTACCTTGATCAGGGGTACCCATTCCCCTCCAGATAAGAGACCTAGGCAAGACACTGATTATGAATCTTCAGATCAGGTTTCTATTTCTTCTGATTCCTCTTCTGATCAGGAATTATCTATACCTCCCTATGAGGATTCTGATGCAGAGGAGTCTATACCATTTTTACTGGGATAGTCAAGACTTCTCAGAATCAAAAAAGAGGCTCGGGGATTTCCTTCTTCTCCCTCAGCACAGGTCTTTGGCCATTCCCCATTTTAGACATTGTGGATGATGTGTTTTCAGAGTCCAGCTTGACCCTTGACTCCTTACCTCCAGCTCCCGGTAAACCTGACAGATATTACAGGGTCCCTGACTCACATAAATGTTTATTTAGAAACCCTGCTGCTGATCCTGAAACTATTTCACAGGGTCCAAAGGGTGTTAAGGCCTCAACAGCAAAAAATCCTACCCCCACTGACAGAGATTCAAGGGCACTGGACAGATCGGGAAAAAAGGTTTATACATCTGCAACCTTGGCAATCAGAGCCTTAAACTGTAAATTTCATATGCTGAAGTGTCAACAACATGTTATGGGATTGCTGAAACAGATAATGTTGATTTCTGAATGTGCACAAAATAAAGAATTGCAGGAATTATTGCAAGCAGCTGAACAGGTTGGAAAGCATACTTTGCAATGTGGTTTTTCTGTTTGGTATTAAGGCAGAAGAGGTTTTAAATAAAATGGAAGACAAAGCTAAGTCTATGCAAACTGTTAAAGACTTCTTACAAGTGCAGCCACCAAGATTCAGTAGACACTGGCCTACAAAAAAATTGGTCCTTTCCTGTGTCAGACAGAGCTCAAAGGGGCAAATCCAGATGCCCAAAGGGTTCCAGATACCAGGCGCAAGATTCATACAGGTCAAAGCAATGGGGCGCATCTACCTCCAAATCAGGAGGAGATAAAGCGCAAACCTACAGAAAACAGTCCCAATGACTTCCGTCTGCCTACACCAAGCACTTATATTTTGGCAGCACCCTTAGGGGGAAAATTAGCACTTTTTGCTCAAAATTGGCAGTTAATAACCCAGGACAAGTGGGTACTAAACATAGTATCACAAGGATACAGATTCCACTTCCACACACTGCCAATGGCAAACGGTTGGCCAGATCTGCCGAAAAATCAATGGGCAGAGGCACAGAAATAGGTTACGTCCCTCATGGATATGGGGGCAATTCAACCAGTACCAGAAAAGGAAAAAGGACAAGTTTTTTACTCAAGACTGTTCTTGGTACCCAGAAAGGACAAGGCCTGGCGGCCAATACTGGATTTATCAATTTTGAACACATACCTGGGCATTCCAAAATTCAAAATGCTGACTTTGCAGCAGCTTCTGCCCATGCTGGGCAAGAATGCTTGGCTGGTGACATTAAACCTAAAAGAGGCATACCTGCATGTCCCATTAAGACAATCGTGCAGAAGATACCTCAGATTCAAGGCTGGCTTAATGCATTGCCAATGCTCTGCACTGCCCTTTGGCGTATCTACTGTGCCCAGGGTCTTCACAAAGTGCTTGGCACCAGTAATTGCATTTTGCAGACTTTTGGATGACTGTCTCATTCAAGCAGAGAGCAAGGACATTCTTCTTCAACACCTGGCATTTGTGAAAAGGCTTCTAACATGCCTAGGGTACACAATAAACGAAAATAAATCACAACTGGGTACCCTCTCAAAAGATAACATTCCTGGGTGCAAGTTGAATACAACTGCCCAGATGGCTTACCTCATGCCAGACAAGCAAATGCAACTGACTACTTACTTCAAAGTGATGGCAACAAAAACCCAATTATCTGCAAGACAAACTCTGCAGGCTTTGGGTTTCATGACATCCTGCATCCTACTGATTCCATATGCAAGACTGCATATGAGGAAACTTCAGTGGTACCTAAAAAGTTTATGGAGTCAACATTCTTACAGTTTGGAAACAATGATTCCTCTCATTTCCTGCCTACAACAGGAGTTTCTATGGTGGGCAAAGGCATGTCACCAAAACATGGAATGGGCCTTCACTCTGCCCCATGCCAGCCAAACCTTAACAACAGACGCATCAGATTATGCCTGGGGGCCCCACAGGGCAGGAAGATGCATTCAGGGCATATGGACCCCAAAACAATTGCATCTACATATCAACCAGAAAGAGATGCTAGCTGTTCAAAATGCCCTAGCAGCCTTCAAGGACTTACTTCATCCAGGACAACTACTGATAAAGACGGACAACACCACGGTCATGTGGTATATAAACAAGCAAGGGGGCACACACTCATATACCCCCTTTGCTGATTAGCCATGGCACTGTGGGACACAGCTTTGACCTACCAAATACATCTTCAAGCTCAATTCCTGCCAGGAAAGCAAAATACTCTGGCAGATGATTTAAGCAGAAACCTTATGGACCCTCACGAGTGGAAACTAAATCCACAAGTCTTCAGCATGATAACAGAGAAATGGGGGAGCCCAGACATAGACCTGTTTGCCTCTCCTCAAAATTATTATCAATTGAAAAGATTCTGCACAAGGACTTATCACAGACAAGAATGGAAAGTGGACGTCCTATCCTTCAGTTGGAAAAACCTATCAGGGTACACCTTTCCTCCTCTGCCTCTTCTTCCCAAGGTCCTCCTAAAAGTCAGACAAGAGAAACCAAAGATGATACTAATTACCCCAGACTGGCCCTGGCAATATTGGTACCCAGTCCTAAGGAACTTGTCTCAATACCCAGCTTGGACCTTACCTCAAAGTCCACAACTACTGTCCCAGCAAAACAATCAGATCCTGCACAAACAACTCCAGACACTGAACCTGGCGGCATGGCTGATCATGTAGTTATACAAACAACTCCTCTCAGTAAATCTGTGATGGATGTCATTTTGCAAGCCAGAAGGCCTAGTACTAGAAAATCTTATGCTGATAAATGGAAGAGATTCTGTGCTTGGAATCAAGCACAAGGAACTAATACAGCAGAACTAAATATTCCTCAGATATTACAATACTTAACTGAGATGCTTGACAAAGGCCTATCTTTCTCATCATTTAAAATCCATGCCTCTGCCATTTCAGCTCATTACAATACAGATCCCCCAATCTTTTTTCATCCTTTACTAAAGCAGTATCTTAGAGGAGCCAAAAATGTAAGGCCTCCTAGAAGATCACCTTTACCTGCATGGGACCTCAATCATGTATTGGAAAAGCTCACCCTGCCTTCATTTGAACCAGCTGCTACCGCTGATATAAAGTTCTTATCATGGAAAACAGCTCTGCTACTAGCAATTACTTCAGCAAGAAGAGTTTCAGAGCTACAGGCCCTCATGGCTGTAGAGCATTTTATCATATTTTACCCAGACAGGGTGTCTCTTATGACAAAGCCTACATTTATGCCTAAGGTGGTTTCCAGTGTGGCTCTTAACCAAACAATTCATCTGCCAAACTTTTATCCAAATCTGCAGAACAAGGAGGAGAGAATTCTGCATTCCTTGGACGTACACAGACAGCTAAGATTCTACTTGAGCAGGACTAAAGCTCTAAGAAAAACTGAGCAATTAATAGTAACATATGCTGCAGGATCAGAAGGCAAGGTTATTTCAAAGCAGACAATTTCAAAGTGGATAAGCCACTGCATCCGATGTTCATCGTGTTTCACTGTTGCATCATTACTCTTGGGTTATCCTGCTGGCAGGCTACCTGCAGTCGGCCTGAATTCCAAAGTCTGGGTCCAGCGTCGGTTGCTGTTGCCTCCTCCGTGACGTCAGTGCGCCATGGGTATAAAAGATGCAGCCAACGCCATTTTCTTCAGTTTTTCTTGCCGCGCGGTGCCAGAAGCAAAAGCAGCTCGCAAGAGCCGGTCAGCCAACTTCTGAGATTTTCAAAGACGAATTTCAGATTCGAAGTCTTCACTAAAGCTAAGTACCCCGTTAGGGAAACTTTTTTCTTGCTCCAGACCGATGTCAGAAAAAGTTAACAATTGTATTTCTTGTGGGAAGCAAATACCTCATAAGGATTTTCACTCTTACTGTATTCCTTGCCTAGGCCCTGATCACAACGTTGCTAGCTGTTGGTTTTGTGCTAGATTTAACCAACGCACTATTAAGCATCGGTTTGATTTTGCTTTCCATTACTTTGGCTGAAGATTTAATTACATAATGCCGTCGGAACAGCCGACAACCGGAGTTTCTAAAAAACGCAAGGAGAAAGAAAAGGACAGGCATCCGAGATCCAAAACCGATGACGAGGCTTATGCTAAGCCATTCACTGGTTTGCCGATTCTCAGAGAGGTGCTTTCGCAGCCCCTGGCGCCCGCTACCTCAGAGCCACAGGCCGCTGACGACTCCCACGTGGAACCTAATTACCTTGATCAGGGGTTCCCATCTCCCTCCTGACAAAAGGCCTAGGCAAGAGACAGACTATGATTCCTCAGATTAGGTTTCCATTTCCTCTGACTTTTCTTCTGTAAAGGAATACTCTCTTCCTCCCTATGAGGATTCTGATGCTGAAGAATCTTTCCCTTCAGCCTCTCCTGAGGATTTTTCTTTTGGGGAAACCCTGTATACCATGACAGAGCACTTCCACTGGGAGAGCCAAGACTATTCAAAATCAAAGAAAAGGCTTAGAGATTTCCTTTTACTACCTCAACACAGGCCTCTGGCTATTCCCCCTGTGTTAGACATTGTAGATGATGTATTTTCAGAGTCCGGCCTTTCTCCTGACTCATTGCCTCCAGCCCCTGTTAAACCAGACAGATATTACAGGGTTCCAGATTCACATACATTTCTTTATAAAAACCCTGTTGCTGACCCAGAAACAATTTCTCAGGGTCCTAAAGGGGTCAAGGCTTCTACTGCAAAAAACCCTATCCCCTCTGACAGGGATTCTAGGGCACTAGACAGATGGGGCAAAAAGGTTTACACTTCTGCTACTTTGGCTGTGAGGGCTTTAAATTGTCAATTTCATATGATTAAATATCAGCAATACTTAATGTCACTGCTAAAACAGAAAATGCTGGCAAATTCTGATTGTGCAGAAAATAAGGAAATGCAGGATTTATTGCATGCAACTGAACAAGTGGGAAAGCATACATTACAATGTGGTTTTGATTCTCTGGAGGCCTATTGCAGGGCTGCAGTTACGGGTTCTGTCATTAGGAGGCATGCTTGGTTAAAGGAACAGAATCTGCCTGATCATGTTAAAGCAAATTTATTAGATGCTCCACTACAGCATGATACCTTATTTGGAGTTAAAGCAGAGGAGGTGTTGAAGAAAATGGAGGACAAAGTGAAATCTATGCAAACAGTAAAGGATTTCTTACAGGTACAGCCTCCAAGATTCCGCAGGAACTGGCCTACAAAGAAATGGTCCTTTCCATTGTTAGACAGGCCACAAAGAGGCAGATATAGATGCCCCAGAGGCAGATCCCAGCCCCAGGGCTCATACAATCTTAAACAGTGGAGCGCTTCTACCTCCAAAAGCGGAGAAGACAAATCACAGCCATACAGGAAACAGTCCCAATGACTTGCCTCTGCCAGCACCAAGCACTTATCTTTTGGCATCCCCCTTAGGGGGAAAACTAGCACTTTTCTCTCAAAATTGGCACATGATCACCCAGGACAAATCGGTCCTGAATATAGTGTCTCAGGGATACAGGTTCCATTTTCACACCCTGCCAAAGGCAAGAGGAATGCCAGACCTGCCACAAAATCAATGGGCAGAGGCCCAAAAACAAATTTTGTCCCTCATGGACATGAGGGCCATTCAGCAAGTACCACAGCAAGAGCAGGGCAAGGATTTTACTCAAGACTTTTCTTGGTATCCAGAAAGGACAAAGCCTGGAGACCAATACTGGACCTGTCTATTCTAAACACATTTCTGGACGTTCCAACATTCAAAATGTTAACTCTGCAGCAGCTTCTGCCCATGCTGGGCGACTTGGCTTGTAACTTTGGACCAAAAAGAGGCATACCTGCATATCCCAATCAGAAAATCTTGCAGAAGATACCTCAGATTCATAGCTGGTTCAATGCACTACCAATTCTCTGCACTGCCCTTTGGCTTGTCTACTGTGCCCAGGGTCTTCACAAAATGCCTGGCACCAGTAATTGCATTTTGCAGACAAAGAGGAATTCAGATATATCCGTACTTGGACAACTGCTTTAAACAAGCAGAGAACAAGGACATTCTACTAAAGCATCTGGCATTCGTAAAAATATTATTAATCTGCCTAGGGTCCACAGTAAACGAAAATAAATCAAAACTAGTGCCCTCTCAAGAGATAATATTCCTGGGTGCAAGCCTAAATACAGCTGCTCAGATGGCTTATCTCATGCCAGACAAAGGCAACTGACATCTTACTTCAAAGTGTTGGCAACAAAGACCCAATTATCTGCAAGAAAAATTCTGCAGGCTTTGGGCTTCATGGCATCCTGCATTCTGTTAATTCCATATGCCAAACTGCATATGAGGAAACTTTGATGGTACCTGAAAAGTGTTTGGACTCAACATTGTCACAGCCTGGAAACAGCAATTGCCCTCATTCCTTGCCTGCAACAGGAGTTTCGATGGTAGGCACAGGCCTGTCACCTCAACAAGGGACAGCCATTCACTCTACCCACAGCCAGGCAATCAATAACAACAGATGCATCAGATTATGCCTGGGGGGCCCACATGGCAGGAAAGTGTATTCAGGGCACATGGCCCACAAGCCAAGTGCATCTATATATCAATCAAAAAGAGATACTAGCTGTTCAGAATGCCCTGACAGCTTTCAAGGACCTACTTCATCCAGGACAACTATGGATAAGGACGGACAATACAACAGTCATGTGGTACATAAACAAGCAGGGAGGCACACATTCCTACCCCCTCTGCAGACAAGCCATGACTTTGTGGGACACAGCATTGACTTATCAAGTACACCTGCAAGCACAATTCTTGCCAGGAAAGAAAAATACTCTGGCAGACGAACTAAGCAGAAACCTCATGGATCCCCACAAGTGCAACTGGATCCTCAAGTCTTCAGCATGATAACAAAGGAATGGGGATGCCCAGACATAGATCTATTTGCCTCCCCTCACAGCTGCCAACTACAGAGATTCTGCACAAGGACTTATCACAAGCAAGCATGGAAAGTGGATGCTCTATCATTCAACTGGAAAAGCCTAACAGTATATGCCTTTCCTCCTCTGCCTCTCCACCCCAAGGTACTTCTAAAGGTCAGGCAAGAGAAGCCAAAAATGATTCTGATTGCCCCAGACTGGCCACGCCAGCACTGGTACCCAATCCTAAAAAGCTTGTCTCAAGGCCCAGCCTGGACATTGCCTCTCATTCCTCACTTACTGACCCAGCGAAACAATCATATCCTCCACAGTCAACTCAGGACCCTAAATCTGGCAGCATGGCGGATAATGTAGCCATTCAGGACACACCTCTCTCTAAAGCAGTGATGGATGTTATTTTGGAGGCCAGGAGGCCCATTACCAGAAAATCTTACACAGAAAAATGGAAAAGATTCTGTGCTTGGAACCAGGCACAAGGAATTGACACGTTGATACCAAATATTCCTCAGATTTTACAATACATAACTAAGATGCTGGACAAAGGCCTATCCTTTTCATCAATTAAAATCCATGCCTCTGCCATTTCAGCTCATTACAATACGGAACCACCTATTTTTTCTCATCCATTGCTAAGGCAGTACCTCAGGGGGGCCAAAAACATAAGACCACCAAGGAGAGCCCCAATACCTGCATGGGACCTCAATTATGTCTTGGAAAAACTCACACTGCCACCTTTTGAGCCAGCCAATACAGCTGATATAAAATTCTTATCTTGGAAAACAGCTCTGATCCTAGCAATAACCTCTGCAAGATGAGTCTCAGAGTTACAGGCACTCATGGCTGTGGAACCTTTCATCATTTTCCATCCAGACAGGGTATCTCTAAGGACGAACCCAACATTTAAGGGTAAGGCCTAAGGTAGTGTCCAGTGTGGCCCTTAACCAAACCATTCATTTGCCTACTTTTTATCCAAACCCACAGAATAAGGGTGAAAGACTCCTGCATTCTTTGGACATACACAGACAACTACGCTTCTACTTGGACAGAACTAAAGCTTTCAGAAAGACTGAGCAACTCTTAGTGGCATATGCTGCAGGACCTCAAGGAAAGCCTATCTCAAAGCAGACTATTTCAAAGTGGATAGGCCACTGCATTCGCTTTTGCTACTCACAACATGGCAAATCAGTGCCTAAGGGCATTAGGCCACATTCAACCAGGGCAGCAGCCACTTCAGCAGCCTTTCTCAGGGGAGTACCAACCAAAGATATTCTAGAGGCTGCAACTTGGAGTTCAGTGCACACTTTTACCAAGCACTACCATTTACCTCTCTCCTCTAAATCCAGAGCAGGCTTTGCCACTACAGTTCTACAGGGCCTTATAGCCTCTCCTAATCCTATTTAGGCCCAGCCACCCAACCTCAGCTTTGGGATTCAACCCAAGAGTAATGACTGCAACAGGGAAACACGATGAACATAGTACAGTTGTGTACCTACCATAAATGTAGATGTTCGAGTGTATTCACTGTTGCAGTCCAGGTTACCCACCATCCCCCTTGTCTTTGCTGGGACTTATCTATACTTCTCTATCCTATACAACCTATGTGGTGTATTTGCTTGTAGATGAAGGAAATGTTTATTTTACTGCATGCATAACTATTGGCATAATTTTTAGCCTACCATTTTGGGGGCACCTGACATCTGGGGCAAGAAAAACTGAAGAAAATGGCGTCG
Organism: Protopterus annectens; assembly: GCF_019279795.1. Classification (NCBI taxonomy): domain Eukaryota; kingdom Metazoa; phylum Chordata; order Ceratodontiformes; family Protopteridae; genus Protopterus; species Protopterus annectens. The sequence goes on along the minus strand of NC_056740.1, from coordinate 334,348,804 downwards.
GCTGCATCGTTTATACCCCTGGCGCACCGACGTCAGGGAGGAGGCGACAGCAAACGACGCCGGACCTAGACTTTGGAATTCAGACCGACTGTGGGTAGCCTGCCAGCAGGATAACCCAAGAGTAATGACTGCAACAGTGAATACACTCGAACATCTACATTTATGGTAGGTACACAACTGTACTTTTCTGCTATTTACACCATGGTAAACCTGTGCCCAAGGGCATTAGGTCTCATTCCACCAGAGCTGCAGCTACTTCAGCAGCCTTTCTCAGAGGAGTACCAACCAAAGACATTCTAGAGGCTGCTACTTGGAGTTCTGTTCACACCTTTACAAAGCATTATCATTTGCCTCTCTGCTCTAAGTCCAGGGCAGGCTTTGCCACTGCAGTTGTGCAGGGCCTTATAGCCACACCTAATGCTGTTTTGCTTCAGCCTCCCAACCATACATTTGGGATTCTACCCAAATGTAATGACTGCAACAGTGAAACACGAAGAACATAGTACAGTTGTGTACACTTACCATAAATGTAGATGTTCGAGTGTATTCACTGTTGCAGTCCAGGTTACCCTCCCACCATCCCCCTTTCATTCTGGAATTTATCTTTCCTTCTCTATCTTCTACAATCTGTGCAGTGTATTTGCTTGTAGATGAAGGTAAAGTTTATTTTAATGCATATGTATATATATATATATATATATATATATATATATATATATATATATATATATATATATTTGCTACCTTTTGGGGGGCACCTGACATCTGGGGAAAGAAAAACTAAAGAAAATGGTGTCGGCTGCATGATGTTCATCGTGTTACACAGCTGCAGTCATTACACCTGGGTTATCCTGCCATCAGGTGGTCCCGTAGTCGGTCAGAGTTCCAAAGTCTTGGTTCGGCGTCGGTTGCTGTCGCTTCTTCCCTGACGTCAGAGCTCCAGGGGTATATAAGATGCATCCGAAGCCATTTTCTTCAGTCTTTCTTGCCGCGCGGTGCCCGAAGTAGAAGCAGTTCGCAAGTGTCGGTCGGCCAACTCCTGAGATTTTTGAAGTCGAATTTCACTTCAGAAGTCTTCAATACAGCTAAGTACCCCATTGAGGAAACTTTTTTCTTGCCTCAGACTGATGTCAGAAAAAGTTAATAATTGCATTTCTTGTGGGAAGCAAATACCTCATAAGGACTTCCACTCTTACTGTATTCCATACCTAGGCCCTGATCACGACGTCACTAGTTGTCAGTTTTGTGCTAGATTTAACAAACGCACTATAAAAAGACGTTTTGATTTTGCTTTGCACTACTTTGGCGGAAGGTTCAATTATACTATGCCGTCGGATCAACCGACGACCTCAATACCGAAAAAACGCAAAGACAAAGATAAAGACATGCATCCGAGGTCCAAAACCGACGACAAAACCTCTTCTAGGCCAGTTGCCGGTTCTCAGTGAGGCGCTTTCACAGCCCCTGACACCCGCTAAGTCAGAGCCACAGACCGCTTCCGACTCCCATGTGGAGACATCTAGGCCTCTGGAAACTCAAGGTATTGGGCCTATGGAAACTAATCCCTCAGATGGGTCTGGAGCCGCTGAGCAGGCAACGGCTTCTGAGGGTGTTTTCAGACCTTCACAACTTACCATTAAAGCAACAGCCAAGACAAAGGTACCAACAGCCAAGACAAAGGTACCATTAAAGACAAAGAAACAAGCAGCCTGCCTGTCCCTGTGGGAGTGGTTACTGACTTGAAACTGTAGTTTTATTGGCCATTTTGGGTCAATTCCAAAACTCCTTCATCTTCTTCTCTTAAAACCCTCTTTTGCGCGGTCTTGCACGTTTTTGAGCATAGTGCAACAATGGGCAGCGCCGCCTAATTGTGTTTAAACTATTCCTGGCTCCACAAAGTCTTCTCTTCACTTTTTCCCTTAGAACTGCTCTATCTCTCAATTTAAACACCATATTCTCATTCTAAGGTCCTTCACTGGTCCAATTAAGTAATCCTACAAGTTAGCACTATTAAACCATAAGCACTACTTACTCTTATACTCTCTATGATTACCCTGTCCTCTATTGGTCCGTCTTAAATTCAGTTTCCCTATTACTCTAGCATGTCCAAAGGTCAGTCAGTGGTTTCCTCTCCAGTCCAACTGGTGAATCTGGCTAATTTTGAGGCAATGTTACAACTGTCTCATGTACACGGACAACCCTGTCCTCCTCCAAACAGGTTCAAATATATGTGAGAGATGCAACTATTTAGCCAAACTGGAGGCTGAGCTCTCTCATCTCAAAACTGGTGTAACCAGTCAGGAGGAGAAGGTAACCTCACACAACACAATTCCAGTATCACATAGTCCCACCACATCAGTGAACCAAACACATAAATACACAAAAACATACTCGGAGGCTCTAAATAAAAATCTATCTAAGCAACAGAGACCTCCAAAGCAGACATCCAAGCAAACGCTACCTCAAAACAAAACACACACAACACATAACCCACAAAGTCAGTGCCAGTAGCCACAGCCCTTAAGGCTGAATAACACACCTGATACTCTTGTTATAGGTGACTCTATTGTCAGACACACTGACATCCCGCTCACCAGGCTGAATAAAGAGAAGGTCACGGTGAGCTGCCTGTCGGGTGCTGGGATCCGACACATAACGCAAGCACTCAGGTCACTCCAAAGCAAATACAAATATGACTCAGTCATTGTACATGCTGGTGTGAATGACCTGAGACGTACCTCCCTGGACTACATGAAAAGAGACATAGAGGAGCTCTCTGATCATGTAGCCCAGGCTGGTATGACCCTGACCTTGAGCAGCATCTTACCCTCACCTAGAATAATGCCACAGTACAAAGTCAAAATGATCGATTTTAACAATTGGCTAAAATTTTGGTGTCATTCAAAGGGGATCCAGTATCTGTCAGCCTGGGATGGCATGCTCGACAAGCCACGTTGCTTCGCTAGGGACGGCTTGCACCTGTCACCACTGGGCTTTCAGATATTGGCAAAGGCTCTTGCCACCCCCATAGTGCCTTTTTTAGGCAAGGCTCAAAAGTCAAACCCACCCCCATAGACAGCACAAGGAACAAGAAACTAATTGTAATGCTGCTAAACGCCAGAAGTCTTAACCTCAAGATGCACGCACTCAAAGCTCTCCTCAGTATGGAGAACATCGATATCTGTGCAGTGACAGAATCCCGATTCAAGGCTCCAGAGAGCACCCCAGCACTACCAGGCTATACCTCATATCATGCTTTTCGGCCCCAAAACCAGGACCGAACCACAAAAGGAGGGGGAGTTTCCATATTTATCAAGGATATCTACACCTCCAGGTTAGTGGCATTGCACGAAGTATTGGAGACCATCCATGTGCAATTAACAGTGGGCAAGACTGCTTTTCAGTTTATAGCATCCTACAGACCACCCTCTCAAAGTCAGGAATCCCATTCAGCTTTCCTGAAAACATTGGAGAACATGAAGATCTCTCCGAACACCATTATATTGGGCGACTTCAACTACACAAACATTGACTGGGAGCACTACTCAAGCCCCAGCACCTTAGCCCAAAGATTCTGGAAAATTATAAACTCAAATGCTATGGAACAACTAGTCGCCACTCCCACAAGAGGGGACAACATACTAGACCTGATCATTACCAACATGGGGACTCTATGCTCCACACCAGAAGTATATCCCTCATTGGTAAGATCAGACCATAAATTAATTTCACTGAATGTCCACTTCCCGACCCCACCCCCAGCCCAGAAAACCACAGTGAAAAACTTCTCAAAAGTGAACTTCTCACTTCTCAAAACCGAAGTGGAATCCTTCAAGGCCCCAGGGCCAGTGGAAACTACAGCCCAAACTGCAGAATCCTATATAAATGCATTCTACGGACATCTCCATGAATGCATGGATCATGCTATCCCAAACAAAACCAAGACTCAATCATCCAAAGGCAGGCATCCAGTCTGGTGGACCCCTTCCATAAATAAACTGTACAACAGAAGGAGGAAGCTACTACATGATAGAGCAAAATCCCTAATAGGGAAGGCATCTCTGATCAGTACTAGCAAAAAATTACGATCCCTCATAAAATCCTCCAAGGCCAGCTTCGAGAGAAAAATTGCACAGGACACCAAAGACAATCATAAGGCTTTTTTCAGTTATGTTAGAAACCTGGGATGCAACTCCCAGACTTGTTCTGAGTTGATTCTAAACGACAAAAAATACACTGAACCCACAGACATCGCCAATATCCTGGCAGACAGGTTCAGTGCAAACCCCCCCCCCCAATAGAGCAAGTATCTATCCTGGCAGAGGGCTGTCTCCCAAACATCTCAGAAGCTCAGGTGAAGGCTGCCCTCTCCAAAGCAAAAAACACTGCTTCCATGGGACCAGATGGCGTCCCAGGTTGTGTCCTACATGAACTACAAGAGGAACTAATCCCTCAAATAAAACAGCTGTACAATCTCAGCCTCACTACAGGATATGTGCCCATAGAATGGCGTACAGCAACAGTGGTCCCACTCCACAAAGGTGGATCCTCTACGGACCCTGGAAACTATCGCCCCATAAGCCTGACTAGCTTAGTCTGCAAGGCTATGGAGCGGATCATCATGGAGCTCATAAACAAAGACATTGGGGACCTACAGACACTAGATCCTACCCAGTTCGGCTTTGTCAAGGGCAGATCCTGCCTTTTGAACCTGGTTGACTTCTTTGAAACAGTCACCAAAGCCATAGATGAAGGGAAGGTAGTCCATACAGCCTATCTGGACCTTGCAAAGGCATTTGACACAATACCCCACTGGCATCATAGATAAGCTATCCAGCTTAAATATAAACCCTATGTCACAAGATGGGTGCAAACTGGCTCAAAGACAGAACCCACAGAGTGAGAGTTACTGGAGCCATGTCAGACTCGAAACCGGTCACAAGTGGCATCCCACAGGGTTCTGTCCTGGGACCACTCTTGTTCGGTATATACTTTTCCAGGTACAGGCAAGCGTGGAGGACTATGGCTCACCAAGTTCGCAGATGACTGCAAATTGGGCGCCATAATCAACTCTCCAGCTGACACAAACATCCTTCAAAAAGGTCTCACAGAGACAGATAACTGGTGCCAGCACCATGGTTTAAAGCTAAATGCCAAAAAATGTATAGTCATACCCTTTGGCAAAAACAATGTGCCCACAAATTACCACATAGGTGGAAACCCATTAAGTACAGAGAAAGTTATTAGTGACCTGGGGACCCAAGTTGATAGCAATCTCTCCTTTGGAAACCACATTGCCAAAGTGGTTAGAAAGACCTTCTACATAGCCCACCTCATCACGAAGGGTTTCACATCTAGATCAAGAGAGGTAATCGTGCCCCTTTATTCATCCCTCATCAGGCCCATCATAGAATACAATGCCCCTTTTGGGATGTACCTTACCCGACACCTGCAGCAATTAGAAAGACCCCAAACGTATCTCACCAAGAGGATCAAGGGTCTCAAACAGATGCCATATGCTGCTCGGTTAAAAAAACTCCAGCTCTACTCAGTTGCATATCGCCTACTTCGAGGCGATCTATGCCTGACAATACAAAGCTATGTCAAATCCAGAATTAATGGACATGCTCCACCTCAGTAAATCTAAATCCCTTAGAGCCACACGCTCGAGGGACTTGAACCTCAGCACAGAAATAAATAGAACTTGCTGGAGGGACAGGTTCATAACCCAAAGGCTTCCTTCGCTCTGGAATAGAATTCCAGTTCATGTAAGGCAGAGCACCTCACTGAATCTCTTCAAGAAGAATCTCGATAAGTGGATAGGGGATCGTAGGTTTGTCCCAGGGATTACTCTCGTGTCACTATTAGACAGAGGCACAGTAAACTAAACCTTAAAAAGGGCACAGTATACTCAAATCAAGGGGTGGCGTAAGCCATACAGAATCGGGCTAGGCTTATAATTGCCCCAGGGCAGATAGCCTAGTATGAACCTATGAACAAGTACAGCATTCTCCTGGACAGTCCTCCATGCCTAAGAAACAGATGCTTAAAATGGCCGAAGACCTCATTACTCTAATCAGGGGTTCCCATTGCCCTCCTGAGAAAAGTCCTAGGCAAGATACAGACTATGATTCCTCTGATCAGGTTTCCATTTCCTCTGATTCCTCTTCAGACCAGGGATGCTCTCTACCCCCCTATGAGGACTCTGATGCTGAAGAATCTATCCCGTCAGCCTCTCCTCCTGAGGATTATTCTTTTGGGGAAACTTTACATACCATTGGGAAAGTCAGGATTACTCAGAATCCAAGAAAAGGCACAGGGATTTCCTTTTATTGCCTCAGCACAGGCCCCTGGCTATTCCGCCTGTTCTAGATATTGTGGATGATGTGTTCTCTGAATTCAGCCTATCTCCTGATTGTTTGCACCCTGCTCCAGCCAAGCCAGATAGGTATTATAGAGTCCCTGACTCTCACAAGTTTCTTTACAGAAACCCTTCTGCTGATCCAGAAACTATTTCCCAGGGTCCAAAAGGGGTTAAGGCTTCCATTGCAAAAAATACAGTACCCTCTGACAGGGATTCCAGAGCTTTGGATAGATGGGGGAAGAAAGTATACACTTCTGCAACTTTAGCAGTAAGAGCTTTAAATTGCCAGTTTCACATGCTTAAGTACCAACAATATTTAATGGCTCAGTTAAAACAGAAAATGCTTGCAATTTCAGAAGCTCCTGATTGTAAAGAAATGCAGGATTTATTGCATGCAGTTGAACAGGTGGGAAAACATACTCTGCAATGTGGTTTTTATTCTTTAGAGGCCTCTTGTAGAGCCGCAGTTACAGATTCTGTGATTCGAAGACATGCTTGGTTAAAAGAACAGAGTTTACCTGGTCATGTTAAGGCAAAATTATTGGATGCTCCTTTACAGCATGACACCTTATTTGGTGTTAAGGCAGAAGAGGTGTTAAAGAAAATGGAGGATAAAGCTAAATCTATGCAAACAGTCAAGGATTTCTTACAGGTACAGCCACCTCGGTTTAGCAGAAATTGGCCAACAAAGAATTGGTCCTTTCCAGTGTCAGACAGGCCACAGAGAGGCAGATACAGATGCCCAAGAGGCAGATCTCAACCCCAAGCCTCAAACAGACAATGACAATGGGGCACCTCAAACACAAAAGGAGGTGAGGACAAGTCTCAGCCTTACAGGAAACAGTCACAATGACTTTCCCCTTCATATGCCAAGCATGTCCCTTTTGGAAGCCCCCTTAGCGGGAAAACTAGCACTTTTTTCTCAAAATTGGAAATCACCCAAGACAAATGTGTTCTGAATATTGTGTCTCAAGGTGACAGGTTCCACTTTCATACTTTACCAAGGATAAAAGGATAAAAGGAACGCCAGACCTGCCACAAAATCAATGGGCAGAGGCACAAAAACAAATTTCAGACCTCATGGACATAAAAGCTATTCAAAAAGTACCACAACAGGAACAAGGACAAGGATTTTACTCAAGACTCTTCCCGGTCCCCAGAAAGGACAAGGCCTGGAGGCCCATACTAGACCTTTCAATTCTGAATACTTACCTGGATATTCCGAAATTCAAAATGTTGACATTACAGCAGCTTCTATCCATGCTGGGCAAGAAAGCTTGGCTTGTTACTCTGGACCTCAAAGAGGCATACCTGCATGTCCCTATCAGACAAAATTGCAGAAGATATCTTAGATTCAAAGCTGGTACAATGCACTACCAATTCTCTGCACTGCCCTTTGGCTTATCTACTGCGCCCAGGGTCATCACAAACTGCCTGGCACCAGTAATTGCATTTTGCAGACAAAAAGGAATTCAAATATATCCCTACTTGGATGACTGTCTTATTCAAGCAGAGAGCAAGGACATTCTTCTAAAGCATCTGGCGTTTGTAAAAAGATTGCTAATTTGCCTAGGGTACACAGTAAATGAAAAGAAGTCAAAACTAGTGCCCTCGCAACAGATTATATTCCTGGGTGCCAGCTTAAATACAATGGCCCAGATGGCTTACCTCACGGCAGACAAACAAGTTCAACTAACTCAATATTTTCAATTACTGGCAAAAAAGTCCCATCTCCCTGCAAGAAAAATTCTGCAGGCCCTAGGATTCATGGCATCCTGCATACTACTAATACCATATGCCAGACTGCATATGAGGAAATTACAATGGTACCTAAAAAGTGTTTGGACTCAACACTCTCACAGTTTAGAAGCAGTAATACCAATGATTCCCTGCCTACAACAGGAGTTTTGATGGTGGGCACAGGCATGTCACCTAAACAAGGGTCAGCCTTTTACCCAACCCACAGCCAGGCAAACTCTAACAACAGATGCTTCAGATTATGCCTGGGGAGCACACATGGCAAGAAAATGCATTCAGGGCAAGTGGACCACAGACCAGATGCATCTTCACATCAATCAAAAAGAGATGTTGGCTGCTCAAAATGCCCTAACAGCTTTCAAAGACCTTCTACATCCAGGACAATTATTTCTAAAGACAGACAACAAACACCACAGTAATGTGGTACATAAACAAGCAAGGGGGCACTCATTCTTATCCCCTATGCAGTCAAGCCATGACCTTGTGGAACACAGCTCTAACGTATCAAGTTCACCTGCAAGCACAATTCCTGCCAGGAAAGAAAAATACTCTGGCAGACGATCTAAGCAGAAATATCATGGACCCTCACGAATGGAAATTGAATCCACAAATCTTCAGCATGGTAACGCAAAAATGGGGATGCCCAGACATAGATCTTTTTGCCTCCCCACTGAATTGCCAACTACAAAAATTCTGCACAAGGACTTATTACAAACAAGCATGGAAAGTTTATGTTCTTTTGTTCACCTGGAAAAACCTAAAAGTTTATGCCTTCCCGCTGCCTCTCCTTTCAGAGGTACTCCTAAAAGCCAGACAAGAAAAAGCACAGATGATCCTGATTGCTCCAGACTGGCCATGCCAGCACTGGTACCCTATCTTAAGGAACTTGGCTCAGGGCCCACCATGGATTTTGCCTCAAATTCCACACCTTCTGACTCAACAAAACAATCAGATCCTGCACGGTCAGCTCAAAACCCTAAACTTGGCTGCATGGCAGATACATTAGTCACACAGGCAACACCTCTCTCTCTAAAGCTGTTATGGATGTTATTTTGGAGGCCAGGAGGCCTAGCACCAGGAAAGCTTACTCAGAAAAATGGAAGAGATTCTGTGCCTGGAACCAGGCTCAAAGCTTTGACCCTCTTGTTCAAAACATTCCTCAGATTTTACAATACTTAACTGAGATGCTGGATAGAGGCCTATCCTTCTCATCAATTAAGATCCACGCCTCGGCCATTTCAGCAAATTACAACATGGATCCTCCTTTATTCTCTCATCCCTTGCTAAAGCAGTACCTCAGATGGGCTAAAAACATAAGACCACCCCAGAGAGCACCAACACCAACTTGGGACCTCAATTTCGTTTTGGAAAAACTGACCCTACCATCTTTTGAGCCAGCCAATACAGCCAATCTAAAATTTTTATCATGGAAAACAGCTCTGCTCCTAGCAGTAACTTCAGCATGAAGAGTCTCAGAGCTACAGGCATTAATTTTTCATCAGGACAGGGTATCTTTAAGGACAAACCCTACCTTTATACCGAAGGTGGTATCTAGTGTGGCTCTTAACCAAACCATCCATTTGCCAACTTTTTATCCAAACCCCCAGAATAAAGGGGAGAAACTTCTGCATTCTTTGGACATACACAGGCAGCTACGCTTCTACTTGGACAAAACAAAAACTTTCAGGAAAACTGAGCAACTGTTTGTAGCATATGCTGCAGGATCACAGGGCAAGGCTATCTCAAAGCAGACTATATCCAAATGGATAGGACACTGTATTTGTTACTGCTACACACAGCATGGAAAATCAGTCCCAAATAACATTAGGCCACATTCCACCAGGGCAACAGCCACTTCAACAGCCTTTCTCAGAGGAGTTACCTACCAAGGAAATTTTGGAGGCTGCAACTTGGAGTTCAGTGCACACCTTTACCAAGCATTACCACCTGCCTCTTTACTCTAAATCCAGAGCAAGATTTGCCACTGCAGTTCTGCAGGGCCTCATAGCCAATCCTAACTCTTTATAGACCAGCCACCCAACCTTAGCTTTGGGATTCTACCCAAGTGTAATGACTGCAGCAGTGTAACACGATGAACATAGTACAGTTTTGTACCTACCATAAATGTAGATGTCGAGTGTTCATACTGCTGCAGTCCAGGTTACCCTCCCTCCATCCCCTCTGAACTAGCTGGACTTACCTATACCTTTCTATCCTATACAACCTGTGTGGTGTATTTGCTTGTAACTGAAGGTATTGTTTTTATTTCATATATATATTTTTAATTAGCAATATGTATTGCCTACCTACTTGGGGGCATCTGACATCTAGGGCAAGAAAAACTGAAGAAAATGACGTCAGATGCATCTTATATACCCCTGGCGCTCTGACTTCAGGGAAGAAGTGACAGCAACCGACGCCGGACCAAGACTTTGGAACTCTGACCAACTACGGGACCGCCTGACGGCAGGATAACCCAAGTGTAATGACTGCAGCAGTGTGAACACTCGAACATCTACATTTATGGTAGGTACAAAACTGTACTTTTTATACCCCTGATGACCTGATGTCATGGAAGAGGAGACAGCAACTGACGCAGGACCCAAGACTTTGGAATTCAGGCCGACTGAGGGCAACCTGCCAGGAGATTACCCAAATGTAATGACTGCAACAGTGAATACACTCAAGCATCTACATTTATGGTAAGTGTACACAACTGTACTTTTTCATTTCCAAAATTGAAGTTGAAGTCTTCTAAAGATAAGTACCCCATTGGGGATCCTTTTTTCTTGCTCTAACCGATGTCAGAAAAAGTTAACAATTGTCTTGCCTGTGAAAAGCAAATACCACACCAAGATTTCCATTCTTATGGCGTCACCTGTTTAGGCCCAGACCACGATGTCCCTCGCTGCCGGTTTTGTGCTTTGTTCAATGCCCAAACTATATGTCATTGGGCCCTTATTGTAGCTAAATACTTTCGCTCTCAATCTCTGCATTCCAAAATGACTTCGGTAAGCCACCCAATTACCGATCTTCTGAAAAAAGCGTAAGGATAAAGATAGAGACAGACCGCACAGGTCCAAAACTGCCGACGACATTTCCATTAAGCTAGTCGCCAGTTCACTGGTACTCAGGGAGGTGCTTTCGCAACCCCTGATGCCCGCTTCGATGGATTTGCAGGCTGCTATCGAGACCTGTTTGGAGTCCGGTATGCCATGAGACTCTTCTTTGACTATGGAACCTGTGGATGTCTTTACCTTGGATGGGGTCCGGAGCCGCTGTGCAGGCACCAGCTTCTGAGGAAGTTGTTCGCACTACCGATATTTGACACAAACCGACGGCTTCTTTTGTGTCTTCAGTTCTTTCTAAAACTACTGGATTTCTAAGGCCCAGAGTACGAACTACTCCTAAAAAAATGACGACCCGACCTTAAGTGCCTGCTTCCATGCCTCAATCTCAGATGCTTAAAATGGCGGAAGACTTTATCATGCTGATTAGGGGAAGCCAGTCTACTCCTGCTAAAAGAAAAAGAGACTTGTTCCCAGCAGCTTTAACTAAGAGTCCAATGACTCTGAGGTTTCTGATTATGAAGACATGCCCTTATCTGCTTATGAGGATTCAGATGCAGAGGAATCCATTTCTTCTGTCTGTCCTCCAGAGGATTTTTCTTTTGGTGAAACCCTACATACCATTTCCATTGGGAATGCCAGGATTATCCTCAGTTCAAAAAGAGACTATGGGAATTTTTAGATTTACCACAGCACAGACCCTTAGCTATTCCTGCTGTTCTGGATTTTTATGGAATCCAGTCTAACTCCTGATACTCTACCTCCTGCTCCCAGGAAACCTGACAGGTACTACAGAGTCCCTGACTCACACAAATTACTTTTCAAAAATCCTACTGCTGACCCAGAGGTCATCTCCCAAGGACTTAAAGGAATAAAGGCAACCACAGCTAAGAATGCCACCCCCTCGGACAGGGATTCCCGAGCTTTGGACAGATGGGGTAAAAAAGTATACACCTCTGCAACTTTTGCCATTAGAGCATTAAATTGCTAGTTCCACATGCTGAAACACCAGCAACATACTATGGAACTTATTAAACAAAAACTATCTACCTTCGCTAACTGTGCAGAAAATAAAGAATTACAAGAGCTTATGCATTCTGCAAGCCAAGTTAGTAAGCATACCCTGCAATGTGGGTTTGACACCCTAGAAGCATCCTGCAGGGCAGCAGTCACAGGTTCTGTACTTAGAAGGCATGCTTGGCTCAAGGAACAGACCTTGCCAGACCATGTCAAATCAAAATTATTAGACCCACCACTGAACCATCTGTTTGGCACCAAAGCAGAAGAGGTTTTAAAAAAGGTGGAAGAAAAAGCGAAGTCTATGCAGACAGTTAAAGATTTTTTGCAAGTCCAGCCTCCAAGATTCAGTAGGCATTGCCCCTCAAAACATTGGTCCTTTCCAGCCCCCTCAAGGCCAGCTCAGATTAGACCTAGGGGAAACAGATCCCCCTCCCAGACAACACCCTCAAGGTTTGCAGAGATCTAAGCAATGGAGTACCGCCACTTCTAAAACAGGGAGTGCTAAGCCATCCCCTTATGGAAAGAATTCAAAAGACTTTTCAGCTCCACCTCTTACCTCTGCCCACCTGCTTGTGGCCCTAGGAGGAAAATGTGCCTCCCATGAGAAAAACTGGGCCTCCATCACCAACAATTGATGGGTCCTCAACATAGTGTCCCAGGGGTACACACTACCAACCCCAAAAGGTCTCCCAGATCTTCCTCCAAACCAGTGGGCAGAGGCACAAAACCAAGTTCATTCCCTGCTCTCCATGAGGGCAATTCAGCCTGTTCCTACAGACCAGATAGGCCAAGGTTTCTATTCCAGACTTTTCCTGGTACCCAAAAAAGAGGGCACCTGGCATCCAATCCTAGATCTAGCCATTTTAAACACCTTCCTGGTGGTACCAAAATTCAAAATGCTCACCCTCCAGCAGCTTCTTCCTATGCTATCCAAAGATGCCTAGTTAGCCACTCTAGACCTAAAAGAGGCCTATCTGCACATCCCAATCAGAGACTCTTGCAGGAAATATGTACGTTTCAGGGCAGGGTCTATGCATTATCAGTTCTCTGCACTTCCCTTTGGCTTATCCACTGCTCCCAGAGTTTTCACGAAATGCCTGGCTCCAGCCATTGCATTTTGCAGACAAAGAAATATTCAAATTTACTCTTGCTTGGACGACTGCCTTATTCAGGCAGACATTCAGGAAAAACTGTTACAGCACCTGACATTTGTAAAAGATCTACTGACCTCACTGGGGTACACTATAAATGAAAAGAAATCCAAACTAGTCCCCAGTCAGAAAATTGTATTCTTGGGAGCAAGCCTGGACACAGCATCCCAGATGGCATTCCTTACTCCAGAAAAACAAACCTACCTGACAGGCTACTTCTCTCAACTAGCCACCAGAACCCAGTTATCCGCAAGGAAAATCCTGCAAGCTTTAGGGTTCATGGCCTTCTGCATTCTACTAATTCCATATGCTAGACTGCATATGAGGAAACTTCAATGGTACTTAAAAAGCCTTTGGTGTCAACATTCTCAGGACCTGGAAACTATTATACCTATGATAACTTGTCTAAGGAAAGATTTTCTTTGGTGGGTAAGCAGCATGCAACCACAAGATACTTCCCTTTTCACAACACCATGCCTCCCAGACCCTAACCACAGATGCATCAGACTATGCCTGGGGTGCACACCTGGACAGCAGGTGCATTCAGGACCACTGGAGCCCAAATCAAATTCATCTGCACATCAACCAAAAAGAGATGCTGGCTGTTCAGCACGCACTGATAACTTTCAGACTCCTACTCTCTCCAGGGCCTCTACTAATCAAAACAGACAACACCACATTGATGTGGTACATCAACAAGCAGGGAGGAACCCACTCTTACCCACTATGCAGGCTAGCCATGGCCCTTTGACACATGGCTTCAGCCATGCAGATTCACCTGCTAGCACAATTCCTGCCAGGCAACCAAAACTCTCTGGCAGACAACTTAAGTAGAAATCTCCTAGACCCACATGAGTGGCAATTAAACCACAGGACCTTCAGCCTCGTAACCCAGAAATGGAGTACCCCAAAGGTGGACCTATTTGCCTCCCATAACAACTAACAGCTCAACAAATTTTGCACCAGGGAACCTTACAGCAAGGCCTGGAAAGTGGATGTCCAATCCTTCCAATGGGTAAACCTCTCGATCTATGCATTTCCCCCTCTACCTCTTCTTTCAAGGGTGTTACTCAAAATAAAGGAGGAAAGACCAAGGGCAATCCTGATTGCCCCAGACTGGCCACACCAACACTGGTACCCACTAAACTGTTAATTTGCCCACGTTTTTCCCTACACCTTAAAATAAGGGGTAAAGGATCCTGCACTCTTTAGATGTACACAGAGACCTCAGATTCTACCTGGATAGGACTAAGCCCTTACTGGTCAGCTTTGCAGTAGGGGCAGAGAGCAAGGCCATATCAAAATAAACTATTTCCAAATGGATAGCACACTGTATCCATTTCTGTTACAAACACCACAGGAAACCACCCCCACAGGGGGTCAGAACACATTCCACTAGGGCAACTGCCACCGGTGTATCTTTTCTCAGAGCAGGTCCCTACCAGGGACATCTTGGAGGCTGCAACACGGAGTTCTGTTCACACCTTCACCAAGCATTACTACCTGTCTATCTTTTCCAAATCCAGGGCAGGCTTTGCAACTGCAGTCTTGACAGCCTCCACCCGTTTCTTCAGCTTTGGGAATCAACCCGTGTGTGATGACTGCAACAGTGAAACATGAAGAACATAGTACAGTTGTGTACACTTACCATAAATATAGATGCTCAAGTGTATTCACTGTTGCAGTCCTGGATTCCCAACCTCCATCCCCCTTGATGTTCTTCATGTTTCACTGTTGCAGTCATTACATTTGGGGTAATCTGCTGGCAGGTTGCCCTCAGTCAGCCTGAATAACAAAGTCTTGGGTCCTGCGTTGGTTGCTGTCTCCTCTTCCATGACGTCAGGTCATCAGGGGTATAAAACATGCAGCTGACGCCATTTTATTCAGTCTTTCTTGCTGCGTGGTGCTCGAAGCAGAAGCAGATGTTCTTCATCTCACATTGCTGCAGTCCTTACATATGGGTAGTCCGCTGTCCTCGGTCGGCCCGAATACCAAAGTATTAGGCTGACGTCGGTCAAGGCACTTTAGACTGACATCAAAACGTCAGGGTACAAAAGCGCATGACCGACGTCATATCCTCAGTCTTTTTTGCCGCATGGTCCGATGCAGAAGCAGCGTTGCAAGTGCCGTTCGGCGTTTTGAAATTTTTCGAGTTCGGAGTTTCAGACCGAATCCAAGTTGGCTAAGTACCCCGTTGGGGAATATTTTGTTTTTTCTTGCCTCAGTGTGTTACCGGATGTCAGAAAAAGTGAATAACTGTATTTCTTGTGGGAAACAGATACCGCATAGGGATTATCATTCTTTGTGCATTCCTTGTTTGGGGCCTGAGCACGACGTTGTTGGGTGTCGCTTTTGTGCGAGGTTCAATAAGCGCACTATTAAGCGAAGGTTAGATTGTGCTAGGCTGGTCTTCGGTAAGCGGTGCAATTATAATATGCCGTCGGATTCTCCGGCGCCCGCTTCTTCGAAGAAGCGCAAAGACAAAACAGTTAAACCCAGGCAAGATGAGTCGTCCGTCCCGGACGCCGGTTCTTTAGAGGCTTCAGTGGAGCCGGTGGTTCCGACGGAGACTTCTTTGGAGTCTCAGGGGGAGACTTTGATTTTGCAGGATGTGGCCTCTCAAGAGGCAGGTCAGGCTGAAGGGGCTTCTCAGGTTACTGTACTCCCCTCCCTTCCTAGGGTGGTTAGGCCCTCTCCTTCTGTTTCCAAGGCTTCTCCCAGAGGCAGGCCAGGTTTAGCTTTTGTTGGTGTCACTCCTAGTTCAGCAGGGTCTGTGCCTAAGAAGCACATGCTTAAAATGGCAGAAGATTTGATTACTCTAATTAGAGGTTCTTTGCCCCCTCCTGATAAGAGGCCTAGGGTGGAGCCAGAATTGGGAGGTTTTGAACAGGCTTCGGATGTTTCAGAGTCTTCGGCTGAAGACTTGCAGGAGTACTCTCCTTATTCTGATTCTGATGCAGATGATTCCACTCCTACTGCTTCTCCTCCAGAGGATTTTTCTTTTTCAGAGACACTTCATTCTATGAGGGAACATTTTAAGTGGGAAGGTCAGGACTTCTCTGATTCCCGGAAAAGGCTTAGGGAATTTTTGCTTTTACCCCAACACAGGCCCTTGGCTATACCTCCTGTTCTGGATGTTGTGGAAGATGTGTTTTCAGAGGCTTTACTTAATCCTGATTCTCTGCCTCCTGCGCCTGTTAAACCGGATAGGTATTACAGGGTGCCTGAGGCTCATAAATATCTTTATAAGAGTCCTAGGGCGGACCCAGAAACTATTAGTCAGGGACCTAAGGGTGTTAAGGCCTCTGTGGTAAAGAATCCGGTTCCTCTAGATAAAGAGGCCAGAGCTTTGGATAGATGGGGAAAGAAGGTCTATACTTCTTCTACCTTAGCTATGAGGGCTTTGAATTGCCAGTTTCATATGTTGAAATATCAAAACTTTCTTCTTTCTCACTTGAAGTCTAAGGTGGATGCTCTGGCGGAAGGCATTGAGTGTAAAGAATTACAAGATTTGGTGCATGTCTCTGAACAGGTGGGTAAGCATTCATTACAATGTGGTTTTGATGCTGTGCAGGCCTCGTCTAGGGTGGCTGCCACTGGTTCAGTTCTTCGCAGGCACGCCTGGCTGAAGGATCAGAATTTATCTGACCATGTTAAGACAAGGATTTTGGATGCTCCTTTGCAGTCTGATGTGTTGTTTGGTTCACCTGTGGAGTCAGTCTTGAAGAAGATGGAAGACAAGGCTAAGTCTATGCAGGCTGTTAAAGATTTTTTGCAGGTTCAACCTCCAAAGTTTAGTAGGAATTGGCCTGCTAAGGGGTGGACGTATCCTTCTTATGATTCTCAGTCTAGGGGTAGATCTAGACGTGGTAGGGGCAGAGCTCAGGGTTCTTTCAGACCTAGAACAGGGAGTTCACCTGCACAATCTTCGGTGAGGGCAGGGGCCAGTCCTTTCGTAAACAGGCCCAATGACCTACTTTTCAGCTGCCAGATCCTTCTTGCTTGGCAGCACCTTTGGGAGGAAGGTTGGCACTCTTCAAGGAAAATTGGATTTTGATTACCCAAGACAAATGGGTATTGGATATCATACACCAAGGTTACAAGTTTTATTTCCATACCTTGCCTCCTTTCAAAGGCATGCCAGACGTTCCTCCGCAGCAAAGACTAGAGGCTCACAAACAAATTTCTCTACTACTTCAATTAGGGGCCATACAACCGGTCCCTCTGCCAGAAGTGGGCCTAGGATTTTATTCTCGCCTGTTTCTAGTACCAAAGAAAGGGAACACGTGGAGACCAATTTTGGATTTATCTATCCTCAACACATATCTGGACATTCCCAAGTTCAAAATGTTGACGTTACATCAGCTTTTACCTCTGCTGGGCAAAGATCACTGGATGGTGACTCTGGATCTCAAGGAGGCTTATCTTCATGTTCCTATCAGGCTCAGTTGCAGGAAGTATCTGCGTTTTGAGGCTGGGACTTCTCATTATCAGTTCTCTGCATTGCCCTTTGGCTTATCTACTGCACCCAGAGTGTTCACGAAGGTTCTGGCTCCAGTGGTAGCTTTCTTCAGGCTAAGAGGAATACAAATCTATCCTTATTTGGACGATTGCCTGATTCTGGCCCAAGGAAGGGACGAACTTCTTCATCATTTACAGTATGTGATGGCAGTGTTAAGATGCCTGGGGTATTCTGTGAACGAAATAAAGTCCAGTCTAGTACCCTCTCAGGACATGTGCTTTCTGGGTGTGAGACTGAATACAGCATCCCAGATGGCCTTTTGACCCCGGACAAACAAAAGAATCTTTCTCTTTACTTCCACCAATTGTCTCGTCAGTCCAGGCTGACTGCAAGGACAGTCCTTCAAGCCTTGGGGTTCATGGCATCTTGTATTCTGGTACTTCCCAATGCCAAACTGCATATGAGGAAGCTACAATGGTATCTCAAGAATGTATGGACGCAGCACTGCCAAGATTTGGACACTGTCATTCAGATAATACCTTGCATTCAAAAGGAATTTTTGTGGTGGGCTCAGGAATGTCACCTAAACAAGGGACTCTCTGTGACCCGACCAGAGGCGAGTCAGATTCTAACGACAGATGCCTCAGACAAAGCTTGGGGAGCTCATCTAAATGGAAAATGGGTACAAGACACGTGGCCTGCCAGACTTCAACATTTACATATCAACTTGAAGGAGATGTTAGCAGTCCAATTTGCATTGATAGCTTTCAAGGATTTACTTCTTCCAGGGCAGGTGTTGATTCAAACAGACAACACAACTGTCATGTGGTACATCAACAAGCAAGGGGGGACGCATTCATATCCTCTATGCAGACAAGCAATGCTTTTGTGGGAGACTGCTCTCAGTTTACAGCTAAATCTTCAGGCAAGGTTTCTGCCAGGAGCACAGAACTCCTTAGCAGATGTGTTGAGCAGACAAATTATGGATCCCCACGAGTGGAAATTGGATCCTCATGTATTTCAGAGATTGACAGTGTTATGGGGAACTCCAGACATAGATCTGTTCGCTTCTCCACTAAATTACCAGCTGCCAAAGTTTTGCACAAAAAGGTTTCATCCCACAGCTTGGAAAGTGGATGCTCTCTCATTCAATTGGAGCAATCTTCACGTGTATGCCTTTCCACCTCTGCCTCTCCTCCCAAAGGTACTCCTGAAGGTCAGACAGGACAAGCCAAACATGATTTTAATAGCTCCGGATTGGCCTCGACAGCACTGGTACCCATTACTGAGAAGTCTGGTACGGAAGCCTCCATGGCCGTTGCCTTCGATTCCTCACCTGCTGTCCCAGGAGAACAGTCATTTACTCAATGTCAAACTTCACTCTACATCTAACAGCCTGGCATATTCTGTTTTAAACCCTGGAGGGTCTCAGCTTCCACAACAAGTTTTGAATGTTATTTTGGAGGCCAGAAGGCCTAGTACAAGGAAAGTTTACGCAGATAAATGGAGGAGATTTTTATTTTGGAGTACAGCAAAAGACTTTGATGTTTCTAAACCTAATTTAAGTGTTGCTCTTCAATACCTTACTGAGTTATTGGACAAAGGTTTGTCCTTCTCCTCTATAAAGGTTCATGCTGCAGCAATCTCTGCTCACTATGACTGTGACCCACCATTATTTTCTCATCCTTTGTTTAAGCAATTCCTTAGAGGGGCAAAGAATATAAGACCCCCACGTAGAGCTCCTACTCCTGCTTGGGATCTCAATTTTGTGTTGGAGAAACTCACTCTACAACCTTTTGAGCCTGCAGCAACAGCAGAGTTGAAATATTTATCTTGGAAGACTGCTTTTTTGTTGGCCATTACCTCTGAGAAGGGTTTCTGAATTACAGGCCCTTATGGCGGTTGAGCCTTTCTTAATTTTCCACAAGGATAGGGTGTCTTTGCGTACTAACCCTTCTTTTATGCCTAAAGTGGTTTCTAGTGTGGCTTTAAACCAAACTATTCATTTGCCTACTTTTTATGCAAACCCCCAAAATAAAGGGGAGAGGATTTTGCACACTTTGGATATACACAGACAGTTGCGATATTATTTGAGCAGAACTAAAGGGTTCAGGCAGTCTCAGCAGTTGTTTGTTTTTTGCTTTGGGTTCTCAGGGCAAACCAGTTTCAAAACAAACTATTTCTAAGTGGATTGGTTTTGTATTACTTTCTGTTATTCCCATCATGGAAAGGAGATTCCAGCTGGGATTAGGCCTCATTCCACTAGGGCTACTGCCACTTCTACAGCTTTTCTAAGGGGTGGCTACTAAGGATATTTTGGAAGCAGCTACTTGGAGTTCAGTGCATACTTTCTCTAAGCATTACCACCTTCCACTTTACTCTAAATCTAGGGCTGGATTTGCCACTGCTATTTTACAGGGCATTTTGGCAGCCCCTAATGCTTTTAGTTGGCCATCCTCCCTTACCTCTGCTTTGGGATTCTACCCATATGTAAGGACTGCAGCAATGTGAGATGAAGAACATAGTACAGTTTTGTACCTACCATAAATGTAGATGTTCGAAGATCCACATTGCTGCAGTCCAATTTACCCTCCCTCCTTCCCCTCTGTAGTTAGAGGTGGTGGTGTGGTTTGGGTTGTACATATTGTAAATATGGTTAGTGTAGGGGTGGTTGGTTATTTTTTGTCTTTAGCCTTTGTTGTTAGGGCCTTCTGACATCTGGGGCAAGAAAAGACTGAGGATATGACGTCGGTCATGCGCTTTTGTACCCTGACGTTCTGATGTCAGTCTAAAGCGCCTTGACCGACGTCAGCCTAATACTTTGGTATTCGGGCCGACCGAGGACAGCGGACTACCCATATGTAAGGACTGCAGCAATGTGGATCTTCGAACATCTACATTTATGGTAGGTACAAAACTGTACTTTTGCAAGTGCCGGTCGGCCAACTTCTGAAATTTTCACATTCGAGTTTCAGAACTGAAGTCTTCAACTAAAGCTAAGTACCCCGTTGGGGAAACTTTTTCTTGCTCCTTACCGATGTTAGTAAAAGTTAATAATTGCATTACTTGTGTAAAGCAAATACCTCATAAGGATTTTCATTTGTACTGTATTCCTTGCCTAGGCCCAGATCATAACGTGCCTTGCTGTTGGTTTTTTGCTAGATTTAACCAACGCACTATTAAGCGTCTGTATATTTTTCTTCTAAATATTTTGGATCAAGATTTAATTACCCTGAAATGTCGTCGGTTAGCAATCCGACTACCAGAGTTCACAAAAAACGCAAAGAAAAAGACAGAGACAGACCGTCGAGGTCCAAAACCGACGATGAAACTTCTCCTAAGCCAGTCGCCGGTTCGCCGGTACTCAGTGAGGCACATTCGCAGCCCCTGATACCCGCTACTTTTGAGTTGCAGGCCTCTACCGAGACCCATGCGGAGTCCGGTATGCCACGAGATTCTCAGAGTATTGAACCCACGGATGTCTCTCCCTTAGATGGGTCCGGAGCCACTGAGCAGTCACCGGCTTCTGAGGCTGTTTTCAGGCCTCAACATTTTTATATAAAACCGATGCCAGCCTCAAAAGCAAGATCAAAAACATCTTCTATGTCTAAAAAACTGACGCATGAGCGACGTGCTCAGTGCCCTATGCCTAAAAAACAGATGATCAAAATGACTGAGAACTTTACCTTGATCAGGGGTTCCCAACCCCCCCCCCGCTAAGAGGATGAAAATGACTGAGAACTTTACCTTGATCAGGGGTTCCCAACCCCCCCCCCCCCGCTAAGAGGCCTAGGCAATGCACTGATTATGAATCTTCATATCAGGTTTCCATTTCTTCTGATCAGGAATTTTCTATTCCACCCTATGAGGATTCTGATGCAGAAGAATCCTTCCCATCTGCATCTCCTCCTGAGGATTACTCTTTTGGAGAAACCTTGCATACTTTAAGGGAACATTTTCACTGGGAGAGTCAGGATTTCTCTGAATCAAAAAAGAGGCTTAGGGATTTCCTTCTTCTTCCTCAGCATAGGCCTTTGGCAATACCTCCTGTATTAGATATTGTTGATGATGTGTTTTCAGAATCAAGCATGGCTCCTGATTCCCTACCTCCGGCTCCTAGTAAGCCAGACAGATATTACAGGGTTCCTGCCTCCCACAAATTTCTATTCAAAAATCCTGCTGCTGACCCTGAGACTATCTCACAGGGTCCAAAAGGTATAAATGCCTCTACAGCCAAAAATCCTACCCCCTCTAATAGAGATTCCAGGGCGCTGGATAGATGGGGAAAGAAGGTTTATACATCTGCAACCTTGGCAATTAGTGCCTTAAACTGCCAGTTTCATATGCTTAAATATCAACAACATGTTATGGGCATATTGAAACAGAAAATTATGATTTCTGATTGTGTGGAAAATAAAGAATTACAGGAATTATTGCATTCAGCAGAACAGGTTGGAAAGCATACTTTGCAATGTGGTTTTGATTCCTTGGAGGACTCTTGCAGGGCCGCAGTTGCTGGATCTGTGATTAGATCGCAGATATACCCCAGGGATTACCTCAGTGTCACTGCTCAACAGAGGCACAGCAAAATAATGGGTATAGTTCCCCATACTAAAGGGGTGGCGTAAGCCACAAAACTATGGGCTAGGCTTGTAAATGCCCTCGGGCAGATAGCCTAGTATGAACCTATGAACCTATAGAAGGCATGCCTGGCTCAAGGAGCAAAATCTGCCTGATCATGTTAAAGCTAAATTGTTGGATGCCCCCGTGCAGCATGATACTCTGTTTGGTAATAATGTGAAGAGGTTTGAAAGAAAATGGAAGACAAAGCTAAATCTATGCAAACTGTAAAAGATTTCTTACAAGTGCAGCCACACAGGTTCAGTAGGCACTAGCTTACTAGAAATTGATCCTTTTCTGTGTCCAACAGAGCCTCTCAAGGCAAATCCAGGCACTCAAAAGGCTCTAGATACCAATCACAGGGCTCTTACAGGTCAAAGCAATGGGGTGCCTCCACCTCCAAATCTGGAGGAAACAAAGCACAACCCTACAGTAAGCAGTCTCAATGACTTCCCTCTACCTTCACCAAGCACTTATCTTTTGGCAGACCCCTTGGGGGGGAAATTAGCACTTCATGCTCAAAATTGGCAGTTAATTGCCCAGGACAAATGGGTATTAAACATAGTATCCTAGGGGTACAGATTTCAGTTCCATACTTTGCCAGTTCCAAACGGTTGGCCAGATCTGCCACAAAATCAGTGGGCAGGGGCTCAGAAACAAATTATGTCCCTCATGGATATGGGGGCTATTCAACCAGTACCAGAAAAGGAAAAAGGACAAGGTTTTTATTCAAGACTTTTCCTGGTACCCAGAAAAGACAATGCCTGGTGTCCAATACTGGACTTATCGATTCTGAACACGTTCCTGGACATTCCAAAATTCAAAATGCTGACTTTACAGCAGCTACTGCCTATGCTGGGCAGGAATGCTTGGTTAGTGACTCTAGACTTAAAAGAAGCATACCTGCATATCCCAATAAGGGAATCGTGCAGAAGATACCTCCGCTTCAATGCAGTTTTTTTGCATTACCAAATGTTCATCGTGTTTCACTGTTGCAGTTATTACACTTGGGTTATCCTGCTGGCAGGCTACCTGCAGTTGGCCTGAATTCCAAAGTCTTGGTCTGGCATCAGTTGCTGTCGCCTCTTCCCTGACGTCAGTGTGCCAGGGGTATATAAGATGCAGCCGTCGCCATTTTCTTCAGTCTTTCTTGCCGCGCGGTGCCCGAAGCAAAACCAGTTCGCAAGTGCCAGTCGTTTAACTCCTGAGATTTTCAAAATTGAATTTCAAATCCGAAGTCTTCAATAAAGCTAAGTACCCCATTGGGGAAACTTTTTTCTTCCTCCAGACCGATATCAGAAAAAGTTAACAATTGTATTTCTTGTGGGAAGCAAATACCTCATAAGGATTTTCATTCTTACTGTATTCCTTGCCTAGGCCCTGACCATGACATTGCTAGTTGTCGGTTTTGTGCTAGATTTAACCAACGCACTATTAAGTGTTGGTACGATTTTGCCTTTCAGTTCTTTGGCCGAAGGTTTAACTATATAATGCTGTCGGAACAGCCGACGACCAGAGTTCATAAAAAGCGCAAGGAAAAAGAAAAGGACAGGCATCCGAGGTCCAAAACCAACGACGAAGCCTTCACTAGGCCAGTTGCTGGTTCACCGGTTCTCAGTGAGGTGCTTTCGCAGCCCCTGACACCCGCTACCTCAGAACCACAGGCCACCTCCAACTCCCACATGGAGACAACTAGGCCTCTGGATACTCAAGGTATTGGGCCTTCGGAAACTATTCCCTCAGATGGGTCCAGAGCCGCTGAGCAGGCATTGGCTTCTGAAGGTGTTTTCAGACCTACACAGTTATATATCAAGCCAACCTCAGCTTCCAAGGCAAAGACTAAAACAGCTTTAAAGACAAAGAAACAAGTACAGCATTCTCCTGGACAGACTTCCATGCCTGAGAAACAGATGCTCAAAATGGCCGAAGACCTAATTACTTTGATCAGGGGTTCCCATCCCCCTCCTGATAAGAGGTCTAGGCAAGACACTGAATATGATTCCTCTGACCATGTTTCCATTTCATCTGACTTCTCTTCAGAACAGGGATACTCTCTTCCTCCCTATGAGGACTCTGATGCTGAAGAATTGATCCCTTCAGCCTCTCCTCCTGAGGACTATTCTTTTGGGGAAACCCTGCACACCATGAGGGAGCATTTACACTGGGAGAGCCAAAATTATTCAGAATCTAAGAAAAGGCTGAGAGATTTTCTTTTACTGCCTCAGCACAGGCCTCTTGCTATTCCACCTGTACTAGACATTTTAGATGATGTATTTTCAGAGTCCGGTCTGTCTCCTGACTCTTTACCCCCTGCACCCATTAAGCCAGACAGGTACTACAGGGGTCCAGATTCACATAAATTTCATATTAAAAACCCTGCTGCTGACCCAGAAACTATATCTCAGGGTCCCAAGGGGGTCAAGGCTTCCATTGCAAAAAACCCTGTCCCCTCTGATAGGGATTCTAGAGCACTGCACAGATGGGGGAAAAAAGTTTACACCTCTGCTACCTTGGCTGTAAGGGCTTTAAAGTGTCAGTTTCATATGCTTAAATACTTAATGTCACTGCTAAAACAGAAAATGCTGACAAATTCTGAATGTTTGGAAAACAAGGAAATGCAGGATTTATTGCATGCAGCCAAACAAGTGGGAAAGCATACTTTGCAATGTGGTTTTGATTCACTGGAGGCCTCTTGCAGGGTTGCGGTTACAGGCTCTGTCATTCGAAGACATTCTTGGTTAAAGGAACAGAATCTGCCTGATCATGTTAAAGCAAAATTATTGGATGCTCCATTACAGCATGATACTTTGGTGTTAAGGCAGAAGAGGTGTTAAAGAAAATGGAGGATAAAGTGAAATTTATGCAGACAGTAAAGGATTTTTTATAGGTTCAGCCACCCAGATTTAGCAGAAACTGGCCTTCTAATAATTGGTCCTTTCCAGTGTCAGACAGGCCACAAAGAGGCAGATACAGACACCCTAGAGGCAGATCTCAGCCCCAAGGCTCATAAAGGCCTAAACAATGGGGTGCTTCTGCCTCCAAAAGCAGAGAAGACAAATCACAACCATATAGGAAACAGTCCCAATGACTTTCCACTGACAATGCCAAGCACTTATCTTTTGGCAGCACCCTTAGGGGGAAAGCTAGCACTTTTTTCACAAAATTGGCACATGATCACCCAGGACAAGTGGGTCTTGAATATTGTTTCTCAGGGCTACAGGTTCCACTTTCACACCCTTCCAAAGACAAAAGGTATGCCAAACCTGCCACACAATCAATGGGCAGAGGCACAAAAGCAAATTTCATCTCTCATGGACATGAAGGCTATTCATCGAGTACCACAGCAAGAGCAGGGACAAGGATTTTACTCAAGACTTTTCTTGGTACCCAGAAAGGACAAAGCCTGGAGACCAATGCTGTACCTGTCTATTCTAAACACTTTTTTTACATTCCAAAATTCAAAATGTTGACACTACAGCAACTTCTGCCCATGCTGGACAAGAAGACTTGGCTCGTGACTTTGGACCTCAAAGAGGCATACCTGCATGTCCCAATCAGACAATCTTGCAGAAGATACCTCAGATTCATAGCTGGCTCAATGCACTACCAATTCTCTGCACTGCCCTTTGGCTTATCTACTGCGCCCAGGGTCTTCACAAAATGCCTGGCACCAGTAATTACATTTTGCAGACAAAGAGGAATTCAAATATATCCCTACTTGGACGACTGCCTTATTCAAGCAGAGAGCAAGGACATTCTACTAAAGCATCTGGCATTTGTAAAAAGATTACTAATTTGCCAAGGGTACACAGTAAACGAAAAGAAATCAAAACTAGTACCCTCTCAAGAGATAATATTCCTGGATGCAAGTTTAAATACAACTGCCCAGATGGCTTATCTCATGCCAGACAAACAAAGGCAACTAACTTCTTACTTCGAAAAGATGGCAACAAAAACCCAGTTACCTGCAAGAAAAATTCTGCAGGCTTTGAGCTTCATGGCATCCTGCATTCTGCTAATTCCATATGCAAGATTTCATATGAAGAAGCTACAATGGTATCTAAAAAGTGTTTGGACTCAACACTGCCACAGCCTGGAAAAATTAATTACCCTCATTCCTTGCCTGCAACAGGAGTTTCGGTGGTGGGCACTGGCCTGTCAACACAACAAGGGACAGCCATTCACTTTACCCACAGCCAGGCAGACACTAACAACAGATGCATCGGATTATGCCTGGGGGGCCCACATGGCAGGAAAAAGTATTCAGGGCACGTGGCCCACAAGCCAAATGCATCTTCATATCAACCAAAAAGAGATGCTAGCTGTACAAAATGCCCTGACAACCTTCAAGGATCTACTCCATCCAGGACAACTGTTGATAAAGATGGACAATACTACAGTCATGTGGTACATAAACAAGCAAGGGGCCACACATTCCTACCCCCTCTGCAGGCAAGCCATGACTTTGTGGAACACAGCATTGACTTATCAAGTGCATCTGCAAGCACAATTCCTGCCAGGGAAGACAAATACTCTGGCAGACGAACTAAGCAGAAACCTCATGGACCCTCACGAGTGGAAACTAGATCCACAAGTCTTCAGCATGATAACAAGGAAATGGGGATGCCCAGACATAGATTTATTTGCCTCCCCTCACAACTGCCAACTACAGAAATTCTGCACAAGAACTTATCACAAACAAGCATGGAAGGTGGATGCTCTATCATTCAGCTGGAAAACCCTTACAGTATATGCCTTTCCTCCACTGCCTCTACTCCCCAAGGTACTCCTAAAGGTCAGACAAGAGTAGCCAAAAATGATACTGATTGCCCCAGACTGGCCACGCCAGCACTGGTACCCAATCCTAAAGAGCTTGTCTCAAGGCCCAGCCTGAACTTTACCTCAAATTCCTCATCTACTGACCCAACAAAACAATGAGATCCTGCACAGCCAACTCAGAACCTTAAATCTGGCTGCATGGCGAATAATATAACCACTTAGAACACACCTCTCTCTAAAGCAGTTATGGATGTTATTTTGGAGGCCAGAAGGCCCAGCACCAGAAAATCTTATGCAGAAAAATGGAAGAGATTGTGTGCTTGGAACCAGGTACAAGGAATTGACACGCTTGTTCCAAATATTCCTCAGATTTTACAATACCTAACTGAGATACTGGACAAAGGCCTATCCTTCTCATCAATTAAGATTCATGCCTCTGCCATTTCAGCTCATTACAGTACGGAACCACCTATTTTTTCACATCCACTGCTAAGGCAGTACCTCAGATGGGCCAAAAACATAAGACCCCCAAGGAGAGCACCGATACCTACTTGGGACCTCAATTTTGTCTTGGAAAAGCTCACACTGCCTCCTTTTGAGCCAGCCAATGCAGCCGAGATAAAATTCTTATCATGGAAAACAGCTCTGCTCCTAGCAATAACTTCAGCAAGAAGAGTCTCAGAGTTACAGGCATTAATGGCTGTGGAAACTTTTATTATTTTCCATCCGGACAGGGTTTCTCTAAGGACGAACCCAACATTTATGCCAAAGGTAGTATCCAGTGTGGCTCTTAATCAAACCATTCATTTGCCTACTTTTTATCCAAATCCACAGAATAAAGGGGAGAAACTTCTGCATTCCTTGGACTTACACAGACAGCTGTGCTTCTACTTGGACAAAACTAAAGCTTTCAGAAAGACTGAGCAACTTTTAGTGGCATATGCTGCAGGATCACAAGGAAAGGCTACCTCAAAGCAGACTGTTTCAAAATGGATAGGACACTGCATTCGTTTCTGCTATTCACAACATGGCAAATCAGTGCCTAAGGGCATTAGGCCACATTCGACCAGGGCACCAGCCACCGCAGCAGCCTTCCTCAGAGGAGTACCAACCAAGGATATTTTGGAGGCTGCAACTTGGACTTCAGTGCACACTTTTAAAAAGCACTACCGCTTACCTCTTTACTCTAAATCCAGAGCAGGCTTTGCCACTGCAGTTCTGTAGGACCTCATAGCCGCTCCTAATGCTGTTTAGTTCCATCCTCCCAACCATAGCTTTGGGAATCTACCCAAATGTAATGACTGCAACAGTGAAACACGAAGAACATAGTACAGTTGTTTACACTTACCATAAATGTAGATGTTAGAGTGTATTCACTGTTGCAGTCCGGGTTACCCACCCGCCAGCCCCCTTTCTTCTCTATTATTATAACTCTTCTTTCCTACACTATGCTCAAAAGCCTTTGTGGTGTATTTGCTTTTAGTTGGAGGTAAATTTTTTATGTTCTAAAATACATGCATGTATATATATATATATATATATATATATATATATATATTTCTTTTTTTTTTTTTTTGCTCCCCATTTGGGGGGCACCTGACATCTGGGGCAAGAAAAACTGATGTAATGGCATCAGCTGCATGTTTTATACCCCTGACGACCTGATGTCATGGAAGAAGGGACAGCAACTGACACAGGACCCAAGACTTTGTTAATCAGGCTGACTGAGGGCAACCTGCCAGCAGATTACCCAAATGTAATGACTGCAACATTGAATGCACTTGAACATCTACATTTATGGTAAGTGGACACAACTGTACTTTTTCCTTCCCAAAATTGAAGTATTGTGTTTGTACATTCACCTGACTGAATTCTTTAACTGCTGCTTCTTGGTGATGAATATTCACCTTTCTCTCCATTTCAACTTCCATGCCATAATAATCAAACCATTTTTCTCCACCATATATCAATGTGGTGACATCCAACCCCCAAACCAAAGAATACACCCTAAGAGTTTGAAATAGTCACTCTAAACCTTAGAAGCATATGCAACAAAATTGCAGATTTTCATGCTTGGATGGCTTAACACAGCTCAGACATCCTAGCCATCACAAGACAGGACTAAAGCCTGAAAGAAAAGATACTGAAATGCTACCCCTGGTTATAATATTATATAATGTCCTGGATAGTAGTTACAATCACAAATAAATTATCCTCCTGGGTGATATTAACATTGACTGGTTGTCTTTATCTGCAAATTCAACAGTCAACAGCATGAACCTCTTTGGATTCACTCAACTTATTAATACACGAACAAGATATGGAAAAATAACTCCCAGCAATCTATCCTGGACTGGATTCTGGTTAAAAGTGCATCTAATTGTACCCCAGGTGCCCACCCTGATATAGTAAGTGACCACCTGCCAGCTTATAATCACAGGAGTATTACACAACCAACAAAGGAACATAAACTCAAAACTACCTGTAATCGCTCCAATTTCTCTAAGGAGTCTTTCACTGAAGGCGTGAAAGTAGTTAAAGTTAACTAGACCATCCGAAAAAGACTCCCCTAAATGATACAGTTGAATACTTCAATATGTAGTATTTCTAAATATTCTTAATACCTTAGCCCCGCAGCGTACAGAAAGATACCCCATGGCTCAACAACTAATGCAGATTCCTTATGAAAGACAGAGGCAAAGCCTGGATTAACTGGCAAAGAATACAAATGGCAAAAGTTGGGAACTATTCAGACAGCTATGAAACCAAGTTAAGAAACAAGTTAATAGAAATAAAAAAGTCTTATTATACTCACCTACAAGATAGGCATAAAAACATCCCTAAAAAATTCTGGTCCTCCATATCCTCTCTCATCAACCCAGGTACAAAAAGAAGAATCCCAGGCCATACCCAGATGTTTCCCATCTTCAAACAGGTACCTATTTCAGTACATACTTCATAGAATGCGTAGCCAACTTCAGACTTACCTAACACCCACTTTTACGCAGACAACTTCACCTACCTTAGACGCTAGCACATCTCCTTCAGAAAACTCACCTAACTGCAACCTCTCATATACAGACACAGACAACTCCACCCACTCTACCTTTAAACCAGTTTTTATAACTCATGATAAAGCTTTTATATAAACTCAACCCTATTTTTCTTCAGCTGACAACCTTCCCCCAGAATACTTAAATCTAGCTACAGATGCCACATCATACCCAGTCAGCATTCTTATTAATAGATCAATAACAGAAAAATGTGTCCCTAACTTATGGAAAATAGCAAATATTATACCCCTTACATAAAGGAGGTAATTCCAGTGACATTACAAATTTCCATCCAATAGCCATCCTGTCTCCCTCTGTATAAAAGCCTTGAAAGATGTATACATCAACAATTTCTCCACTATCTCTTACAAAATAAGTTAATCACTAATATGCAACATGGATTTTGGCCTGACCATAGTGCCTCCATTGGATTACTATCATTAACAGACACTGTAAATAAAGCTTGCAACTGTAATAAATTCGTATCTGCAGTATTTCTAGTTATCAAAAGCCTTTGACATGGTCTCATGCTAAACTTCTCAATCAACTTTCTACCATGGATCTATCATTTCTATCTATTCAGTGGTTCTCTAGCTAACTTGCCAGCAGGCAACAAGCTGTAAAATGGCAAGGAGTCATCTCTGCATACCTTCACACTTCCACAGAAGTCCCACAGGGATGCATCCTTGGCTCTCAACTGTTCAGTATTTTTATCAGTAACCTACAATCTGATGTTGTCAATCTTCAGTCATTCTTGACAGATGGACTTGGTTCCGAACCCTTGAAACCATCTCCGCCGTTATACAAGCTCACGCCAGCCAAAAACTCTCGAGCTAAAGCTTTATCCATGCTGCCTCTCTTCCCATTACCTCTGATCTCATCTGCTGTGTAGAAAATTGGACACATCAGCCGCTGCTCTCAGCTAAGTGCTAGAATTTTTTTTCATATATAGCTATATTTCTACGTTTTAGTCAACACTTTTCCTTTCTAAAAGTGTTTTCTTTGGTGGGTGTGACTCTAAGTGTTATGCTTTCTAATTTTTCTCCTCAAGTGTTACTAGTTTACCATGGTTGGTACTAGGCCTCTCGTTTCCCTATTACCATTGGTAATTCTTGATACCATCATTGGTATCCTTTTCCTTGCTTTCTTTCTATACCCTTTTCAGGTATCCTCTGTATACCATTGTTGGTATATATATAAAAAAAATTTACTTTTATCTTTATCTTTCCCTGTGAGAGTCAGTGTGCACATGTTGTTTCTTCTGGTTGGTAAAAAAATGGCAGAAAAACAAAAAGGAACCTCCAGGTTCAAACAATGTAAACATTGTGGCAGAAAGATGCCCAACTCCGATAGGCATCTTTCATGTGTCTATTGTCTGGGTGTTCCCCATCTGGAAATACAACCACCATGTGAACTCTGCAAGGGTTTCAGTGCTAGAACCCTCGCTGAAAGATGAAATAAGTTAATTCTTAAGGGTTTACTTAAATGTCCTTTCAGTGAAGCTCTCTCTGAGGCGGAGACCTCAAAATCTCCAAAGACTGAGTCAAAGAAATGCAGCCATTCTGTACCGTCTTCTCCTAAGGTATACGAATCTAAGACTCCAAAATCACTGGTTCCAATCCCTTCCTCAGAACCAAAGCCGTAAGTTCCTAAAACTGCACCGGCTTTTATTTTGGCACTGAAACCAAAGCCTTCTACGGTGCTGACAACAGTGGGAACTTTTCAGACAGCTTCGGTACCGGCCATGTCTTTGGCATCAATGACCTCTCCGGTGCCGATAGTTGTATCCCCAATTCCTGTGGTTTCATCTTTTCCTGCTAAGCAACAGGCTACAGTGCTGAGAGTTGAGACTTTAACCACCCCCCAGGACTAGATACTCTCCATCAGTAGGCCCTTTCTTGGGTCAGCAGCTAAGTCCCTTTCTAGAAAGACCTGACTCTTCTTCCTCCAGGAGCCTATCGGAAATGGATGTAGTTAGATTAGTGGATCAGCTCTTGGCAGCTAGAGGCCTCCCTGCTCCTTCTTGGATCTCCCTTCCTTCTGGAGCTGAGGAATTTTCTCCCAGGACTCCCATATATATTCCTCATTCAACCTCTCTGCAGGGTTTGGAGCCCCTCACTCTGGCTCCCCCGGTGCCAGCTACTTCAGTACCGACAGTGAACCTCACCTTGGTCACACCCACAGGACTGTGACTTGGCTGCCAGTTCTGAAATCCCTGGATCAACTCCAGTTTTTTCTATGGCGCCTTCCATGATTCCTGGTTCCTTGGCAGTTTCAAGTCCTCTCTCTGCTCCAGTTCCGTGGTTGTCTTTCTCCATTCCGGGGTCCCATCCCTCTTCAGCCAGGCCTGCCTTTCAGATTATGGAGAGAGTTCTAGCCTCAGCAGGCTCTCAGTTGGTACCATCCCCGTCAGAGTGTCATATTTTTGTTCCCTCTGGCTTGGCTTACAGCTGACACAATCTACTACTATGGGACAGCAGGCACCAGAGCAGCAAGATACCCTGGTGCAAGGTCCCCTCTCTTCAGAGTCTTCCTCAGACCTCCCCCATGAGGAGCCATCCCATAAGGGAATATGCAAGAGGAAGCACCTGGATTCTCCAAAAGAATCAATCGCTGAGTATACAGATTACAATGAAGGGGAAGGGTCCCCATGGCCACCCACTGAAGATGTCTCCTTTGGAGACAGCCTTGAAATACTAAAACAGAGGGGTGATTGGAAGCCCTCAAACCCAACCTCCAAGGAATCTGTTTTCTCGCAAACTTTTTGTGCCCACCCATCTACTTCTTGAGTGAAAAGTCTGGCAGATCAGGTTCCAGCAAACACAAAATCTAAAACACGATGATGTAAAACAAAAGTTTTTAATGTAGAAAAAATATAAAAGATGTTAGCGCTTTTGTTTAAAACAGTGTAAACTTCTTCAGACAAAGCTGTAGGACAAGGCAAACATTTAAATAATACACAGATGCATCTAATTGGGCACAGGGAAACAACTAGCACAAAACTGACATGAAAATTAACCCTTTAGTCTCACAATTCATACTGTTGAATGTGTGTCAAAATACACTATTTAAAACATTATATTTAAACCAAAACCTTGTCAAATAAGAATGTTGTTTTGGCACACTAAAATTCAGTGTTTGCACTTTAAAGCTTAATGTTTGTGAAGATGTTATTAACAACTTACTCCAAGGAACAATCAAAAAGAATGTTACTTTGCTTCATGGAATTTTCTTTCTTTTCAGGGCTTTAAGTTTTAGGACAGGAGAGATAGAAGTTCTGTCATTGATGCCAGGCCATTTATCTGCATGCAGCAAGATCTGTCATCTAAGTTCCTTTAGTTCTAACTGTGCTCCCCAAGGTTTTTTATAACTAATGTCAACATGGTCTTTGGCCATGAACTTAAAATTGTGGTCTATATTCTCATGAATGTGCTTTGCTAGAGCATTATTTAAGTTGGTCTTCCTGATGGCATAGTCATGCTCATAAATCCTACTGGCAAACTTTCTCTCTGTTTTTCCTATATAGAAAACAGATCAATGGCCACATAAAGCAATATAGACCACTGCCTTCAAAGAACAATTATCTCTCCCCTTGATGTTATATTCAATGTTGTTTATAGTAAACGTAGCTCCAGGTTTAAGCTTGTGGCCCCAGTTACATGAACCACACTTGTGAGTACCTGGACGGCCTGTCATGTTCTGAACTTGTCTATTTTTAAGGAGCTCTTTTAAGTTCTTCCCTTTCCTGTATGTAATGATAGGTTTAACACCTAGATGAGATCTAATACCTGTATCTTCCATTAAAATGTCCTAATTCTTGTTAAAAATCCATCTTAAACTGGGAGAATCAGAACTGTATGTGATGATCAAGGATTTAAGGAAAGGAATTTCTTGCTCAAGTGATGTTCTAATGTCTCCACCTACCACGTTGTTATCTGGAATATGGACATCTACCATGGATTTAAAATGACATGTTCTTTTTTCTGTAACCTCATTTATAAGTTCATTAAGTTAATCTATTGGGTATGCTATCATGAGAAACATAGATTTCAAGTTTGCACACTCTGATTTAAAATCCTCCTCCCCAAGATCATGCGGGCAGCTCGAACAAGCTGCCCCTTAACCACAGACCTCTTCTGATGTTTCAGGTGGCAACTAGTATAGTACAAAAAAGAGTTTGAGTATGTTTCTTTTCTATATATTCTGGTAGCATACCTTCCATTGGGCTTGTCTTTAAACAAATGAACATCCAAATAGTTCATGTGATCTAAATTAATAACCCAAGTGAATTGTAGGAAAGAGGTTGTATTGTTAAGATATTGTAAAAATTAATCTAACATTTCAGAAGAACCCTTCCAAATTAGGCTGATGTCATCCTGGTACCTATGATACATGTTGATGTAAGGGTAGTAATGAGACTGGAATACAAAAACTCTTTCCCAGTGGGCCATGAGCATATTTGCAAATGCCCCCCCCCCCCCCACACACACACACACACAAGCTGACCCCCATGGCCACTCCAGTTGTTTGTAAATAATATTTGTCATTAAATGAAAAATAGCTGTTGGTTAGGACTATCTCAAACAATTCTGAAATTAAGTTGATTTTTTCCTGGTTAACTTTGTACTCTAATGGTAGGTCACTATCCCTGGGCCAATAGACTGTGGGATGACTGCATACAAATCCCTTACATCTATAGTTGTCACTATATCATTCTCATTGTACTCCATTCTATTAAAGCGGCCAGATTGCTTACCTCTGGAAGCAGTGGGGGTGGGGATTTTCTCTGCACCTCTCAGCCTGGCTCACAATAACATCAGATTCCTGGGTGCAGACAATAATCACCAGAGGTTACTGCATTTCCTTCAGTCTATTTTGATTATTCTATTTCTCAAACCACAAAAGCGAATCCCCAGTGTTCCACCCAGTCACAGGGATTTAGCAGCATTAGAAATTCAAAAGCTGCTTCAGAAAAAAGAGTCGTCAAGAAAAGTTATAACAAAAAATTGGAAAATAAACTCTCCTCTTTCCTTTAATAATGAATTCATTTATTTAACCAGTCCATTGTGTGATAAAGAAATTACTCACATAAAGTTGAGAACAAAGAATTCAACCTAAAGCTACATTCTTTATTGCAGAAATTTGAATTGATTTCCTGAATGTATTTATAAATATTTAATTTTGGTATGCACCTTGTATATAGTTTCTTCATTGTCATGATTGTAAATATAATGGTGTATTATTATTCTTAATAAAATAAAAAATATTGTTGAAAAAAAAAACATTCATCCAAGTAGTCCCACCAGACTAGATAGGATCCAGATTTTTCTCAAGATTCTTTTTAGTGCCAAAAAAGACAGGGGACTGGGGGTTAATTTTTGGATCTCAGTGTATTGAACAAATTCGTACAATAAACAAAATTCCAGATGGTCACAGTTCAGTCCATCCTTCCTTTTCTAGAGATGAACAATTGGATGTGCTCTATAGATCTTCAGGATGCATATTACTCCATAAAGGTGTACAAACACTCCATATGATATCTCCACTTCTGGCTAGGAGCCAGTCATTACCAATTTTGAGCACTGCCATTTGGTCTCTCCACAGCCCTCAAGGTGTTCACCAAGTGCATGGCAGTTGTAGCAGCTCACTTAAGGCTACAGGGATTCTGTGTGTTTCCATATCTAGTTCACTGCCCCCACCAGACATCTTCTGCTTTGTGCCATAGACTCTGTTCTACACCTTGCCAAGTTCTTAGACATTTCGATCAACAAAGAAAAATCATAACTATCCCCCACACAGGACCTAGAATTCATCAGGGCAAAACTAAATACAAAATCATACATGGCCTCCCTTTCTCATACAGGTTGTTAAAGTTGAGGTCACAACTTCAAGTGATATTCTCTCAAGTCAATGTCCCTGCTCATCTGGTTCTACAACTTCTTGGGTCCATGGCAGTGACAATCACCTTAGTCACCATGGCGAGGTACCACATGAGGCTGCTTCAATGTCTCCTAGCATCACAATAGCCACTTCCAACCCACCCCATGTCTCATCTAATCCTAATTACGAACCGCTGAAAAAAAGACTTATTTTGGTGGATGAAGCCAGAACAGAATTTATGGAGTCGCCCCTTCTCAGCCCAGGATAATAGTGACCATGGATGCTTCCCTGATTGGGGGGGGGGCATTTCATTTTCAGGGAAAGACCATCCAAGGCACTTGGTCCCCTCAGGAGACCAATCTGCACATCAGTGTCCTGGAACTAAGGGTAGTGCTTTTAGCGTTGCAAGCATTCCAGTCTGCCCTTCCTTCAGGGACATTTGCTATCCTGTCAGACAACATGTCCGTAGTCTGGTACATCATCAAACAGGGGGGAACCAGAGCCTACCCTCGATGTCAGGAAGCCCTAAGAGTGTGGCAATGGGCAATTGCCTCCAACCACTTTCTAATAGCAATGCATATTCTGGGGAATTCCGATGTGATTGCGGACAAAATAAGCAGGTGTATTCTTCTACCTCACGAGTGGTCTCTCAAGCCCAATGTAGCAATGAGAATCTTTCGTCGATGAGGTCAGCCATGTTGCAATCTGTTTGCCTCTTTCATGATCCACAAATGCAGCAGCTACTTTGCTCTAGTCCCCGAGAGATGCACTCCTCCACGATTGGCCCTGGGACTTCTGTATGCCTTCCTACTGATCTCCCAATTTCTCAGGAAACCCCAATGGTTGAGAAGCAAAGTAATTCTCATTACACCTTACTGGCCCTGTCAAATCTGGTTTCCCTTTCTCTGGCCTCACCTGGTTCACTGCCCAAGGACTCTGGATCCAACACCAGACCTGTTATCTCACCCTCAGAGCTTGGTTCATCCAAGCCTTCAACATCTCAAGCTGATGGCTTAGTTTTTCCACCTCCAGCAATTGCCAGGCATAACAATTTGTCCTTCCCGGTACAAAAGATACCTCTGGCTTTTCATAAACAATTCACCAGAAAAATTTACTTTAGCAAATGGAAAACATTTTCTATTTGGTCAGATACAAACGGTTTTGATCCCTTCTCAGCTCCAGTCGATAAGGTCCTGGAATACTTAAAAACCTTGTTTAAATTGGGAGCCTCAATTTCTGCCCTTAGAGTTCACTTAGCTGCCACTTCAAATTTCCATAACAGATTTGATGATCCTTCTTTGATGTCTCACTGTCATTGCAAAACCTTTCTTAAGGGTGCTCTTCATTTGAAGCCACCTTTCAAAGATCCTATAGTCCCTTGGGATTTAACCTTGGTCTTGCAATGTTTAGTTTGACAGCCCTTTGAGCCAGCAGCCACCTGTGACCTCAAGTTTGTATCCTGGAAGACCCTTTTCCTAGTGGCTATCACTTCTACTAGGAGAATTTAAGAATTACAGGCTTTATTTGTGAATCATCCCTATATCATCTTCCACAAAAAGAGAGTATCAACAATCCCTCATTCCTTCCTAAAGCGGCATTAGAGTCAAATATCAACCAGATTATAGACTTACCAGTTTTCTTTCCAAATGTTTCAAACAAAGGAGAGTACTGCCTGCATATGTTGGATGTCCACAGGCACTTACGTTTCTACCTAGAACAAAAGCCTGTAGCAAATCAGACCAACTATTTCTATCCTTTTCAGGTACTAGATTGAGAAAACCATTTTCAAAGGTCACCTTATCGAAATGGCTAAGAGACTGCATTTCTTTTATATACAATCAGAATAAACTCAAACTACCAACAAAAATTAGAGCTCATTCAACAAGATCTGTTATTACTTCAGCGGTCTTTCATTCCATAGCTTCTATGGAAGACATATGCGCAGCTGCAGTTTGGGCCACTCCCCATTCCTTTATCACTCATTACAAATTGGATATGGTCTCCAGGGGAAGAGCATTCTTTGGCTCTATGGTGCTCAGGAATATCCTTCCTTAGGGCCACCCAGGATCTAAAGTAGCTGGGACTCTGTCCCACCAGTCAGGAATGAATGAAGCTTGACAACATCAGATAAAGAAGTTATGTTCTTACCATAACGTTCGGTCTGTTTTGTTGATCTTCATTCATTCTTGACATCCCACCCTCCTGCCCCCTCCAAAGACTCCTGGAGGTTGGGAACTAGTCCTGGGGTTTGTATAGGGCTGCTGCTCAGACAGAGCTTCCATTTATCTTCATAATAGGCAAACTCGATCTGAGGTAATGGGAAGAGAGGCAATATGGGTAAAGCCTTAGCGTGAGAGTTTTTGGCTGGCACGAGCTAGTATAAAGGCCGAGTTAGTTCTGAAGGTTCAGAATTGAGCCTATCAGTCAAGAATGAATGAAGATCGACAACAGAGATGGAACATTATGGTAAAAATATAACTTCTTTTCCTTCTTTTTGTGAAAGCACCTTGATTTAATATGCAGATGACTCTACCACCATCTCCTCTTCAAACACAAACAACTCAGCAAACTGTCACTTCCATTGAAACCTGGCTTACAAGAGCACAAATCTTACTCAGCCCTCCAAAAAATAGACTCCTCCTTTTTACCATCAAAACTCACACCCCTAACAAAGGATCTCTCAAAATCTTTTCAGCAAGTGGGACTGAAATCAAATTAGTCCACCATACCAAACTATTAGGTGTCATAATAGATGATAATCTTAAATTTGACACCCACATACAAAGCAATATAAAGAAAACCCATCAAAAACTAGGCATGCTATGCAGAAACAAACATTCTGTGAGCACAACCACAAAAATTACTTTAGCCAAAACCTACCTTCTCCCCCTCCTGCTCTATGGAGCACCAATTCTAACTAATTTACAATCCTCCATAAAAAAAAAAAAAAAAAACTTGAAAGCTGCTACAACAAAATTTCCAAGTTTGCTACTAATTCATCCTCTTTTACCCATCACTGCAAAGCTCTGCATGCCCTTATCTGGCTGGAACTCCCTCACCACCTCTCCTACATTCACCTTATAACAATACATAAAATCATACACAGACCACTAGTCTGCCCATCTCTTACCCCTTTAATCAACATACGTTTCCCTAAACAAACTCTCTGATCAGAAAACAAACAACTTGTCCTTATAAATAAACCCCTTAGGAAAAGCCTTTACTTGTACTCAGTTGGAAAAAAATGGAAATCCTTACCTCTAACCTCCATAACTAGTCCTAACCTACCCACCATTAACTGCTCCTTAAAAGAATACTTTACAAAATCATGGACCTGCTCTTGTGCCGATACTGGCTGAACTTGCTCACTATACTTCATTCACCCCTTTAACCTAAATCACACTTCACAAGCCTCTGCAGCCTCCTAATCCACTCCTTTCTTTTTTTCCAGCTACCTTAGCTTAGCTATGTCATCACTGCAGACCTTTTCTCTATGAAGACACCCTGCACTGCACCCTTATAATCTCCTTTTCTCTCCATCCTTCTTCCTTCTATATAACCATAATATGGACATCATCTCATGCTAATCACTCAATTTCCCCTCACTGTTTCTAATCATGTAATCTCTAATATCTCTTATAAATATCTTATCAGAAGTGTCTCAGGTCTCATTTATTTCATAATGTATGTAACAAATCATATGACTTATGAGTTTTTCCTCACTTATTTTCTCCAACTCATGTATTGCTTTTCATTGCACTCTACAATGAAACAGACGTTCTAGGTTTTCCTCATTACAACAGTTTTTCACTCCTGTGTTTCATAGTGCAACATTATACTTTGTGATTTAAAATATCTGTAATTATTTTTTAAAAGATTTTATTTGTGGAGCTTTTCTCCCTGAGTCTTCACTGAAAATGGGTACTTTCTAGCTCAGTCACACTTTCCCAGTAAACAAATGTCAAATAAATAAACTGTATATTCCATTTTAGTAGGATTTAAACATGTTTTCATCACTTGTTTCATTTTCTTTGCTGGTAGTTGAAGTGTTTGTTAAGACAGCCACCTGACTGAATTCATTAATTACTATATTGTTTGCCTATGCTTAATCTGCTGATGTTCTTCATGTTTCACTGTTGCAGTCATCACATTTGGGTTATCCTGCCAGGGGTAGCCCTCAGTCGGCCCAAATACCAGAGGCTTAGTATTTCTGCGTCAGTTGCTGTCACTCCAGGACTGATGTCAGTGGTATAAAATCAGGCAGCTGATGCCATTACATCAATCTTTCTTGCCAAGGAGCCCGAAGCAGAAGCTGTTCGCATGAGTGCTGGTCAGCCGCTACATGAGTTTTCATTTCTGAATTGAAGTTGAAGTCTTCTAAAGCTAAGTACCCCATTGGGGATCCTTTTTTCTTGCTCTAACCGATGTCAGAAAAAGTTAACAATTGTCTCGCCTGTGGAAAGCAAATACTACACTGAGACTTCCATTCTTACAGCGTCACCTGTTTAGGCCCAGACCATGATGTCCCCCACTGTCACTTTTGTGCTTTGTTCAACACCAGAACTATACATCATCGGGCCCTTATTGTAGCTAGATATTTTCGCTCTCAGTCCTTGAGTTCCGACATGGCTTCGGTAAGCCATCTGGCTACTGATCTTCCAAAAAAAGTAAGGATAAAGACAGAGACAGACCGCACAGGTCCAAAACAGCTGACGACACTTCTGTTAAGCTAGTCGTCAGTTCTCCGGTCCTCAGTGCGGTGCTTTCGCAGCCCCTGATGCCCGCTTCTGTGGATTCACAGGCCGCTACCGAGACCCTTTCGGAGTCCGGTATGCCGCAAAACTCTTCTTCGACTAAGGATCCTGCGGATGTCTCTACCTTGGATGGGTCTGGAGCTGCGGGGCAGACACCAGCTTCCGAAGAAGTACTTCACACTACCAATACTCGACACAGACTGACGACCTGTTTTGTGTCTCCAGTTCTTTTGAAAACAACCAAGTTTCTAAGGCCCAGGGTATGAACCACACCCAAAAAACTGACGACTCAAGTTCAAGCCCCTGCTTCTTTGCCTCAGTCTCAAATGCTTAAAATGGCAGAAGACCTTATAATGCTTATTAGAGGAAGCCAGGCTACCCCTTCCAAAAGAAAAAGAGACTTTTCCCCAGTAGTTTTATCTGAACAGGAGTCCGATGACTCTGATAAATCTGAATATGAAGATATGCAACCCCTCTCTGCTTATGAGGATACTGATGCAGAGGAGTCCATCCCTTCAGCCTCTCCATCCAAGGACGTTTCTTTTGGGGGGGAACCCTGTGTACTTTAAGGGAGCATTTCCAATGGGAATTTCAGGACTATCTTCAGACAAAAAATAGACTCAGGGGAATTCTTAGATCTACCACAGCACGTACCTTTGGCCATTCCTCCTGTCCTGGATGTTGTGGATGATGTTTTTATGGAATCCAGTCTGACTCTGACACCCTCCCTCCTGCTCCCAGGAAACCTGACTGGTATATATAGAGTCCCCGACTCTCACAAATTTCTTTTCAAAAATCCGACTGCTGACCCTGAGGTCATCTCTCAAGGACTTAAAGGAATCTAAGCAACTTCAGCTAAGAATCCCAAACCCCTCAGACAGGGATTCCTGAGCATTAGATAGATAGGGTAAAAAAGTATACACCTCCGCTACTCTTGCTATTAGAGCATTAAATTGTCAGTTCCACATGCTGAAATTTCAGCAACATACCATGGAACTCCTCAAACAAAAAATTATCTTCTTTTCCTGCTTGTGCAGAAAATAAAGAGTTATAAGAGTTAATGCATTTTGCAAGTCATGTAACTAAGCACACCTTACAATGTGGTTTTGACACCCTAGAAGCATCTTGCAGGGCAGCAGTCACTGGTTCTGTCCTTAGAAGGCATGCTTGGCTTAAGGAACAGACCTTGCCAGACCATGTCAAATCCAAATTATTGGGCGTACCCTTGAACAAAGACAACTTATTTGGCACCAAGACAGAAGAGGTCTTAAAAAAGATGGAAGAAAAAGCTAAATCTATGCAGACAGTTAAAGACTTCTTGCAGATTCAGCCACTGATGTTCAGTAGGCATTGCCCCTCCAAGCACTGGTCCTTTTCTTTCTGCCCCCTCCAGGCCAGCTCAGCCCAGACCCAGGGGAAGCAGACCCCCCCCAGGCTACAGAGATCTAAGCAATGGAGTTCATCCTCTTCTAAAACAGGGAGTGCAAAGCCACCTCCTTATGGT
Source organism: Protopterus annectens (assembly GCF_019279795.1). Classification (NCBI taxonomy): domain Eukaryota; kingdom Metazoa; phylum Chordata; order Ceratodontiformes; family Protopteridae; genus Protopterus; species Protopterus annectens. The sequence goes on along the minus strand of NC_056740.1, from coordinate 334,306,391 downwards.
AAGAACTCACAATGACTTTACACTTCCACATTCTCCTAATGCCCACCTGCTCTGTCTCTAGGAGGAAAACTCTCCTTCCACTCAAGCAACTGGACCACCATTACCAATGACTGCTGGGTCCTCAACATAGTGCCCCAGGGATACAAATTTTATTTCCACACTCTGCCAACCCCAAAAGGGTTCCCAGATCTTCTTCCAAACCAGTGAGCAGAAGCCAAAATGCAAGTCCTTTCCCTGCTCTCCATGAGGGTAATAGAACATGTTCCTGCAGAACATATAGGCCAAGGCTTCTTCTCCAGACTCTTCCTGTTACCCAGAAAAGAGGGCACATGGCACCCCATCCTCAATCTATCTGTTCTAAGCACTTTTCTGGTGATACCAAAATTCAAAATGCTAACCCTCCAGCAGCTTCTACCTATGCTTTCCAAGGATGCCTGGTTAGCCACCCTAGACCTAAAAGAGGCCTACCTACACATCCCAATCAAGGAATCATGCAGGAAATACCTACGTTTCAGGGCAGGATCTATGCACTTTCAGTTCTCTGTGCTTCTCTTTGGCTTATCCACTGCTCCCAGAGTTTTCACAAAATGTCTGGCTCCCACCATTGCTTTTTGCAGACAAAGAAATATTAAAATTTACCCATACTTAGATGATTGCCTGATTCAGGCAGGGAGTCAGGAAAAGCTGCTACAGCACCTGACCTTTGTAAAGGACCTACTGACCTCCCTTGGGTATACTGTCAATGAAAAGAAATCAAAACTATTCCCTACACAAAAAATTGTATTCCTGGGAGCAAGCCTGGGCACAGCATCTCAGATGGCATTCCTTACTCCAGAAAAACAAGCCTACCTGACAGGCTATTTCTCTCAACTAGCCACCAGATCCTAGTTATCCACAAGGAAAATCCTGCAAGCTCTAGGGTTCATGGCATCTTGCATTCTACTCATTCCATATGCCAGACTGCATATGAAGAAAGTACAATGGTACCTAAAAAGCCTTTGGTGTCAGCACTCTCAAGACCTAGAAACTCTTATACTAATGATACCTTGTCTAAGGAAAGATTTTCTTTGGTGGGCAGCAGCATGCAATCACAACAAGGGACTTCCCTTCTCACAACCCCATGCCACCCAGACCCTCACCACAGACACATCAGACTATGTCTGGGGTGCTCACCTGGATGGCAGGTGTATTCAGGGCCAATGGCGCCCAAATCAAATACATTTGCACACCAACCAAAAAGAGATGTTAGCTGTTCAGCACGCCCTGACAGCTTTCAGACCCCTACTCTACCCGGGGCCTCTACTGATCAAAACAGACACCATCACAGTGATGTGGTATATCAACAAGCAGGGAGGGACTCACTCTTATCCTCTCTGCAGGCTCGCCATGACCCTTTGGCACATGGCCTCAGCCATACAACTACACCTGTTAGCACAATTCCTGCCAGGCTGTCTAAACTCTCTGGCAGACAACTTAAGCAGAAACCTGCTAGACCCACATGAGTGGCAGCTAGACCACAGAACCTTCACCCTTGTAACCCAGAAATGAGGCACTCTGAAGGTTGACCTCTTTGCCTCCCACTCCAATCATCAGCTCAGCAAATTCTGCACCAGGGAACCTCACACCAAGGCCTGGAAAGTGGATGTTATATCCTTCCAGTAGGTAAAATTCTCTCAGTCTATGCATTTCCCCCTCTACCATTCATTTCAAGGGTACTGCTCAAAATAAGGGAGGAAAAAACAAGGGCAATCCTGATTGCCCCAGACTGGCCATGCCAGCACTGCTGCACAGCCTGTCACCCCTGCACCTTGGCACCTACCTCAGATCCCAACACTCCTGACCAAGATGAATGGAGAATTCATGCATACCCAATTGCAGACCCTCAACCTGGCAGCCTGACTTATTCCCTGACCTCTTCTCAAGCTACCAGCCTAAGCAAATAAGTTCTAGATGTAATACATGAGGCCAGATGCCCCAGCAGTAGAAAATCCTATGCTGACAAGTGGAAAAGGTGTGGCACCTGGATTCAGGTTAACGGAGCCGGGACGGCACAGCTCTCCCTACCTCTCATCCTGCATTACCTGGCAGATCTACTACACATGGGTCTATCCTTCTCTTCTATTAAAATTCATGCCTCAGCTATCTCTGCTCATTTCAGCACATCTTCTCGCACCCTCTCATCAAACAGTTCCTAATAGGGGCAAGCAACTTAAGGCCACCCAGAAGAGCTCCTACCTCAGCATGGGACCTTAATTTTGTGTTGGGAAAGCTCACCTTGCCCCCCTTTGAACCTACAGCTTCAGCAAAGTTAAAATTTCTCTCTTGGAAGACAGCTTTGCTTCTGGCCATCACTTCAGCTAGAAGAGTATCAGAGCTACAAGCACTTATGGATGCAGAGCCCTTCATCATTTTCCATGCTGACAGGGTCTCCCTCAGGACTGACCCATCCTTCATGCCTAAAGTGGTGTCCAGTGTGGCTCTTAACCAATCCATTCATTTGCCCACCTTTTTCCCTAACTCACAAAACAAGGGGGAAAGGATTCTACACTCTCTAGATGTGCACAGACAGCTCAGAGTTTACCTGGATAGGACTATATATTTTAGAAAAAATGATCAATTGCTAGTCAGCTTCACTGCAGGAGCAGAGGGCAAGGCCATATCCAAACAAACAATCTCCAAATGGATAGCATACTGCATCCATTTCTGCTACAAACAGCATGGAAAAGTACCCCTAAAGGGGGTCAGGACACATTCCACCAGAGCAACGACCACCTCTGCAGCTTTTCTCAGGGGTCCCCACCAGGGACATCATGGAGGCTGCAACATGGTCATCTGTTCATACTATCACCAAGCATTACCACCTGCCTATCTTCTCCAAATCCAGGGCAGGCTTGCAGGGCATCCTAGCCAGCCCCCAGTCTTCTTGACTGCCTCCACCTTTTTTTTCAGCTTTGGAATCAACCCAAATGTGATGACTGCAACAGTGAAACACAAAGAACATAGTACAATTGTGTACACTTACCATAAATATAGATGTTCAAATGTATTCACTGTTGCAGTCCTGGTTTCCCTCCTTCCATCCCCCTTGTTTCTCTCTCTCTCTCTCCTTACAAGGACATTTTGGTATTTACTTTCTACTGGTGGTATTCTTCCACCATAACCTAGCTCCCTATGAGGGTTCCTGACAGGCAAGAAAAACTGATGTAATGGCATTGGCTGGCTGATTTTATACCACTGATGACCTGACATCAGTTCTGGAGTGACAGCAACTGACACAGAAATACTAAGCCTCTGGTATTCGGGCTGACTGAGGGTTACCCCTGGCAGGATAACCCAAATGTGATGACTGCAACAGTGAATACACTCGAACATCTACATTAATGGTAAGTGTGACATCAGTTCTGGAGTGACAGCAACTGACACAGAAATACTAAGCCTCTGGTATTCGGGCTGACTGAGGGTTACCCCTGGCAGGATAACCCAAATGTGATGACTGCAACAGTGAATACACTTGAACATCTACATTAATGGTAAGTGTGCACAACTGTACTTTTTCCTCAGTTTTTCATATTCTAACTTGTTAACTGATACAGCGAAGTTTAAGCCAAGTGTTGGGGCAGTCTGAGAAATAATGACTATTCAATGAGAGGATAAGCAGCTGCTAGTTTTGGAAAGCTAGCATTATTGACTGTAGCCAAAAGCTGTTTTTGTTTATTGATGTTTAAATTCTTAGCTCCAGTATGTTGCACTAAGCTGTGCAAACCTGCACTCAATAGTCACAGGCATTTGATTGAAGATTTACACCTAGCAATCATAGCCAGAACTGTACCCCTTATCACACTGTGCTAAATATGCTACCGCATTATACTGAACCAAGTTGTTACTGTAGAGTGCTTCTACCTTAACCGAGCATCTCCATAGGTTAACTTATACTACAAAAGTCTTATAATACCATTCAGGTAGTTCTTATTTCCCCAAATTACTGCACTCTAATGCCATTCAAATAAATCTTATTCCCCCAATTTCTAAGCTTTTGGACGAAATGGAAGGTCAGAAAAATTGTCGGCCTTTTAACATCTGGTATACTTGGACAGTGTAACAGTTGCCTGATGCTCACAAATAATGAGCTATTACTTACCCCTTCACAAACTACCTGTGAGAGATGCAAATATTTAATTAAGATGCAGGCAACAGTCTCACATAAAAATAAAAATCTGTGAGCACCACATCCTCGCAGCAATCCACACAAGTAGATGGAAAATTGCCATATACTGAGGCTATAAAATCATTACCTAAGCATCCAAGGTCAAACAAGACCAGGTCTTGGTGGAAATTAATCACAAAATGTACTGCTATATCCACAATTGAGCATCACTGGAAAAAGCATCTCCCAAACCAAGTATGCATAAGCCCTCCACTAACAATAATGTACCGGTTATTGGTGATTCCCGTAGTACGACACACATATTCTACCGTCTCAAGGCAAGACAAAAATAAAGTGACATTGAGTCGTCTTTCCATTGCTAAGATGTCCAATATCTCATGAGCTTTTAAGATGAATAAATGTGACTTTGACATGGTGGTGGTCTATTGGGGTATAAATGACCTGGTGCACAAAACCCTAAGAGAAATGCAGAGAAATTTCCGAGCTCTCCATGCTTGTCCCAAGTACTGGAAAGAGTTTTTGAGAAGAATCCTACCCTCACTGAGTGATACCATGGTAAAAATCAAAAGATGATCGATTTCAATTGGCTGAATAGCTGGCGTCATACAAGAGGGATTCGGTATGTGTCAGTGTGGGATAAACTGTTGCACAGCTCCACTTGCTTTAACAAGAATGGCTTTCACCTTTCATTCCAAGGCTTCTACATGCTGACTAAAGCCTTTGCTGCTCATAGTGCCTTTTTAGGCAGAGCCCAGGTAATGTATCTTTCAACCTAGAAAAACATAACAAACAAAGCAACAGACAATATCAGTGTGCACTGCTCAGATGTTCATCGTGCATACAGCTGCAGTCATAACAGATGGGTTCTCCTGCCGTCAGGTGCGTCCTCGGTCGGCCGAATTCCAAAGTCTAGGTCAGGCATCGGTTGTCATTGCTTCTTCCCTGACGTCAGTGCGACAGGGGTATAAAAGAACCAGCGACACCATTTTCTTCAGTCTTTCTTGCCGCGCGGTGCCTGAAGCAGAAGCAGTTCGCAAGTGCCAGTCGGCCACCTCCTGAGATTACGAAAATTTTGCAACCGAAGTCTTCTTGAAAGCTAAGTACCCCGTTGGGGAAACCTTTCTTGCCTCAGACCGATGTCAGACAAAGTTAATAATTGTATTTCATGTGGGAAGCAAATACCGCATAAGGATTTTCATTCCCTCTGCATTCCTTGCTTAGGCCCAGACCACGCCTCGCCTGTTGTTTTTGTGCTACATTCAACAGACGCACCATTAAGCATCGGGCAGAGTTCGCCCAACATTATTTTGGCAAAAAATTTAATTACATTATGTCGTCGGATACTCCGACTCCAGTTTTGAGTAAAAGACGCAAAGATAAGGACCGACATACGAGGTCTGCGACTTCTACCAACACCACGCCAAAGCCGACTACAGGTGGTCCGGTTCTCAGTGAGGCGCCTAGGCAGCCCCTGACTACCGACGACACTTCATTGGCAGTGTCTACTGTACCCGAGGTCACAGGCTCCTCGGCCCACACCCCGACTACCGATACTGAAGCCACTCTAGGCGGTGAAACTCAGAGTTTAGACAGGTCTGCCACCTCTCAAGGTGTCTTCAGGCCTTCCTCTTCTTTTTCCATCAAGGCTTTCACTAAGTCTAAAGCAGCCATGCATTCTAAGAGACAAGCTCCACAGAGCCCTTCTCCAGGCCCCATGCCTAAAAAACAGATGCTCAAAATGGCTGAGTATTTGATTACTCTTATCAGGGGTTCTCAACCCCCCCCCCCGGACAAAAGGCCCAGAGTGGAGGAAGAATCCCCCTCCTCGGACCAGGCTTCCATTATTTCAGAGCACTCTGATGAACAGGAACATTCATACTCCCCTTTTGAAGATTCTGATGGAGAGGAGTCCATTTCCTCTGTCTCCCCCCCTGAGGATTACTCTTTTGGGGAAACCTTGCATACCTTGAGGGAACACTTCCACTGGGAAGGCCAAGAGTACTCAGACTCCAAGAAAAGGCTTAGGGATTTTCTCTTGCTCCCTCAGCACAGGCCTCTGGCTATACCTCCTGTCTTAGACATTCTAATCTAGATGATGTGTATTCGGTGGCCTGCCTTAACCCAGACTCTTTACCTCCAGCCCCAGTCAAGCCTGACAGGTACTACCGGGTTCCTGACTCACACCAATTCTTATACAAAAGCCATGCGGCTGACCCAGAAACTATCTCACAGGGCCCCAAGGAAATTAAGGCCTCCACTGCTAAAAGTCCATTACCTTCAGAGAGAGATTCCAGAGCTTTAGAAAGGTGGGGAAAAAAGATATACACCTCGACCACCTTAACCATGAGGGCATTAAACTGCCAGTTCCATATGTTAAAGTACCAACAGTTTCTGTTATCACAGTTGAGAAGCAAAATGTCACAACCTGAACAACCAGACTTGAAGGTGTTGCAGGATTTGATGCATAGTGCGGAACAAGTGGGTAAACATACCTTGCAATGTGGTTTTGATGCTCTAGAGGCCTCTTGTAGAGCTGCTGTTACAGGATCAGTTATACGTAGACATGCCTGGCTCAAGGAGCAAACCTTACCAGATCATGTCAAAGCTAAATTACTAGATGCCCTCTACAAAAGATGTATTATTTGGTGTTAAAGCTGAGGAGGTATTAAAGAAAATGGAGGAAAAGGCTAAATCAATGCAAACAGTGAAAGATTTCCTACAGGTACAACCTCCACGTTTCAGTAGAAATTGGCCTTCCAAAATTGGTCCTTTCCAGCCACGGACAGACCCCAAAGAGGTAGATACAGGCGCCCGAGGGGCAGAGGGCAATCTCAAGGATTGTTTAGAGGCAGACAATGGCAAGCTCCTACACAAAGAGGTGGTGAGGATAGTTCACAGCCATTCAGAAAGCAAACCCAATGACTTTCCCCTTTGCATGCCAAGCAAGACTCAAATGGCAGCACCTTTAGGCGGAAAACTGGCATTATTTTTGAAAAATTGGCATATTGTCACAAAAGACAAATGGATCCTGGACATTATAAACAGAGGCTACAGATTCCATTTTCACACCCTTCCAAAAATGAGAGGCATGCCAAACCTGCCACACAATCAAAGGGCAGAGGCACAAAGACAAATTTCAGATCTCATGGGCATGAAAGCTATTCAAGAGGTACCTACACAAGAACAAGGTCAAGGTTTTTATTCCAGACTATTCCTGTTACCAAGGAAGGGAAAAGATTGGAGACCTATTTTGGACCTATCCATCCTAAACACATTTTTACTCGTGTCAAAATTCAAGATGCTCACATTACATCAGCTTCTTCCCATGCTGGGCAAGGAGTCTTGGCTGGTAACATTGGACCTCAATGAGGCATACCTGCATGTCCCAATCAGACAAGATTGCAGAAGATACCTCAGATTTCTTGCAGGTTCAACCCATTATCAATTCTCTGCATTGCCCTTTGGCTTATCTACTGTGCCCAGAGTATTCACGAAATGCCTGGCATCAGTAATTGCCTAATGCAGACTTCAAGGGATACAAATATACCCATATTTGGACAACTGCCCGAGCCAAGCGGACAGCAAGCACATACTTCTGAAACATATGGCTTTTGTAATAATGTTGTTGAATTCTCTGGGATACACAGTCAACAAAAAGAAATCAAGGCTAATACTCTCTCAAAAAATAATTTTCCTGGGTGCCAACTTGGACACAAACACCCAGATGGCCTACCTCACGCCAGAGAAACAGGTGCAACTAACTCAATACTTCAGAAAACTAGCAAATTTCACCAGGCTGACTGCAAGGAAAATCCTGCAGGCTCTGGGATTCATGGCATCTTGCATCCAACTAATCCCATGTGCAAAGCTGCATATGAGGAAACTTCAATGGTACCTGAAAAACCTATGGTCTCAACACAGCCACAGTTTGGAAACAATAATACCACTGATTCCATGTCGTCAAAAGGAATTTCTGTGGTGGGCTCAAGCATGCCAAAGCAACACAGGTCTCCCATTCTGCAAGCCTCAAGCAAATCAAGTCATCACAACAGACCTCGGACTATGCCTGGGGCGACATGACAGATTGGTGCATTCAGGGCAAATGGTCCCAAAAAGAAAAGCACCTACACATCAATCAAAAGGAAATGCTAGCAGTAATAAATGCTATTATAGCTTTCAAAGACCTTCTGCATCCAGGTCAACTATTGATAAGGACAGACAACACCACAGTAATGTGGTACATAAACAAACAGGGAGGAACCCATTCATACCCCTATGCAGGCTGGCCATGTCACTTTGGAACATGGCTCTGGAATTACAAATCGAACTTCAAGCACAGTACTTGCCAGGCAAGGAAAACACGCTGGCAGACAACCTAAGCAGAAATATGACAGATCCACATGAATGGAAGTTGCATCCTCAAGTTTTTACAGAGATAATTCAAGCATGGGGAAGGCCAGACATAGATCTCTTTGCCTCCCACAAAAATCATCAATTGACAAAATTCTGCTCAAGGACTTATCATCCACAGGCCTGGAGAGTGGACACTCTCTCCTTCAGTTGGGCAACAATGAAAGTTTATGCCTTTCCACCTCTTCCTCTGCTGCCCAAAGTTCTATTAAAAACCAGAGAGCAGACAGACCAAAGATAATTCTCATTGCTCCAGACTGGCCAAGACAGCACTGGTACCCACTCCTGAGGAGCCTGACGCATTCCCCACCATGGACCCTACCTCTAATGCCTCTTCTTCTGACTCAGCACAGCTTCAAAACTCTTCACAGTCAGCTGAAAACACTCAATCTGGCCGCATGGAAGATTCCTTAACTTCACAACAGACCCTACTCTCCAAGGAGGTGCAGGATGTCATTTTGGAGGCCAGAAGGCCGTCTACTAGAAAAGCTTACTCCGCAAAATGGAAACGGTTTTGTGCCTGGAATGAGAAAAGGGCCAGAATCCTGGAATACTGAATTTACCTCAAATATTACAGTATCTAGCTGAGCTGCTAAGCAGTGGACTTTCATTCTCCTCCATCAAAATCCATGCCTCAGCCATTTCTGCAGAATACAACACTGATCCTCCTTTATTCTCTCACCCCCTCTTAAGACAGTTCCTCAGAGGGGCTAAGAATATAAAACCCCCAAGGAAACAACCAATACCTGCTTGGGACCTCAATTTCATTCTAGAAAAGCTGACCTTGCCTCCCTTAGAGCCAGCTGCCTCAACAGATTTGCAATATTTGTCATGGAAAACAGCCTTCCTTCTGGCTATCACCTCAGCTTGCAGGGTATCAGAACTACAAGCCCTCATGGCTGTGCAGCCTTTCATCATTTTCCATCAGGACAGAGTTTCCTTATGAACCAATCCGTCCTTTATGCCAAAGGTGGTATCCAGGGTAGCTTTGAATCAGGCTATCCACTTACCTACCTTTTACCCTAATCCTCAAAACAAAGGGGAGAGACTACTACATTCCTTGGACATCCACAGACAGTTGCGTTATTATTTGGACAGAACAAAGCCTTTCAGAAAATCAGAACAACTCTTTGTGTCCTATGCTATAGGAGCTCAAGGGAAGCCAATTTCCAAACAGACAATCTCAAAATGGATAGCCCACTGCATACGCTTTTGTTACTCTTTTCATGGTAAAACTGTGCCTGCAGGCATCAGGTCTCACTCCACAAGGGCCACAGCTACCTCTGCAGCTTTCCTCAGAGGAGTTCCTACCAAAGATATTTTGGAAGCAGACACTTGGAGTTCTGTGCATACCTTCTCCAAGCACTACCACCTACCATTATACTCCAAAACTAGAGCAGGCTTTGCCACTGCAGTCTTGCAGGGCATCCTGGCTCCTCCTAGTTCCACCTAGTGCCTACCACCCCTTTTTAGCTTTGGGATTCTACCCATCTGTTATGACTGCAGCTGTATGCACGATGAACATAGTACAGTTTTGTACCTACCATAAATGTAGATGTTCGAGTGCTAATACAGCTGCAGTCCAGGTTTCCTTCCCTCCTTCCCCTCTTGGGACAGGCCTATTGGCTAACACCTCCTCATACAACCTGATTGGAGTATTCATTTATGGTGTATTTGCTTGCAACTACTGTTTTTTGATTATATTGCATTGCATTATTACATAAATTTATGTACTGCCTTCCTTCTGGGGGCACCTGACATCTGGGGCAAGAAAAACTGAAGAAAATGGCGTCGGCTGGTTCTTTTATACCCCTGTCGCACTGATGTCAGGGAAGAAGCGATGACAACCGATGCCGGACCTAGACTTTGGAATTCGGCTGACCGAGGACCCGCCTGACAGCAGGAGAACCCATCTGTTATGACTGCAGCTGTATTAGCACTCGAACATCTACATTTATGGTAGGTACAAAACTGTACTTTCTTGGAATCTAAATAACAAATTGCCTAACCCTGGAGCCCTCCTACATTTGAAGAACATTCTTGAGAGTTGTTATTACTGAAACCTGGTTTAAGTTTGCAGAACCCCCCCCCCCAAAGTTTTGAACCTACCATATCTTTAGAACTAATGGAAACTTGTGGTGGATCCCATATTTGTTAAAGATCGCATTATCTGAAGACAGATTCCTAGAGACCCGCAAGCCAAACTTATTGAGAATCAACTCAGCCTAAACAAAACCAACTATCAGATCATAGCATGTTACAGGACCCTTCGGTGACCCTGAAAACCATGCCCAGTTCTTAAATACATTGGTGGAACTTCATAAACACAAAAACTCCACCATCCTTGGAGACTTTTAACTACCCATCAATAAACTGGGTGGCCTATACCTCAAATGTGGGTAACTCCCCCAAATTCCTCATTTTTATAAACAAGACTTCCTTGCATCAAGTAGTCAAAGAGCCCATTTGAACGCAAAATGTTCTTTTTTTTTTCAAACACCTTTATTGAATTATCAATCGTAACATAGGCAAATTTACATTCAGATAAACATTTCCACACTATAGTTAACATAACAAACATTATACTTCACATATATTGCTATATATTATATAGACTAAGCAGCATTACATAAATTATTCAAATCCTGCCTTTTTTAAAACAAGAAACATCTTTATTAAACCATCACTTACTTTACAAGCAATCATACATTATTATAAATGAAAGCAAACCACTCCAACACAATCCCAGTTGCAAGCATTTTACATCATAAACCATACTGACCCACTCCCAGTTGTAAACAGTATACATCACTTATAATCTACTCAGTCTTTTTCAGTCAAACATTATAGCTCATCTAAGTCCTGCCTCCTTTTAAACCTTGTTCCTCCCTTGTATGTATTGTTCCCACAATGCCCATTTTTTCCTATTTAGTTTGCTCCTACGCTTTTCTAAAGATCTCATTTGCAATTGTTTTATCTCTGTTATTATATTTACTACTTCTAGTATAGTTGGTTTAGATTTTGATTTCCATTTTCTAGTAATCGCTTTTTTTTTTGGCAGACACAGCAAGGCCTTTCCATGACTAGGCAATTCCGATTCTGTATCATAGCTCTGAAAAATCATCTCTGTAGTTCCACCCAGTATCTCCGACATTGCATCCCTCAAGGAATCCTTAAAGTCCACCAATTCACCACACTCCCAAAAAATATGTTCCCAATTACCTCTTACTTTTCTGTCACACCTCCAACATTTGCTGTCTGCCTGAGGAAAAAATCTCTGGAGTCTACTCAGGGTAAAGAAATATCTATGCAAACATTTCCAGGCAAAAATCCAGTGGCAGATGGTGACTTCATATCAAAGGGGGTCTGCAGGAGACAGGTGAATGGGTGGGATCAATGGGAAGGGGTGTGAAAGGGGAGGAGCTATGCTCAAAACCACAAAAACTGTAACTTTAATTAAATACGCTGCCCTGGGTGCCAAACCGTCATTATGAGAGTCTAATCAAGACAAAATGAAGTGTAGAAGAAAAAAAATATTTCAATGCATTGGCTGCATGACAGCTTACTTAATATCTAGATGGAAACAAAAGGTTGTGAGGCATGAAAAAATTAATTACTTTTTAAATACATTACTGGAATGCCAGTCAAAATCAAGTATAAGAAAAACAAGCAGCACTCAACTCAAACCACTTCTCCTTGCACTGCAGTTCTAAATATAATTTATATTCAGCTTTATTAAAGTAGCAAGTAACATGCTGAAAGTAGCAATCTCTGTGATACCCCCACTTGTAAAAATGTTTCTTATCCAAAAAAGACCTGCTGCCTGACAACAGCTCTCTACTTATTTCATGGGGAAAACATGATCAAAGTAAAAAATGAAAAACAAACAAGAAACAAGCTCAATATACATTGCTTACAGGATTACTGTATAGGTAATGGACCACACATGATAGACTGGCATTCTGTTTGGTTTACATGTAAAGCCTGCAAATATGACAGCAAGTCTCCAACAAATGTAATGAGCTTCTTAAAATAATGTAATCCTTTCCTTTATTACAAATACTGTCATATGCATTTCAATACCCAAGGCTTATGCATTATCTAGTTATGTAAGTATTTTCTGCATGGCAACAACAGAAAGGCTTTCAGTGTTGGCAATTCTTTAACAGTATGCTTATTAAAGCTTACTTGCATCTTACAATCTCATACAAGCTTACTTGATGATCATTAAAGCATTGCTACTTAAACACAGAGCAACAGGCACTTTCTGAGTAATAGTAAGCATAAATCAACAGTATAAAAATATGATAGAAACCAGAACATTCTGCAAAATCAAGCATAGTATAAAAGTAGCACTTGTGTCTACCTTGAATGGGGGAATACTCTGCACATTTACACCGCATAACTGCTCCTTGCCCCGCTTGGACACATCCAGAGTCACTACATGGGGGAGTGGGGTGCAACAAGTATGTCATAATTTGTAATGTCTCTGGCTGACTGTGATGGCCCTGACACATTTGTCATACCTCTCAACCTCAGCACAAGAAATATGGACAGAGCCATTAATAGAAGTGGGACAAAGGCCCAAAAATAAGGACAATTTTTAAATATTGCTCTTATAAATGTAGAAAGATAATAGAATAGTAGGTCCTACATTAGTATGAATTTTCTGAAAGGTACGAAATCTGAAACTCAAACATCTGTCATTATTTTCTAACTTCAGTCTTTAGTGATTTGCCACTAATTTGCCAAAAAAACACAATTTTATGAAAAATGGACTGAAAAAGTGATGCAAAATATAAAATAGCCACACAATACAGCTGGGAACCTGTCAAAGAAGGGACACTTTTTTAATATTAGTACTACTAACTTGAGCAGCTGACAAAATAAAAGAATCTACATGCATTTCTGAAATAAAAGTAATCTATAACTCTGATTATTACAGTTATTTCTTAATTGTAAGCCCTCCACGTTTTCTTCCAAAATTGCCATTTTGCGGCAGGATTATTAGGGGAAGAGCAACATTTTGAGCCAAAATCAGGGACATTTGTGAGGTTTGGATATGCCTAATTCTATAAAGCAATTTATTTGCACATACCTCTCAACCTGTTAGTGCAGGAAATCTGGACAAGGCCAAATATACTGGGGGAACATATAAACAGTACTATAAATTGTTGTATAAACTGAGACAATTGATAGAATAACAGGTCTTGCTTTAGCATGCATTTTTCTGAAGGTTATGAAGTCTGAAACTCAGTGCCTGTCATTATTTAGTGACTTAATTCCTAAATTATTTGCCAGAAAACCACACATTTTATGGGGAACAAACCAAAAATAAGAAGCAAAAATCTATTAATTCTGTGAAAATCTGGACAGTTGAAAGGTATAGTTCAGCCAGGGCTGTCTTTGAGTTTGCTGCCCTTCCCCCTCACAAAATCATAGTCGAATGGAGCCTCCCCCCTGCAGCCATTCAAATGAACCATTACTTGGCTATGTCATCCCATTTACCATAAACACTAATGTGCATACTACTTTACTTCTACGATGATTTGGACTTAATTTGAAAGTTTTATTTTGCATTTTACAGCACAGGCACAAAGACATCTGCTAAATAAAGCAATGCAGTCTCACAATGAAAACAGACTTAGCATTAAAACGTCTCTGCCCTTGAAACTCACATTCATTGAAACAGCATTGAAACCCACATTCAAAGAAAATACATTTTGCCAGTGGCAGATAAAGATTAACTTTGGGCTGTTTTCAAATCATAGGCCCCTTGCAAATGAAACATACACGTGGTCTTTGATACACCTTCCTGATTGCATTAAATTATATTCCTTGTACAATATAGTACAGTTGTTAGAGGGCGTTTTAAATTTGTTTTGAACATTTTTCCAGTAAACAATGAAACAAAATGCATGCGCCAATAATGACAAAATTGCTCGATTCAGAACATTTTTCCAGTAAACAATGAAACAAAATGCATGCACCAATAATGACAAAACTGCCCAATTCAGAACATTTCTATCATAAAAGTCTGCTCAAACTTCTACAGTCCACCAGTATCAGTAAATATGCACAATCTCTGAAGAAGTAAAGGTCATCTAAATAATTCCACATTAAAGAAATCAGTAACTAATGAAGAGGTTGCTGCTAGCAAACAACTTTATATTTCATTGTTTCTTCTACAAATAAAGTGCCTGTTGCCCTTGAGGAATAAATTGCCTAAGTTGCATTAAAAAAAATGATAAGCTAGTAATATTGCAATAGGGAATGGATGGCAAACTGATAACAGGCTCATAGTTACTAGGTATCTTCACCAAAAAGGACTGCAGCATCCACCCCCTTTACAATATAGTACAGTATGAGCAATGCATCTACCTACTGTGGGAGTAGAACCCACAGCCTTCTGCATCAAAAGCAAGTATACTACCTATTGTGCTATTAACAATGCAAGCTGACTTGGCATAAACAGCACTAAACTTTTGTTACCCTGCAGCTGTAAGCTTCTTGTAAAATCTACTCGACACTCAGCTGTATCTCTGAACTTTGCAGCACAAGAAATCTGAAACAATCCAAAATTTAGGGGGCGGGGAAAAAGACCAAAACATAGGGACACATTTTAAACATTGCTTGTATAACGTTGGAAAGTTTTTAGAATAAAATGCTGTGTTACCACCATACATTTCAGTGCCAAGTATTGAACCTAGGACCCTATGCAAAACAGTCAGAGCAACATACTACTATGAAAGAAAGGAAGACTGAAACTTAAATGGCTACCATTTAGTGAATTCAGTTCTCACCATAGCTGTCAACATTTTAGCACAAAACACATGAACAAAGCCAATAATGGGGGACTACAGCCCCCAAACATATTCAGTGAGTTCAGTTATCACCATAACTCTCAACCTTGGCACAAAAAACCTGGACGAAGCCAATAATGGGGGAATACAGTCCAGAAAATAGGGACAAATATCCATTGAGGACACCAGAGCAAACCCACAGAAACACAGGGAGGACATGCAGACTCCACACAGAAGGCACCCCAGCCAAGAATCAAACCAGACAACCTGTAGCTGTCAGGCAATGCACCACTGCACTACTGGCTGTGTTAAATAACAAAAATACAGAAACCACAGATTTTATGAGGAACTGAACAAATATGAGAGAAAAATCTGCAGATGTTTTACAAATGGTGGTGGGCAGGGAATTCAGGCTCTTGTCACTTGGGCCCAAGGTACAGGGTTCAAGCCTTATTGTCTACCCACCACCATGTAGCAACTGGGGCATCACACACACACACACACACACACACACACACACACACACACACACACACACACACACACAGACACAGACACACACAGACACAGACACAGACAGACACACACAGACACAGACACAGACACACACACACAGACACACACAGACACACACACAGACACACACACACACACACACACCCCTGTGCAGGTTTTCCTGGGTCTCCCCGTGAGACGTGAGTAGGCTGGAGCCTGCAGGTGATGCAGTCTGGTGTTCTTCTGGTCTGTGCAGTTGTCACTGCACAGACCTCTGGGCTGGCAGGGTGGAGTTCCCTGCATTCCCTATCCAGACTGCCTAACAGAGCAGTCTGGACTGCAGGAATGAAGCATGCATGTGTGCGTGGAGTTCTGGACTGCCTAACACAGCAGTCAGGAACTAAGCATGCATGTGTGGAGTTCTGGGACTACTTGTACATTTTTTTTTATTTTCTACAGTGGGGCATTTATTTTATTCCTTTTACAGGTGAGGGGGGGCTGCAGTCCTATAGCACGAGCTGCCCCTGCAAAAATCCTAAATCTTCTAGATTTTTTGTTGCATATTTGGGAGGCATGCATATATCCTCCTATTGTTTCTTTGTGAATTGCTTATCTAATCTGTCTTTGCAATTCTTTCTAATCTCCTCAGATTGATTCTTATAGTTATCATTGCAATATTTTATATGCTGTAGTAATTATTCCTTCTGTTCTAAAAACTCTACCAGTGCTGGTCTTTTGTTAAGGACCCCCCCATTTATTTTTCTTTGTCTTTGATATCAGTACTTGATCTGGAAGGCAATCTTTAGAGTGCAATCTAAATACGTTCTTGGCATCTTCCCAATCTATTACCTTTTCCTGTCCAGTTATTTGATCCCAGTGCCTTGGTTCCTTTGCTAGTTTTCTGCAATAAATTCCAGCCCCCTCTTGCCTATTGTCTATATATCTAACTGCAGTCATCCATATTGACAGAATCTCCTTTCTCCAATCCCATGTTGGCTTAGGAACTCAAAATGTTCTTGACCTAGTTCTTACAAATGTGGCAGCTGCATGTAATACCATGGTATACTCTTCCCCTGTTAAGTTTGACCACAAATTAGTAACCTTCTTTTTCAAATCCCCTACAGCAGCTAAGGTAAATACCTCAGTATTCAAAGACTTTAAACATACAAACTCCCTTCAATTCTGTTATGGACTCTTGAAGTTCAGATATAACTGTACCCCCTAAATATAGACACAGCTAGTAGTCATCCAAGCGAAGTATACACTCATCTAGAAAACTGTTTAAACCTGTCAGTCCCTGCCAAAAGTAAAGAAAAGGGAAAGGAAAGAGCAAACCAGTCTGTTAGTCCACATGCATAAACAACACAAGAGAAAAAAATCATTAGAATATATAGCAAAACAAGAGCCACAAAGCAATGTTAAAATCAAAATGTTATCCAAAGTACAAAAAAAACATCATCAGGAAAACTAAGGCTTCCCATGAACGTATGCTTCCATCAAAACCTAAAGATAATTAGAAATCCTTCTTTACCTACGTCAGGATGTTACAAAATGACACCCAACATTGTTCTTAACTCATTCAAAATAGCACTACCCACTTTGATCCAGTAGATAATCAAAAAATATACTTGTAATCAAATTCAGTGCTAACATCATTCCGGAGACGTCTATACCAAACCCACATATACCTTAAGACATAAAAAGAACACTTGTTAAAAGTACTTTCCAAAGCAAAACATACATCCTGTATGAGACCCGATAACATACCAGACTGCCTGCCGAACAGCACTAGACATGCGCTGGTGGACCTGCTCCTACAGTTAGTCAGCCTGAATTTGTTCATTTGCTTTGCCCCTGAGGTTTGGTGCACAGCAGTTGTGATGCCTCTGCACAAGGACCGTTCCACTACAGACCCTGGGAATTACAGACTCAATATCCTGATGACCATCATCTGTAAGATCATGAAATGGGTCATAAAAGAACTGATAAACTGTGATATAAAAATATTATAAGATTTGAACCCCCAACAGTTTGGCTTTTTTAAGGGTATATTCTGCCTAATAAATCTGGTAATTTTTTTGAGAGGGTAACACAAGCCATAGACAGTAGTCAGGCTCTCCATACATCATACCTCAACCTCTGCAGAGGATTTTATATTATACCACATGTCAACATTATTAAAAGCTTAAATGCACTCCAAATCAACCCCTATATAATTAGATGGATAGTTAATTGGCTGAAGGACAGAACTCAGAATATGAGGAAGGCAGGAGCAGCCTCGGAGAGCATGAAAGTAACCAGGGGGGTACCACAGGGTTCTATGCAAGGATTTTTGCTATACTTAGCATATACTTCTCTGATCTCCAAATCAAAAATTAGGCACTCTGGTTAACCAAACTTGCTCATGATTGTAAACTAGATGTTATACTCAAATTCCCTACTGAGGTACAGAAGCTGCAAAGTGAACTTAAACATGTTAGTAGCTGGTGCACTTAAAATGGGCTAAAACTAAATGCTAAAAAATGCGATAGTGTTGCATTTGGAAAGCCCTCCACAAAGATATATTATAAATATAATTATAAAAAAATCTATAATTATAAAAAAGTATAAAGAAAAATTATCAATTTCAACAATTGGCTAGGTTTCTGGTGTCATTCAAAAGGGACCCAGTGTCTGTCCTCCTGGGATGACATGCTCGACAAGCCACACTGCTTCGCTAGAGATGGCTTGCACCTGTCACCCTTAGGCTTTTGAATACTGGCCAAGGCTCTTGCCACCCCCATAGTGCCTTTTTTAGGCAAGGCTGAAAAGATAAACACACTGCTGTAAATAGCACAGGTAACAAAAATCTGAGGGTAATGCTACTCAATGCCAGAAGTCTAAACCTCACAATGCACGTACTCGAGGCACTCCTCAGTATGGAAAAAAATCAATATCTGTGCAGTAACAGAAACCTGGTTTAAGGCTCCAGAGAGCACCCCAGCACTACCAGACTACAACTCATACCATACATTTCAGCCACAGAACCCAGACCGAAATACAAAAGGCGGGAGAGTATCCATATTCATCAAGGATACCCACACCTCCAAGTTAGTGGCACAGCATGATGCTTCAGAGATCATCCACATGTAATTAACAACGGGAAAAACTGCAATTCAAATTGTAGCTTGCTACAGATCACCCACCATGTCCCAGGACCCCCATTCCTCATTTCTGGAAACACTGGGAAACATAAAGGTCCTACCAAACACCCTAATATTGGGTGATTTCAACTACCCAAACATTAACTGGGAGAACTACTCAAGTACCAACTCCCTTGCCCAACATTTCCTAGAATTTATAAACTTAAACACCCTGGATCAACTGGGTCAACACTCCCACCAGAGGTGACAACATATTGGACCTGGTCATCACCAACATGGGTGACCGTGTTCCACACCGGAGGTCAACCCCTCGCTCGTGAGATCTGACCATAAACAAATCACTTTGAATATCCACATTCCAGCCCCACCCCTGGACAAGGAAACCACCATGAAAAACTTTTCAAAAGCTAACTTCATGTTACTTAAGACTGAGGTGGAAAGTTTCAAAGCCCTCATGCTAAAGTATAACGCTGTCCAAGCTGCAAAATCCTTTACTAATGCATTCTATGGGCGCCTACAAGAATGCATGGATCATGCTATCCCAAGCAAAACCAAGACTCACTCCTCCAAGAAAACGAAACCAGTCTGGTGGACCCCTGCCATAAACAAGCTATACAATAGAAGGAGGAAAGTAGTACAGAAATGAGTAAAATCCCAAGAAGGGAAGACATCGCTGATCAGTATCAGCAAGAAACTACGATCCCTCATAAAATTGTCCAAGGTGAGCTTCAAAAGAAAAATTGCCAAGGATTCCAAAGATAACCACAAGGCATTCTTTAGTTATGTCAAGAATCTAAGTGGCAATGCTCAGATCTGCTCGGAGTTAGTGCAGAATGGCACAAAATACACTGACCCAACCAATATTGCCAACATCCTGGCAGACATGTTCAGTGCAAACTTCACCCCCAAAAGGGCCCATAACCATACAATAAGAATGTAGAGCCCCTGGAATCACAGACACTCAGGTTAAAACAGCCCTCTCCAAAGCCAAAAACACAGCATCAATGGGACCGGACAGTGTCCCAGGCTGTGTCCTACATGAGCTCAAAGATGAACTAACCCCTCACCTAAACACACTGTTCAAACTCAGCCTCGCCACAGGCTACGTACCCATGGAGTGGCGCACAGCAACGGTTATTCCGCTCCACAAAGGTGGAGCCACAACAAACCCTGGGAACTATCGTCTGACTGGCTTGGTGTGCAAGGCTATGGAGCGCATCATCATGGAACTCATTAACAAAGACATTGGGAAACTCCAAACACTGGACCCTACCCAGTTCGGCTTTGTTAAGGGCAGATCATGCCTCCTAAACCTGGTGGACTTCTTTGAGACAGTTACCAAGGCTATAGATGAGGGAAAGGTGGTACACACAGTCTACCTAGACCTCACAAAGGCCTTCAACACCATTCCCCATTCTGGTATTATAGACAAGCTCACCAGCCTGAACATAAACCCCTATGTCACAAGATGGGTTGCCAATTGGCTCATGGACAGATCCCACATGGTGAGAGTTGCTGGGGCTAGGTCTGACTCTAAACCGGTTACAAGTGGCATTCCCCATGGCTCAGTCCTAGGACCCCTCCTGTTCGGCATATACTTCTCAGAGGTACAGGCAAGCACAGAAAGACTATGGCTGACCAAGTTTGAAGACGACTGCAAACTAGGGGCTATAATTGACTCTCCGGCTGACACAGACATCCTCCAAATGGATCTCATTGAGATGGATACCTGGTGTCAAAATCATGGCCTCAAGCTAAATGCCAAAAAGTGCATAGTCATCCCCAACAAAGTACCCACAAACTACCACATAGGTGGTAGTCCCCTAAATACGGAAAATGTAATAAGGGATCTGGGGACCCAAGTAGATAGTAATCTCTCCTTTGATAATCACATTGCCAAAGTGGTTAGAAAATCCTTCTATGTGGCCCACCTAATCACAAAAGGGTTTACATCCAGATCAAAAGAGGTCATTGTGCCTCTCTACTCATCACTCATCAGACCCATCATAGAGTACAATGCCCCATTTGGGATGTACCTTACAGGACACCTGCAGCAGGTGGAAGGACCACAGAAGTACCTCACCAAGAGGATCACTGGCCTCAAACAGATGCCCTATGCAGCTCGACTGAATAAACTCCAGCTGTACCCAGTTGCATACTGCCTACTCAGAGGTGATATCTGCCTGACATACAAGTCCATGTCCAACCCAGAATTGATGGACATGCTCCACCTAAAGAAAACCTTATCCCCTCGAGCCACACACTCTAGGGATCTAAACTTCACCATAACAATAAATAGAACGTGTTGGAGGGATAGATTCCTGTCCCAGAGATTTCCCATGCTTTGGAACAAGATTCCAATCTACGTTAGGCAGAGCTCCTCGCTAACACTCTTCAAGAGAAACCTTGATGAGTGGATGGGAAACAGAAAGTTTAGCCTGGGGATCACTTCAGTGGCTTTGCTGGACAGAGGCACAGGGAACTAATCTAAGGGGGTGGCGAAAGCCAACACATTATGGCTAGGCCTATAAATGCCTTCAGGCAGATAGCTTAGTATCTACTTATGAACCTATAAAAAACGTCCCACTCCAAAATGAAGATGTCATGAAAGACCTTGGAACATGCATAGATAACACCCTTTCCTTTGATCATCATGTTGCAGCATTGGTCAGGAAATCCTGTTTGGCACAGCTATTCACAGAGAGTATTTCCGTTCAGTCCAAAGAAATTCTGACCCTTTTATGTTTTGCACTGATTAGGCCCATCATAGAATACAGTGTCCCCTTTAGGGTGTACTTTACTAAACATATCAAGATGTTATTGAGATCTCTAAGGTTCCTGACAAAAAAAAAAAAAAAAAAGATCATGGGGCTAAAGGACCTGAGCTATCAAATGAGGTTGGAGGCTTTATCTCTGTAGTCAGTGTCCTGCAGAATACTTAGGGATGATCTATGCCTTGTCTTCTGGGCCATTTGGGATCTGGCAGTCTAAGACCTCTTATTTATCCTCAAATCATACAATCCTGTGAACACTAAAACCAGAGGTCTAAACCTGCTTCAGAAAATAAGTCATGGTGGGGAGAGAAAGAGATTTGTCATGCATTGACTATCCTTTCTGTGAAACAAACTTCCTCCCCAGACCAAGCAGTGCGACACACTTTAGACAATTGGATGGATATTCATAAATTCACCCCAGGCATGACTGGCCTATCACTCCTTGAAAAAGGAGGTAAGGTCTAACAATGGATACTGGCAAAGCATAAATGGTCACATGGCCCAGATGCTTTGCATATTCTATGATTCTATAGTTCAGGGCACGTGTTTCAGCAACCATTTTGGTCCTGACCCTGAAATAATTAAATTACTCAAATGTTGCCATAATTCTGAAAAGGTAACTGGAAGTCAAATGGGACATACCTACACTCGCATGTTTATACGGATTATAAATTCAATTCAAAGAAAGAATGAAATAAGCACCAAACACCAGAAGTGGCTCCCTTCTGTAATTTTATTTATTTATTTATTTTGCAGGAATTCTGGTTCCAGAAAGTTCATTGAGATGTGTTTACCAGGTAGAAAACCCTGAGAGAATTGATAAATGATTAATCAATTGAATGGTAGTTCAGCAGCTGCATTGATTTCTGTGCCAACATTTCTGAAGGCCAGTACAGAAATTAATTCTGATACTGCTTCTGCAATCTCAGGACTGAAGTGCTTGCTTCAGTGGTTAGTGTTTGGGCTAATTTGTAGTAAGCTGCTTGCTACTGTTTTCAAAAGAAGTAAAACAAACATTTTTTGCCTGGCGGTCCTCCTTTGGACAGGAGTAAGGAATGGCAGACTAGAGAGAACAGACCTTTTTTTGGACTCCTCATTGTAGAGTAGTTGAGTGGTGTCACAATGTGGAGCAACACCAGATACTAGATGAGCAGCTATGGCTCTGTTTTATACAGCGCTACTCATTTATAAATACCACCCCCCCCCTGAAATAAAGAGAATGGTTTCTACCTTAATAGAACTTGGGCAGTAGTTAAATGTTTCTGCTTACTGAAATTTGAAAATTGGAAGAGTTTCTGTGTCTGTACCAGAGACCCTTAGAAACAGAAGAAACTCTTGCCAACCTGAAGAAGGAAAGTGCAAACTCATGCTATTGAGTTTTCTATAGGAAAACCTGCAAGTGCAAATTGGGAGAGACTTCTATTTTATGAAAACTGTGTCATTGTTGATTAATTCAAAGATTGTTTGGAGTTTTGCATTTTACAACCTGCTTGAGAACTTTAAAGGTTGCTATTTGTGTTTTGTGTGGCTGCTTTAGAAACTGTGGATATAAGCAAGAAGACTGGTGTAGAACTGGTCTGCCTAAAAACTGAAAAATGCATTGTTCATGTCTTTGATTTGAGAATGAAGTTCTAATTGTGGAAAGTTTCTTCTGTTTAGTAAGTACTTGTTTGTCTTCCAAAATCCATTTATGTTGGTATTTTTGATAAATAACACTAATTCTTCACAATGGGGATTAGAAAAATAACAGTGAACAGTTTTAAGAGTAACTTGCACTCCTGATATTTGTAAATATATATGGTATACATGTGTGAAGAAGATACAGTTTATACTTTGGGCAGGATTCACGAAGCCAGCCTCCGTGTAAGAGTTATAACTCTTACACGGAGGCTGCAGTTAAACGGAGTGATGTCAGCATACTCTGCATATTCATGAGAGCATGCTGAATCACACCTAAGGCTAACACGGTCCGTGGAAGACAGTAGGGGGCGTGTCCATAGGCCAAGCCCTGCAAGCGGACACGCCCCCAGAAGAGTAAAATTGCCCAAAGTAAACACCCACGACAGAGGCCATGGAAATGTGAATAAACACAACACAACACATGCCCCCACAAACTATGAACATAAAATATATAAATGAACATGTTATATATTTTTTTTTAATCGTAAAGATGTGTGCCCGTGAGTGCGCTCGTTTGCGCGGGCGTGCCCATAGCTTAGCTACAGTTAGCAGTCAGTGGAAAAGGATATAAAGATCTAAATAAGCAAAGTAAGCCAAGAAGCAATAGCGTAGCGGTAGAGACGTCAGCTGAAGAGCAGGCATTCATGGTTCGAGCCCCCACAACACCAGTTTTTATTTCTAGTAAAGTAAGCACGAAACAAATCCCTGACAAACATGTACACATATAAAATCATAGTTCATGTATAATGTAATGAAATAGTCCATTTATTTTGAAGAAATGTGAGATAACAAAATAATAAAAGATGCCAGATGTGCCTATAGCTGAGCTACAGTTTAACAAGGTGAGTGCATCTGCCCGTAGGTGAGCAGTGGTTTAACAGGTGCAAAATGAGTGCTCGTAGGTGAGC
Organism: Protopterus annectens; assembly: GCF_019279795.1. NCBI lineage: Eukaryota > Metazoa > Chordata > Ceratodontiformes > Protopteridae > Protopterus > Protopterus annectens. Next base: position 334,282,013 of record NC_056740.1, on the reverse strand, counting down.
AGTGGTTTAACAGGTGCAAAATGAGTGCCCGTAGGTGAGCAGTGGTTTAACACACTGAAACTGTGTGCCCCTAGCTGAGCTGAGCGTAATATGCATGCTGATAGCCAAATGAGGCATAAACCAGCATACCCCGTTTGCGCGGAGCTGCGCACCGCGCAAACAAGCTAACCGACGGGCAACGTTGAGCAAGCCGTATCAAAACTGCCTTTACACAGACACACCCCTCAGCTTGTCTAGACAGTCATAAAAAATAAAAAGCAGTGGCCAGGTTCGAACCCAGGATACTATACACCATAGTCAAGGTACTGAACCACTAAGCCATGACAGCAGTACCTATAAATGCAGTAATATCAAATATATAGGAATGAATACAAAGTGGAGCATGACAAAGCAGGTTTTGTGAAGTTGATACAATTCCAAAATGGCCAATCACAGATATGTGCGGGAAAACAGCCTATATAAGCCCCATAGGCGGGAATACACAGCATAAATGATTGTAGAACTGACTTGCAGCCAGAATGACAGGAGTAGGTGAGGGTAGTTGCTTTCAAGCACAGAGGTGGGGCGTTGAGGAGTCCAGATACATGGTCTGGCTCCTAGTCCACAATCATGAGGCCCAACTCATGCAGGGCCAGGTCCTGTGGGGAGCATATAGAGCTGAGGCATGGGACCGGTTGGCTCATGATCTCACCAGTGCCACAGGGATTCCAAGGACTGGTGAGCAGGTTCATCACCACCATGCGGACCTGAAGAGACGCAAGCAGGACCAATTGAACCTTTGGATCCAGGAGGCCCGGCAAATGCCCAACGCCCCACTACTGAGTAAGTTACATGTAATTATGTATGTAAGAAATTAAACTAGCTGATATTATGGAGATGTGTATTCCAATATTACTTCATTTATATTACAGCTGCAGGTGTCCGTTCTGCGAACCGCAGAGCCTATGGCGATAGGCTCGTGCGGTTGCGCCACCAGGAAGGTCAGTAATCCTCTCCCAGTAACTGTAAAGAAATATAAAAGTATGACAGTTAGCAAAAGAGTGCAGTGTAGTCACTAAGTAATAAAATGTGCAAGTAACAAGTATAAGAGTGTTTGCAAGTATTGCTTGATTACAAAAGTGTGTTGCAGTCTGTAATCCAAACAGAAAAATGAAAATGTCTGAAATAAAGATGTCCCACCTGTAATATAATAGTACACAACCTGCAGCAGGCTGAAAAGTACAGCTGCACAAGATGAGCAAATCACATGTGTGAAATATACCCCTGTTGAAATACTGAAACATGACAGAAGTGAGACTGCTGGAAAGGATTGTAATAACTACAGGTAAAACATGTCAATAAAGCCTAGAAGTAAGTACCATCCTGAATAGTAAAATGAAAACAAGTGAGAGAGTGTGAGAAAGTGTCATGAATCCAGCAATAAAGTAGTAATAACCCCTGAATAAAGTATACTGCAGTCAGTACAGAATGAAATGCATGTGAGAAGCAAAACCAAACAGCGAAATCTGTTCAAAGTGTTGCTGCAGTTGGAATGTGTATCCCAAAATCTGGATATGTTGCTCTCAGTCTGCAATATGCAGATAGTATGATTGTCTGATATACCAAACATCCACAGTTGTCTATAGCTATATAAAGCAAATGTAGCAGGATGATGTAGCTGAACAAAGCTAGATATGAATGTGTATGAAGAACAATAAAATGTATATTGATGTAGCAGTAACAGTCCTATCACCAAGTTGAAGTAGTTATCATATAGGAAACTGTAGTTAGAACAGTAGTGTGTATATATGTGCAGCTATAAGAAATGTACAGCATATGTATTGGTATTCGAAGGTGTTAATATTATTTTCTTCACCCCACCCTATAACCACATATAACCCATTCCACGTGAAAATGGTATGTGCAATCACAATTAATACCCCTGGACATTTGTCCTGTTGGGTCATAAATATTTGCATGTCTGTTGATGCATCTGCCCTGTTCATACATCCAAACCTGATGGCCTGTTGCCATCAATCAACCCTGCATGTTGTTGGACTGTGTATTGCTGTTCAAATTATGCATGTGTTATGCTCGCTGTTCAATGGTGTGAATATCTGGGTGTTTGGTTAATGGGAATACTAATGCATGCTGTTAGAACTAATTGTGAATGGTATTATATGTCACTAACCCAAACTGTCATGACATAATGCAAAACATAGGACGACAGGGAAGGCGGGTTCCAGCGGACCCACCTCTCCCACCTCAGCTGGCGAGTCCACCTGGCACTAGTGCCCAGTCTGGACCCTCCTCCGGTGGCCCTGTGCCACCTGCAGGTGGAAGTACTGCAGGGGATGGGGCTTGTCCCCCCTCTGCAAGTGTGGTCAGAGGAGAACCACCACTCACCCTCCGTAGCGTCCGGACTGTGGTGCGTAGGGAGATCCAGGACTGTGTTCCTGGGCCCCTACGCCAGCTTGAGGCACAGGTGGCACAACTTACGGGCATGCCTGTTGCCTGGCCTACACAGCCCCCAGCACAGCCCCGTCCTGGGCAGTGAAGGAACAGTGGCAACCTCCTATGGGTGGGGATATCAGTTCCACTGTTGCCATCTGTGGGCTCATGGGCTCTGGATATCCAAACCTCCATCCCCGTCAATTGTGTAACCCCCCCACACATGTCATACACTGCCCCTGTATGCATCTTGTTTGTCTTGTCTGTTGACCTACCCAACCTACCTCCCCAGCTATTCCGACTTCCTTCACCTGACATACCACTCTCACCTGAAAAAAAAAAAAAGGGCACTCTGTACCCACAAAAAATTATGCCCCATACATAGCTGCCCATTCCGCACACATGTCTGCTGGACATGGAAACTATCAATTACAATTGGCTGTACAACAAGTATTATTGTTGTCCTGACACCTCTCTCAGGGGTGGAAGGTTTCAAATGTCACACCAAATTACATACATATGCACAGCTGTTGCTGATGAAGAAATGGGCAGCTATGGGCCTTACCTTCATCCCTCCTGCAAATCCCAAGCTTGTTTCCCTACTGTCTTACCCTCTTTGTGACCCCTTTTTCACCACTTTCCTGTCTCCCCATTTTCATTTCTTTCAAAGAAAATAGCGAGGGTGTGCGCCAGAGTAAGCACTGTTAAGCGGTTGTAAGCGGGTGTGCGCGGAGCTAAACGCCAGTGCACCTGCATGAGCCCCACACAAACCAGCGCTAACCCGGTTACAACTGCTTAAAAGTGCCTTAGTCACTCTGATTGACAGGTCCTGTAGTCAGTTCAAAAGCAAAATAAAATCCCACTGTCAGTCCCGAACCCAGGACCTTGGAAACAGTAGTCTCTATGACCTACCACTAAGCCATGACTCTTATACAAGAACATTGTGCTAAAATAAATATATCATGTAATAGTAGGAATGAATGTAAAGGGAATATAGGATGTGTAGTACACAAAGCATGTCATTTAGAATTACTGTCAAAACTAGTGGATTTCCATAATAGTAGTGTGTGAGCAGAAACAGCCATGCTAGTTGGTAGCTAGTAGGTAATAATGTCAGTTAATGTACATATATAAATGTATGTATATTTACATATATATATATATATATATATATATATATATATATATATATATATATATATATAGTTGTAGGTGTCATTGTGCATACACACACTACAGGGAACAGGAGAGAGGAATGGAGAAATGTGAATCTACAACACAGCCTGAAGAATGAGAGAGATACTAACCTTTACACTCACAGAACAGTGTCCACAGCATACCAGCATGGTCCCCGCCCTTACAATCTGAAAGGGCAACGCCTATCTCACATACCCTTTTATAGCACTGTCCTGAAATCACAGTGAGAACTGCAATCAGTACACAACTGGCTGCATGCAATTAGCAAATGCTGGCTTACAATTGGTGTAGAGGCCATCACATGGACCTATGCAGATACCTACAAAAGCATCCTGTACTAACACTCCACACATGCAATATGTTCATTGCACTGTCTGGAAGCAGACAGAGGGAGAGAGACAGACAGAGACAGTGAGTGAGAGAAAAAAAATACACACGCTACACACTGAGTCTAAGCTGTCAGCAGTGACAGTAGCAAGCCGTGCCAGCAGCAGCAGGAAGCAGAAGTAGTGGTAACGCAACCAGCTGCGACAAACACAGGTAATGTAAACTAGCAGGTTAATAGTCTGCATACTGTGAACCCTCCAAATGTGTCATAGGTCTGTATCTATAGGTATATCCATGTGATATGTTGTGTGTACGTAGTTCCACCAAAAGGGGATGACTATACATTACATGTCAGTCAGTGTTAGGCCATGATCCTGGCAGCAGTTGTCTGTGCGTTGCCCTCATCAGTGGCTGTAGTGACTGTTTTGAAAGGTCAGCCAGGTTCAAAAGGCAGGATCAGCCCATCACAAAGGCAAAGTGGCCGGGAACAAGTGTCTGCAGGTACCCAATATCACTGTATATGCGTCCCATACTGAATAATTCCATAGCTTATCAGACCAGGCCAGTTATGCTTATGATGTGGTAGTTCCCAGGGTCAGTAGAGGTGCCTCCTTAGTGGTGTGGGACCACTGTTGCTGTATGCCAGTGTCCAGGTACATATCCTGTAGTACGGCCGAGGGTAAATATCAGTCTTATATGCGGTTGTATGTCCTCTTGGAGTGCATGTAGCACACATCCAGGGATACCATCAGGTCACAGTGATGCTGTGTGTTCTGCTTTGCTGAGGGCAGCCCTCACCTGGACATGTGAGATGATAGGGAGGTTACATTCAGCTGTGATAAGTATTTCAACCTGTGGGGGAGAAGGAGGGGGGATACATGCACCGAACCTGTCTGCAAGAATGTTGCCAATATCTGTGTGTTCGGTGAATGTTAAGTAGGTGTGTATTAACTCAGAGCATATCTGAGGCATTTGGTCCATATGTGTAACATAATTGAAGAAGGCCTTGTGGTTATCTATAGTGTTTGTGACCATTTCCCTCCCAGAGTAGGCCGTGGCTGTTGTTATGAGAGACCGTAGCGTATTACCAGTGCTGACCACAGATGCCTTCCCTTAATGTGAATCTGCTCTGTCCTGCAGTAGCCTCCTGCTATTGTTATACAATCTGCCTCTGGCTGGGGTCCACCGGACAGGATGCCTAACCTTTGTGCATAGGGTCTGGGTTAGAAATGTGTGTGCAAGTTCCATGCAATCTGTGGGATGTCCGTGGTAAGCATTCGCAAAGGGGTCAGCAGTGTGGGTTGTGGCTTCCACTGGCCTAGTGGGCTGCATGGATACCATCTCAGTCCTAACAAGTGAATAACTGTCTAATCACATACATATCAAAGTAGTCTACTGTGCTGGTGGTGGTGGTGGGATATGTATATCCAGGCCGAGTAACTTGTGTCCACATCACACTAGTGGATGGCGTTCCACATACAGTACCTTGGTATGAACCCCCAGAGTGAGGTTGTGCATTGGACCTGTCACAGTGTGCTGACCGATGGGGCATGCTACTATGTTGTATGGAATGTGGCAGGTATTGTTGCACAGGTGTTGGCTGAGCACTGATATCTGGCCATGTACTTGTGTATCCACCACGAGACACACACATGCAACATATGGGAGTAGTAGTATATCACTACACTAGAGTATCATGTATAGCATGTGCGCCATATATTGCTGACATAGTCTGCTGATATCCTGTTTGTGTTCTCTTCCAGGGAGATGGCGCTTCAGCGTAATCCCGCCTACTCTGCAGCGGAAGATGAGGAGATACACCAGAGCCTGGTACGGGAGTATGACATACTGTTTTCCTGCACCAGCCAGAATCAGCAGGAGAGGGTTGCACTGTGGCAAGACCTTGTCCGTAGGGTAAATGACATTGGCACGCATAATAGGACATATGAGCAGGTACGACATCACTGCAGTGATTTAATCAGAAATGTCCATCAGCGTGCATCGGATATCCACAGGTAACAGGTTGCCACAGGAGGTGGGGTGGCCACACATCCCCCCCTCACCAGACTGGAGGGGCTACTCCTAAGTGTTGTGGCTTCAGCCCTGGAACAGCAACAGCAATACACCTGCATCATGATGGAGGCTGGATCCACACAGCAGCACGACATGGAGCGTGCAGGTAATATGCCATATGTACACTTGACTGTTCTGTACACTGTTAGTTTATGCATGTGTAAGGTGTGTCCGTGGTATGTAGCTGTCAACATAGTATGTACTTGTGCATGTGTGATATTGGCAATATCAGCAGCTGACGTGTGAAAGGCAACTGGTGTACTACTGCACTGTATCATATGCAGTATCAAAGGCACAGTTGTGCCCACTGACATTAATCTCCTCATTTCTGCAGGTCCCTCTGGGGTTACAGCAAGGCAGGCCATCCATGCTGGTGAGTGTGTTTAACAATACCTATAATAGTCCTGATAGTGCTAGTAATACTAGTGTTACTCAGTAGTGCTCTGTGTGTATACTGCGGGGTATGCATGCGTGCATGTGTGCAGGTGTGTCTGTGTCCACGTGTGCATGTGTGCAGGTGTGCCTGTGTCCACGTGTGCATGTGTGCATGTGTGCCTGTGTCCACGTGTGCATGTGTGCATGTGTGCATGTGTCCATGTGTGCATGTATCCACGTGTGCATGTGTGCATGTGTGCCTGTGTGCATGTGTCCACGTGTGCATGTGTGCATGTGTGCCTATGTGCATGTGTGCATGTGTCCACGTGTGCATGTGTGCCTGTATGCATGTGTGCATGTCTGCATGTGTGCCTGTGTCCATGTGTGCATGTGTGCATAAGTGCATCACTGGTAACATTGTGTGGACACTGTAAACTGTGCTTCCTGTCTTCCTCCCACAGGTTCTGGTGCTGCTCTGGTGTCCTGCAGCAGGGAACCTGAATCTGGTGCCACAGGTACTGGTAATGATGATATCTGTGTAATGGTACAGGAAGGTGTGTCAGGGTCCGCCATTGGTCAGCCAATTGACAGTACACAGCTGTCAACCCCATCATTGCGCACAGTCATCCTGCCAGTACATCCTTTGTCACCATTGTCCCTAGGTGATGGACAGGATACAGTGGGCATTGACCAGGGTAATGTGGTATCTGTGGCACATGCTTCCCCACACAGCAGCCATGGGCAGGGTCCTGCAATGGTACCACACAGACAGTTGCCCATGGGTTCTCGTGGGAGCATCCGTGGGCGTACTGCCTCTGGCAGACGTGCCCAAAGAGGTCTGTCAACCTCAGCTATGTTTCGGGCTGTCATGCAGGCACAGTCGCGTATGGAAAGGTACACCAGACAGGGTCTGAGGGAGCTGAGAGCATGTCGCACAGCCATGACTGACAGTATGCGTGACATCGCGGATGCTATCCGTAATTTCACCGATGTCATAGACAGACATTGTGGGGACATATTACAGCAGTTCCACAACCAAATGTCCATGAGCCAGGGCAATGGTGGGCGGTTGCGGCGTCGACATGGCCGTATGCCAGCAACAGCAGCAGCTGGCAGTCAGCGCGGATGACAACAGGCCCGCGCACGCCCCCATAGTGCCAGCAGCAGCCCCAGCAATGCTGGGTCTGTGCTGTCATCGGAACACCCCAGGGGACCACGTGCACATGGCTCTGGACAGTCCCAACAGGGACCTGTGTCCAGTCAACACACTCCCGCTTCTGATGACAGTACCCAGTCTGGCTTAGTACTGGATACTGTCCGTAGCACCCCTGCCAGGCACAGGTACCGTGTCCGTGCCCACAGACACTGATCTGTATGACCTGCCAGGTGCAGTCTGTGGCTGTCCACAAACCCCTGTATATGGCAGCCATGAGGTGGAACTGTGTGCGTGCATACACACATACGAAATGTTAACACCTATGGCTACCACATACACGCACACACTGCACCAACAGTGCCCCACCCTGTACTGCTGTCCCTCACCAACACACATACACACACATGTCAATTGGTGGTATCAGTGGCAGACTCAGGCATACCTAATTCACACCCTGTGCATATGATGACACTGTGCCACCTCCTGCAATCTCCAACATCATTGCGGGAACAGGTAAACATGTTGCTGATGCACAGGGTGACTACATAGAAGTGTATTAGTAGTATCATGTTGGTAACAGTACAGTGTGCTGATATGACTGTGTGTATATCCCAGCATGCCTGATGCAGTAACCGTATGACTGTCCTGAATTGTTATCTGCACCCATAGTATGTACCAAAGTGTAACAGCTGCACATTATTGCATGCCGGTGGTAAGGATGTCAACAGATAGCCACATACATGGGTAGCACAGGGGGGAAGCTAATGCAAGTAGTGATATGCAATGATGGACATGTACAGTAATGGTGTCAAGTTGCCCACAACGACTATGCAATGTGGATGTTTGCGCATGTTGATATGTGTGCAGTACCAATGTAATCCAAATCACAATTAACTATGACATAATATCAGTTCTACCATGGGCATCTGCGCTGTGCATTCCTGGGTACATGTTGATAGTGCCTACATATTTGCACTGTTACCTACTGTTAGTGTTACCCCTTCTTTGTTGTACAATGAACTACTTCCAGCTCTGCTTACTGTAGCTTTGTTTGCATGTATGTTCGCTTGGGGTTCCCTGGAACACTGCTTCCACCTGCAATGCAGAGTTACAGTGCTTCTGTGGACTCCTAGTGACATCTGCATAGCGTACGGTATGTATGTCAAGTTTACACATGACAGAACGTCACTGTCCGTCCTGTTCGCATGTACGTTGCCTGTGACACATTGCACATGTCTTACCTGGCATTTACCCACGTGTGCAGTCATATATGCCAGTGCTATGAAACAGTAGCAGTACACCCACACATACACACCTTCAGTATGTTGTTCCCCATTGGCCCTATGTGTTGGTACTCACCATGGCAATCACACTACTAGGGTAGCATGTGCAAAGGTAACCTGTGAATCACCTCTGTGGTCCAGTTGTGGTTTATGTGAGTCATGTGGCAATGTCACAGCTGCCACATGTATGCAGTCAACCATCACCCTTGGCCAGGAACGTACAACACATGTGTGGGATGCCACCACATAGCCAATCTGGGGACTGAGCTCTCTGAACCCAGTAATGCCATACCCTGTCAGGTGGCATGTCATACTACAGTGACTACAATACCAGTCAGACATAGACACGCACTGACAGCAAGCTGAACACACTGGGGCATACGTGGGGACTCAGAATAGCATCCTGCCTGAGCATCACACACCTCTGCAGCTGGCACACAGGCATATGTTACGTCGGAACAGAGCACATGCCACACATGGCACACACATCCCATGTGCCACACACTCACAGCCTGTAGGGCTACACAACACACCTGCTACAGATGTGTCAGGTACCTGTCTTGGCTGCAGTGGGGTCCCGCTCAACAGGCTGTATATGGTGAAGGTCACAGTGATATGCCTCAGGGGCACTATGGTCCACCACAAAACACATGCATACAGGTCAGTCAGAGGCATGGACACATATGACTCAGTCATTGACCATGCCACTATGGATGACCTGAGACATACCTCCCTGGACTACATGATAGGGAACATAGAAGGGATCTCTCAGCATGTGGCACGGGCCAGTATGAGCCTGATCTTGGTTGCCATCATACCCTCACCAGGTATGCTACCACTATATGTAGGAAGGGTGTTGTATGTCTACATTCTGCTCAGTCTCCAATGTCATTCATAGGGTATCCGCTGGCTGTCAACGTGTGCTTACATGCTAGGGAAGCCACAATGATGTGCAAGGGGCAGCTTGCATGTGACACCCATGGCCCAATGTATATTGGCAAAGCTCCTTGATACACACATACTGCCTTATGCTTCAGGACACGGATTACATAGCCACCTCCGCAGGTATCACACAGGTTAGGACACTAACAGTGCTGCTACACAACACCAGCAGTGTACACCACAAGATGCATGCACTGGACACTGTCCTCAGCACGGTGAACTGCAATGTCTGTGCAGTACCAGAGTCCTGATTCATGGCTCACAGGTGCAACCCATCACTGTCAGGTTATGCCTCATACCATGCCTGTCGTCCCTTACACAAGTAACACACATGGACAGGGGGGTGGTATCCCAAGGCACCACAGATACACACACCTCCAGGTTGTTGTCACAGCACAAAGCATCAGGGTCTATTCATGTGCAGCTAACAGTGTGTCGGACTGCTGTCTGGTTCATAGCCTGGCACACACAACCCTCCCATACACAGGAAAACCACCTATCCTCCATAACAACACTGGCAATATGACAGTCTCAAGAACTGTCTTTATATGGCTGGACTGCATCCAGCCAAACATTGTGTGTGAGCATTACTGTAGCTACAACACACTAGTTAAAGTGTTCCCAGCATGTGATCACTGAATTGCAGTGGAATGACATGTTACCACTCCCACAACAGGTGGGAACATGCAGCACCTGTACATCGACTACATGTAGACTATATGGCCCAGACCAGATGTGTATCCCCTGCTGTAGGTATTTTACCATATACACCCACACTGTATAGACACATACCGCGTGCGGCCCCTGCACAGTAAGACACAGTCATATTGTTATGCATTGCAAATACCATTTATCCACTCGAGGCATGTGTCAGACATGGTAACTACTGCAGATCACAGGTATTTATGTGTATGTGTCACACACACACACATCATGTGTGCAATGCCATTGCTGGTTTAGGCAATGGCATGCATTGTTATGCACAAAGACCCACACAAGGTCATAATGTGTGACACAACCACACGTGGCAGTTGTGGTTTACCAAAACATACCTATCTGTACTCTGACAATGGTAATAGACCCAGTAGCAGAGCGCACTATTGGCATTACTGGCCAACTAGCCCTGTTTGGCTGTGCTGATAGTGTGGTGACATCCCCTGTGTTTACTGGGGGAATATGCAGCATCTGGTGTATTGTAGCATTTGCCAAAAGGATCTGTTCTCTCACACTTGCATTTACACACACCCTACTACCCCCACACACACTTGCCATTTGCAGGATTCATACCCCTACCTAAATATGTGATGGCATTTGAGAGTGACGCTGTAGCAGATTGCACTATTCTGATTACTGGTAGATGTCTCTTCTCCAGCTGTATGTATAGGGTACTGACATCATCACTGTTTGGAAAGGGTAATGTGCATCATGTAGTGTGATCTCCTGATTGCAAAAAAACACATGTTTTTCATACAGAATTGCACACACACAAAGTCCCCACATCCAAACACACACACATGCCATTTGCAGGTTTCAAACTCCTACCTAACTATATTATGACACTCGAAAGAGACGCATTAGCACAGTGCGCTATTCCAATTACTGGGAGGGTTTCCTTCTCCTGCTGTACTTATAGGGTGCTGACATCATCCGTGCTGAGATAGGGGAATGTGCATCCTGTACAGTGCTTTCACAGTTGCCAAAAGGGACATCTCCCTCACACAGACTTGCACACACACTAACCCCCCTCCACACACACTGGGCAGTTGCAGGATTCAAACCCCTACCTAACTATGTTATGACACTCATGACAGACGCATTAGCAGAGCGCGCTATTCGAATTACTGGGAGGTTTCCCTTCTCCTGCTGTACTTATAGGGTGCAGACATCAGTGTTTAGAAAGGGGAATGTGCATCCTGTAGTGTGTTCTCCTAGTTGCCAAAAGGGATATTTCTTTCATACAGACTTGCACACACACTAACCCCCTCCACACACACTGAGCATTTGCAGGATTCAAACCCCTACCTAACTATGTTATGACACTCGAGACGGACGCATTAGCGGAGCGCGCTATTCGCATTACTGGGAGGTTTCCCTTCTCCTGCTGTACTTATAGGGTGCTGACATCATCAGTGTTTAGAAAGGGGAATGTGCATCCTGTAGTGTGTTTTCCCAGTTGCCAAAGGGACATTTCCCTCACACAGACTTTCACACACACAAACCCCACTCACCCACCCACACACACACACACTGAGCATTTGCAGGATTCAAACCCCTACCTAACTATATTATGACACTTGAGGGAGACAAGTTAGCAGCGCACTATCCGAATTACTGGGCATCTGTTCTGCACCTGCAGTATTTATAGGGTGCTGACATCTTTATTTCTACAGAGGTATGTACATGTAGTACTACCTGTCAGGTGGGGGATAGCATATATATGCATTTGCAGCCACCTATGTCAGGGTCAGATATGCACATCGCACTGGCAGGTTATGTTCTATACCATGCTTTGTGACCACAGGACCTGTAACACACAACACAACCAGTCCAGAACACCACACCCACATCCAGGACACACACTTAGCTTCCCTGGGAACAGTGCCGGGATATGCATGTGTTCACATACACCATTCCAGTTGTTAACATCAGGTACAGGCATATTGTGTGTCAGAACTACTCAGGTCTCTACCACTTTACCCTACAGCCACTACAATTTGTGGGTCCATGTGCTATGGCAGAACCACACACCACAGCCACATGGGGGAATACATATTGCACCTGTCCATCTGCAACATGGGTACTCACTGTTCCACACCAGAGGTAGACCACCATTGTTGATATCTGACCATACCCACCTTTCCCTGGACATCCATATCCCATCTCCACCCCCAGGCAAGGTTGTCACTGCACACAAACTGTATTTAGCACAAGCAGACTCTACACTTGTGAAGACTGGGGTGGACGACTTCAGAGGACCCATGCTGTGGGACTATACTGGCCACTCAGCATAATCCTTGACAATTGCATTCTATGAGCATGTGTACGGTTTGCATTGATCATGCTATCCCACATATACCCATGACTGCTCCACAACAAGACACCTGTCAGGTGTACACCAGCCATATATGAGCCGCACAACAGACAGAGTGAGCTAATACATTGCAGAGCTGTAGCCCACAGAGGGAGGACATCTGTCAACAGTTCCGCACGCACTTCATTCACACATAATCATCACAACACAGTGTTGACAGTGGAATTGTCCAGAGAATGCAGATAGGGCTCCCCTCAGTCTGTTATTGACGGCCACTTACTGTTAGAGATCCTCAGCAACCCTCTTCCAGCACACACCGACAACATGGCTGTGGCTTAGCACATTCAAACCCTGAGATCTCCACTGTGCCCCTGCTTGACAGAGGCACAGCTCACTAGCCTCACATGTTGCCTTATGTGACCTACTTTACAGTGGCACAGTAGCCTACTGTACTGGGGATGCAGATGCCAAGCACACTCTGGCTGAGCTGTAATTCCCTATGGCAGCAAGCCTAGTATTGACCTCTACACCCATATGTTCAATTGTCAGATGCACAATATTTGTTGTGCTGTTCTACTGTTTGCAGGTCTTTATTGCCATAGCATTCCCTGTTCCTATGACCAACTTGTGTATCTGTGGAAGATGTTTGCATATGACGGCGTTCCACTATATCACTTATGTCTCTGTAGTCATTTACTGTGTGCACTGGGCAGATTGCTGTGTTGTGGTTGGTTCCTGGAACGACACGTATAAATACCAGATATGTGTGGCCAACTGCTAAACGGAGATATGGCCTAAGTGTGTGAGCATGCCCAGTTCAGCCTTTCCATGGCATGTTGTCTGACATATGCCTCATTTATCAAAGTGTGCGAGCATGCCCAGTGTGAGCTTTCCATATGTTGCACTCTGAAGTCCACCACATATTTGGGTGCGTGTGAACTTCAACAATATCTCACGTTTATGGTTGTGTGTTGGGTGTCATGTTGTGTACTAACTGGCCAACTGCTTCGTGTCTGCCACAACAGGGATTATACTGTGCCTGCAGGGATTGCATGGGATACTTTGCAGACAGTTGTCAACATAGTTTCATAATGACCTAACACTGTAGTACCGTATAGTGTACTGGTTCAGTACTTTCACTGTGGTGGACAGTATCCTGGGCTTTAGTCCTATCACTGCTTGACATCTTCATAGTGAGCACAACAGACTGTGTAGGGGCCAGTTGTGCACATATGACCATGTTGCATTATGTTCAGATATGGACTACCTACACCAGGCTCGTCCGACATTGGTAGTGTATTCTACAACATGGGTGGACATTGGCAAACACTAGCAATGTTCCCTTGGCCATTTCTGATGCTAGTCACAGGGTGTGTTTGTCCTTCGACACACATTGTAACTGGAGTTTGCCATGACATATGTCATGGTTAGTATACTGTGCCTCCGTCTACCTCTGACATAACAGTGATACCCAGGGTTAGCCTACCATCTCCCATCCACTCATCAGGATTCCTCTTGAGGGGTGTCGATAGGTGACTCTCTGGCTGACCTGTACCGGGAGTTTACTGAAGAGTGGGGGTGCCTTCTGTGTTATGGATCATTCTGTACAGCTTGTCCTATGTATGTCAGTGCTGGGGTTCAGGTCTCTCATGCATAGCTCACTGCCATTCAGATTGTACAAGGTGCAGCATGTTCATTGATTCCAGGTTGGACATGGCTTCATACATCAGGCACAGCTTGCCTGTAGCTGGGCAGTATGGCAGTGTGTGGGGCTGCAGTTTGTTTACTCAGGCAACACATGGCATCTGTTCATGCTCTTTGCTACTCCTGGTGGGGTACTGTTGTGGACTTTACAGTTGATGGAGGTGTCTGCTGAGGTATATCCCACAGGGGCTATAGTAGTCAATTGTGACGCTGATGAAGGATGACTGCAGAGCCACAGTGACCTCCCCTTATCTACATCTGCCAACCTTCATGTTTGGGTGGGTATATAGTATGTTTCTGCGAACACTACAGCCACATGTGCAGGATATCTATCACCTTTTGTCCCCAGGTCTCTCATTACATGTTAGGTACGTAATGGGTTAACACCTGTGTGGTAATTTGTGGGCACTTACTGTATACCCACGGTGGTTGTCTATACACAGTTCTGCAATTAGCTTGCTGACATGGCTATGGCTCCAGTTGTCTGTTTGTAGGTGGCCCTTTTGTGGGTTGCTTGTGTCAGCTGGTGGTCGGATATGGTGGGCTGTTTGTACTCCTCTGCATACATGTTCAGTCACAGTCCTTCCATGTTGGCCTATACCTATTGGACATATATACAGAACGGGGGGGGCCCAGGACCAGGCCTTGTGGGATGCCACTCATATCTGCTTTGTAGTCTGACATGGATGCAGCATGTCTGACCATGTCAGTTCTGTCCTTGGTCTGGTTTGCAACCCCTCTACTGACATAGGGGTATATATTTAAGCTGGTGAACATATCCATACTGAACTCGTAGGGTATTGTCTAGAAGCATATGCATGGTCCAGCTACCCTGTGTGGACCACATTGCCCTCATCAATTACCTTAATGACCGCTTCAAATGGGTCAAACATGTTTAGGGGCAGGATCTGCAGTTACGACAGCCACACTGTGAAGGGTCCAGTATCAGTAGGTCCACAATAGCTTTCTGTCTGCGGTACATACTGATCCTTTCCATAGCTGTGCAGACCAAGCTTGTCAGGATCCTGGGGTGGTAGTTTGCAGTATCCATTCAGGCAACACCTTTGTTGTGAAGGACCACTGTTGTTGTACACTGCTCTTTGGGTACATATCCTGTGGTAAGGCTGACATTGGGCAGTAGTGTGATTTGGCATTCCATTATTCTTGGAGTCCATGTTGGCCTCAGCCCAGGACACCATCACATACCTTTGCTGCTGTGTGTTTTGCTTTGCAGATGATGGCTGTTACCTCAGCATCTGCAATGTCAGGGGACCAGCAGTCTGCTGGGATAGATATTTTGCATTCTGGGGGGGGGGTGTTTGCACTGCACCTGTCAGGTTGTATGTTAGCAATATGTGTGTGTGTTTGGTATGTTGTTTGTAATATCTGTGTGATTTGGAGCATATCTGTGGATGCCCAACATGGTTCCTACCATCAGTTAAGTAAGCCTTGTGATTATCCTTAGTGCCCTGCACAATTTGTATCTTCATAGGTTCATGGGTTCATACTAGGCTATCCACCCTAGGGCATTAGTAAGCCTAGCCAGAGTGTGTGTGTCTTTCGCCGCCCCTTGCTATGTGACTATTATGGCCATTTATGAAATTCTTTACTGTGCCTCTGTCTGGTCGTGACACAGTGAAGACCCCCAGTATACATGTATGATCATCCATCCACTTGGCAATATTCCTGTTGAGGGGTGTCAGTGAGGGGCTCTGCCTAACATGGATTGGGATCCTGTTTCTGGGTGTGGGGAGCCTCTGGGTTATGTATCTGTCCCTCCAGCACATCCTATTTCATTATGTGTTGACGCTGACACCTGTCACTCTCACAGCTCCAATGGCTTTGATTTCCTTTGGTGGAGCATGTCCATTACTCCTGTGTTGGACATGGCCTTGTACAACAGACATACAATGCCTCTATGTAGGTGGTCTGTGACTGCATCATTCAGCTGGGGTGTCTACAGCCAGGCAGCATATGACATATATTTCACACCCTTTATTCTCTTGGTGGGGTAACTATGAGGTCTTCAGAACCACTGCAGGTGTCACGTACGGTACATCCCATATGAGTCATTGTACTAGATTATGGGTCTGATAAGGGAACAGTACAGCGGCACAGTGACCTCTGTTGATGTAGATGTGAATCCTTTCATGATACGGTGTCCAATATCGACAATCTTCCTAGCCACATTGGCATTGTGAGTGTCACATGACAGATTACTGTCGACTTGTGTCCCTAGGTCCCTGACTACTCCTTGCATACATAATGGTTTGCCACCTATGTGGTAATTTGTGTGTACCTTGTCTGGTATTTGGTGGGACATTCATACTGTCCAGTGTCTTCAGGATGTCTGGGTGGAGTTCTTGTGTGTGAGAGTGTGGTCTGTCACATGCTACAGACTGTACAGCAGTTTTGACTACACTTAGGTGCACATGGGTGGTCTCCACTGCTTTGTGCATTGTCAGTTACCTGGCCGTATGGGTGTCTGTGCTGCATATGGATACTCCCTCTCCTTTGATGTTTTGGTCCAGGTGTTGGGGCCATAACGCATGATATGTGGTATAACCTGGTAGTGCTGGTGTGCTATCACTAGGCTTGCAGCAGGCTTCTGTCACTGCACAGACATCGATGTTCTCCATAATGGGAAGTGCCTCAGGGGCATGCATATTGCAGTTTACACATCTGGCATTGGTCAGCATTACCCTTATGTTTCTTACCACTTATGTTTTCTAGGGTGGTGGGTAGTCTTTGGCCTTGCCTACATACGGCTCTATGGAGGTGGCAAAGGCCTTATCCAGTATCCAGACGCACAGGGGTAACAGGTGCAAGCCATCCCTGGAACAGCAGCATGGCTTGTCATGCTTGACATCTCAAGCAGACAGACATTAGACCCTCTTGGACTGACAGTTGTAACTGTGCCACCTGTTAAACATGATCATTCTGTGTTTGTACTGTGGCATCATTCTTGGTGAGGGTTGGATGCTGTACACGGCCAGTGTCATACCGGCCTGGGGTACATACTCAGAGAGCTCATCCATGTCTCTTTTCATGTAGACCAGGGAGGTACACCTCAGGTCATTCACACCAGCATGGACATTGAGTGCATCATATTTCTGCTTGCTTTGGGGTGACCTGCGTACTTGTGTTATGTGGCATATTGTGGCAGCCTACAGGCAGCTTACTCTACCCTTTCCCTTGTTCAGTCTGGTGAGTGGGACAGCAGTGTGTCTGCCTATACAGACACCTATTACAACTGTATCAGGCATGTTGTTTCTCCTTCTGGCCTGTGACTGTTTGGCACACCAGCTTTGTAGCTATGTTTGGAGGTTGTGGTTGCTTGTGATCTGCTTTGAAGGCTTCTGTTGGTGTGGTGTGTTTGTAATTAGGGCCTCCGGGAATGTTTTTCTGTGTTTATGTGTTTGGTTTACAGTTGTGGTAGGTCTATGTGGGACTGGGTTTGTGGTGTATGTAGTTACCTTCTCCTCCTGACTAGTTTTGACAGTACTGAGTTGGGGGAGCTCAACCTCTGGTTTGGATACATGGTTGCATCTATCACATATATTTGTATTTATTGGGGGGAGTTGTGGTTGTCTGTGTACTTGGGACAGGTGTCACATTGCCTCTGGATTCACAGATTCTACTTGTTGTGGCTGGACTTAGTGGATTGTATGTGTGGACATATGTTATTGCCATACTACTGATCAGTGATTACTTCCCTTTTTATGTTTGTTCTATCATGTGGTAGCTTCCTCATTCTCTTGCATGGTTTGGTAATGGCTGGAGTCCAGCATGCCAGATGCCTGCGTGTATGGCATTGTGTCTTGTTGTTATTTGTGATTGCATACTCCAAGCATTCCTGGCTGTGTTCATGGAATGCCTGTATAACATGTTCTGTGGTGTGTCCCATATTCTGCACTTGCACAGGGCCTTTTGTGGATTCCACATCGGTTTGGAGGGCTGCAACCTATGCTTTACACATGTTTTTCACTGTGGTATTCTGGCCAGGGACTGGGGTCGGGATGTGTATATCCAGTGTGATTACTCTATGGTCTGGTCTTACCAGGGAAGGATACACTTCTCATCTTGCCATCCAGTACCCATGTTGCTGATTATCACATCCAGTATGCTTACCCCTCTTGTGGGAGTGGTATGTTGTTCCTGGGCATTTTGGTTTATGGATTCTGGGAACTTTTCTCCGACTGTGTTGGTGCTAGTATAATGCTCCCGGTGTATGTCTGGGTATTTTCAGTCAAGCAATATAATGTGGTTTGGGGGGCTTGATATATTCATGTATTCCAACATAGGCCAGGTGCAGTTCCTGGTATTAGGACAGTAGTCTGCAGCAGGCTATATACTGGGAGGCGGTTTTAGCCATTGGTATTTGACCATGGCTAATCCATGCTGCTTCTTGTTGTGGTACCAACATGGGGTGTGGTTATCCTTGACATTTATTGCTAGTCACCCTCCTTTTGTAGCTTGTTCCATGTTTTGCGGCTGTACAGCACAGTATGAGGTGTGACCTGGTAGTGTTAGGGTGCTGATGTGAGCCTTGACCCAGTTCTCTATTACAGGACTGATATCTACATTCTCCATACTGTGTGCGTTTACACTGCACACATCTTGCTGTTTAGACTTCTGGCATTGGGTAGCATTACATCTAGGTTCCTATCCCTTGTGGTACCTATGAAGGTGGGTTTGTGTTTTGAGACTTACCTATTCAGGGCATGCTGTGGGTACTGACAGCCTTTGCCAGTATCCATGGGGCATGGACTGATAGGTGCACACCACCCCTAGCAGGTGGTGCATCTTGTCATGCTCCGCATGTCTTCCCAGCCTGAAACACATTGGCTCCCCTTTGACTAACTGCATTACTTCAGCCAGTTATTGCACTTGATCATCCCATCGTCATTTTGTGGCTTCATGCTTGATGAGGGTGGATGTTAGTCAGGGTGCTCAGGTGTGCATATAGTACATGGTGTTACATTACTTAACACATGGCATTCATGCCTCAGGTGGTGCTGCAAGGCTGCCTCTGTCGGATGCGCATATTACACTCCCTGTACATGTTTGGGTGTCATCAGCCACGGCTCCAGTGCATAACCTGCATCCCCCACTAGGTGTCCGTGTGGGATGTCCCCATTGGCAAATGTCTGGTACAGCTGCGTCAAATGCCAGATGTGGGAATCATGGTAACTCCCAGGGCAGCCAGCACGCACATTCATTATTATGCCCTGGGCATCACACATGACCTGGCAGTTGATGGAGGGGAAGCCCTTGCGGTTATTGTAGGCCCTACCCTGCTCACCGGCTGGTGCTTTGATGCGTATGTGTGTGCAGTCTATTGCACCCACTACCTCAGTGTATTCCGCTATTTGCTGGAAGAGACGCATATTGCTGGCCAATACCTCACGGGCATTGGGGAAATATACATGATCACCGACATGTGCTGACATGGCATCCAGGAACTGGTGCAGTACCCTGGAGGCTGATGCCTGTGATATCCCCATCATATCACCAGTTGGTCTCTGGAAGGTACCTGTTGCTAGTATTCTTAGGCCAACACATACCTTGGTTTCCACTGGGATGGGTTCCCCTCTGTTGGTTCTGTGTGTGAGGTGTGGCCTGCACAGCTCAACTATTTGCTGCAGGAGCTCTCTGTCCACTCTATAGCGCTCTACTATCTCCAGCTCATGTAACCCGTGGTAGGTGACCCTGGGCCTGTACACTCTTCTCCGTCTCCTCACTGTGGGTTGTCTGGCACCATCTGCATTGTCACCACCCTCAGCAAGTCGCCTATGTCTCATTATGACAGCTATGGCAGCCCCTAACATTTCTGCTCTGAGTGAAGCTTTTCAGTTTTCACTTCTATTAGCTTACTCCTGTCTTGCAGTGTCTCTTGAGAGAAACATCCTGCACTGCTGTTTGCAGAGTTTTAAGTGCTGGGCTGGGCTACTATTCTGCCTGTGTAATTGCCTGCTTCTAATTGTTTTCACCTGCTAGCTTCAACAGTATTCCCTGCTAGCTTCCTACTAATTCTGTTGCTTCCTTTTTCCTTTCTGTTTCCTCAGGGGGGAGCAACGTGCATACCAGCAGAAACATGCTCACAGTGGCTTACACGTGCGCACACGTGCTTACACGGTTCAGAATCTACTTATTCGGGTTAAAACGCGTGCACACCCACGCAAACAGTGTTACACGTCTGCCAACAGCCTCCTACATGCTCAGCCTGCCCTACACGTGCGCACACCAGCGCAAACAGTGTTAAACATCTCCCAACATGCTCCCACATGCTCAGTCTGCCTTACATGCGCGCACACTGCCCTACTCGCGCTTCATGGCACGCACACGTGCGCATGCATGCCCAGCAAGAAACTTTAGTGTAAGTAACAGTGTACACCTTCCATTTCTTGACTTTCCCAGACTTATCTTGTGGCACTCCTCTTTCCCTGATCTGTGTCTGTCATCTGTCATGTTACACTGACCTCCAATGAACTGCATTTCTTTCTACCATTCCCCCCTGTGATGTCACCTATCTCCTACTCTATTCCTCCCCTTATGTATCTCTTACACTACTCAGACTGTGCTCATTTGCTATGTGACTGTGAGATTCAGTATCCTAACCCTCATTTACATGAGATTGCCTACTAATGCTTAGTTACATTTCTTACACTCAGCTTCCCCCCTTAGCAACCACTACACGGTGGCCATGTTGTTTTTGGTCTGCTGGTCCCTGCATTATCATTCCATGTATTGCATAAAACCCACATTTGTGGATTTATAACCTTCATTTTTATGTTTTATACAGCGCAGCCCGTTTGTGCGGGGCTGCACTGGGTTTAAACATCGGCGATCGCCGAAAAAAAAATATATATTTCTATTATTTTTGCATTGGGTTACCTTGCCAATGGCCACATATTTGGCCATTGGCATGCTGCCTGACACATATGCACCCTTTATTTAGAGCTGACATGGCTCCGTTGTGAAATTTGCAGAAACGTACTCAGTTGTCAACTGAGTACATTTCTGCAGCTAAAACGTCTCTTACACGGGCTGGTTTCTGCTTCGTGGATCGCTAATATAGCTCATTTGCATACCTTTTGGCTGCAAGTGAGGTATTTAGCATGTCCACGCCCAGTCCGTGTAAGAGACATTTTAGCTGGTCTCTTACACGGAGTTTAGGGCTGTTCCTGGATCGCGAGGCTTGCATGGAGTGTTACACGTCTCTTACATTCCGTGCAAGCCTTCGTGAATCCTGCCCTTTGTGTATGACATTGTATAGCCATACTAAAATAAATACTGCATTATCTTATTTTATAGACTTTTTGGATGCCTCGTATTTTTTGGCAAATGCAACCATTTTAAGCAATGTGTGTTTGCACAGTTTTAGAAATCAACATATAATGATATGTTTCTAATGTTAAATTTAAATTGGGAATTTAACAGTTGTTAAAATCAGGCATTTAGAAACATAGGGCCATGCCCGTTTGCTGCATCTAAAGCCCTATAATACAGATGATCTGAGTATGACTGGTGGTTTGGGTACTCGAGTTGCTGGCAGGGTAGGGAAGCCTCTCAAATTGACAGCACTTGCTTGGTGGCCTTCTTGGGGGTCAGAGAGTCTCCTCAGCACTTAACTATCTAAGTCCAGTAGGATTCACAGGCCAGAAACAAGAATTATTTGGGCTTTTCCACTCCTACAAGGCAAATGCAGACAATGGGCATTCCTCTGATCTTTCATTTCTTGTCAAACCTGTCTTTGTGGGTGCAGAAGTGAACCCTCTGCAAACATGGGATGGTGCTAGCAGCATCAGGCCCTGTACCAGGTTCTTCTGTCACTGTGTCAATCATTTCCCTGAGTGTTTTATTCATACTAGGGCCCTGCTATTTAATTTTTGTTGCTATCATCCATTGCTTGCTTGGCCATTCACGTATTTAGTGAGCATGGACATATCCATTTATGAAATGGTGTGATAAGAGGTTCCTTCCCCCTTATTGCCTTGGAAAAGAAACTTCAAGAAGCACAATGCCCTTGTCTTTGACGTGGATAAGGACAATGAGTCTCCTGTATATACACACATACACACACACACACACACACACACACACACACACACACACACACACACACACACACACACACACACACACACACACACACACACACACACACACACACACACACATAGACACACACACACACACACACACACACACACACACACACACACACACACACACACACACACACACACACACCTCTGGATGTCTCCAGGTGGCTGACAGGCTAAAGTAGCTTTTGATGGCTTCACCAACAGCGTCTCTGTCATCTCCCTAGGAATGATTAAATCATATAAATGAGGCATCACCCTGTAGTGCTCTTCCCTATGAACGCCATTATTTCAGCCTGGAAGCTTCCATACTCTCTTCTCAAAAAGGCGGCTGTCCATTACATTACCCTGCTGATTGGAGTGAAGTTATGAACAAGTAATCCCAGGGCAGAATCCTATGTGATGTGATCTCTTTGGCATGATATGGGTCCAGGCTACAGCATACTCCCCCTTACTACCCGATAAGAAATCTTAGGCTTATGGCAGGGTGGGCATGAGGATGTTGCCATTTGCCTTTTGTGAGCTTTAGTTATCAGGTACCTGTCTGTCCATTTCCACTTTGTTTTAGTATACTGGCATAGGAGAAGCTAGAGCACCACCACTAGGATCTTCAGATCTAAGAATATACATTTAAGAGCCTTACCATAGCTTCTATGGTGATGTTCTGTGTGGCAAACTGCAACTTTCATTCTTCTAACTCTGTGGTTGAGGTGGTAGACTTGGGCATATTTGTAATCAGCATGCTTATGGCTCTCTGTCCTCAAAATGAGCTCATACATGCTATCTTGGGTGTCCCCTTTCTAGGAGAAAAATCTTTGCGCAGGCCTCCCTGGACCTCAGTGTTATTTCCTATGCTTCTTTTGTTTTGTCCACGCTAATTTATTTCTCAGGTAAGAAGCAACTCTTGTTAGGATGAAGACCACAATCAAGCAGCATATACTGTTGCATACTGTAGCCTCTAAACAGGCTTTCTACCATGAGAATGTAGGACTGCAACGGTTATCCAACTTCACAAGGGTGGACTAAAAACTGACCTCAGAAACTGCAGACCTATTATTCTAAGTAGGCTAATACGCAAAACCATGGGATTAATTATCATGGAAATTATCAACAAAGACACAGATGTTCTTTGTGTTTCACTGTTGCAGTCATCACATTTGGGTTATCTGCCTACAGGTAGCCCTCAGCTAGCCTGAATACCAGAGTCTTTGGATTTCTGTGTCGGATGCTGTCGCTTCTTCCATGATGTCAAGTCGTCAGGGGTATAAAACATGCAACCGATGCCATTACATCAGTCTTTCTTGCTGTGCCATGCCTGAAGCAGAAGCAGTTCGCAAGTGCTGATCGTCCGACTCCTGAAATTTTCATTTTCAAGTTTCAGACCTGAAGTCTTCAAAAAGATAAGTACCCCATTGGGGATCCTTTTTTCTTGTTCTAACCGATGTCAGAAAAAATTAACAATTGTCTTGCCTGCGGAAAGCAAATACCTCATAGAGATTTTCATTCTTACTGCATCACCTGTTTAGGCCCAGACCATGATGTTCCTCACTGACAGATTTGTGCCTTGTTCAATGCCCGAACTATTTGTCGTCGGGCTATTTTTGTAGCTAAATACTTTTGTTCTCGATCTCCGTACTCCAAAATGGCTTCATTAAGCCATCCGACTATCGATCTTCCGAAAAAATGTAAGGATAAAGACAGAAACAGACCCCAAAACTGCCGATGATGTTTCCATTAAGTTAGTCGCCAGTCTGCCGGTAATCAGTGAGGCACTTTTGCAGACCCTGATACCCACTACTACAGATTCGCAGGCATCTACTGAGACCCATTCAGAGTCCATTATGCCGCGAGATGCTTCTTCAACTATGGAACCTGCAGATGTCTCTACCTTGGATGGGTCCAAAGTCGTGCAGGCACCGGCTTCTGAGGGTGTATTCAGGCTTACCGATTTTCATATTAAACCGACGGTTTCGTTTCAAACTAGAAATACCGAATTCCTCAGGCCTAAAGCTCGCACTATGCCTAGAAAACTGATGACCAAACCGCATACTCAGGCCCATATGCCTCAAAAACAAGTGATTAGAATGGCTGAAGACCTTATTACCTTAATTAGGAGAAGCCAGCCTTCCCCCTCTAAGAGACCTAGAACCGATTTTCCTTCTGATTCTTCTGATCAGGAATCTGATATCATTGTTCCTTCTGACTACCAGGATTTACCCTTATCTACTTATGAGGATTCTGATGCAGAGGATTCCATTCTCTCTGCTTCCCCTCCAGAAGATTTTTCTTTTGGTGAAACCTTGCATACCCTTAGGGAGCATTTCCACTGGGAAAGCCAGGACTATTCTGAGTCCAAAAAGAGACTTAGGGAATTTTTACTCCTGCCTCAACACAGGCCTCTAACTATCCCTTCTGTTCTGGAGATTGTAGATGATGTTTTCTTGGAATCCAGCCTTACCCCAGACACCTTGCCTCCAGCTCCCAGGGAACCTGACAGGTACTACAGAGTACCCCTGACTCTCACAAATTCCTCTTCAAGAATCCCACTGCAGATCCAGAGACCATTTCCCAAAGACCAAAAGGCATTAAGGCTACTACTGCCAAAAAGTCCTACACCTTCTGATAGGGACTCTAGAGCTTTAGACAGATGGGGTAAGAAGGTATACACTTCTGCTACTTTGGCCATTAGGGCTTTAAATTGCCAGTTTCATATGTTAAAATATCAGCAGCATGTTATGGGACTACTAAAACAGAAAATGATGTTGATTCCTGACTGTGCTGAACACAAAGAGTTGCAAGAGTTAATGCATTCTGCTGAACAAGTTGGTAAACATACTTTGCAATGTGGATTTGATGCTTTGGAAGCATCTTACAGGGCTGCTGTCACTGGGTCTGTACTTAGAAGCCATGCTTGGCTTAAGGAACAAAACCTGCCAGATCATGTTAAAGCTAAATTACTGGATGCACCCTTAAACCAAGACCGCCTTTTTGGCAACAAAGCAGAAGAAGTCCTCAAAAGGATGAAGGAAAAAGCTAAATCTATGCAAACTGTTAAAGATTTCTTACAAGTACAACCTCCTAGATTCAGTAGGCATTGGCCTTCAAAGAACTGGTCTTTTCCAGTCCCTTCCAGGCCTTCTCAGTCCAAACCCAGGAGCAGCAGACCGCCAAGACTTCAGTCTCAGGCTATACACAGATCTAAGCAGTGGGGGGCTCCCACTTCCAAAGCAGGGAGTAGTAAGCCACCTCCTATGGAAAAAATGGCACAATGACTTATCCTTAACTCTTCCAAGCCCTGCTGAACTACTTGCTCCCTTAAGAGGAAAGCTCGCCCTGCATGCAAAAAACTGGGAACTCATTACCCAGGACAAATGGGTTTTAAACATAGTTTTCCTAGGATACAGATTCCACTTCCACTCATTACCAACCCCAAGTGGATGGCCAGACCTCCACCCAAATCAATGGGTGGAGGCCCAAAAACAAGTGCTCTCCCTCCTCAGTATCAGGCATATTCAACCTGTCCCAGCAGAATAAAGGAGACAAGGTTTTTATTCAAGACTGTTCCTGGTTACCAGAAAAAAAAACTCCTGGCGTCCTATCCTGGACCTGTCTATTCTCAACACCTTTCTGGTGGTTCCAAAATTCAAAATGTTAACTCTTCAACAGCTTCTTCCTATGCTAGCCAAGGATGCCTGGCTGGCAACCCTAGACTTAAAAGAAGCTTACCTGCACATCCCAATAAGGGAATCCTGCAGACAATACCTATGTTTCAGGGCAGGCTCCATGCACTATCAGTTCTCTGCATTTCCCTTTGGCTTATCTACTGTGCCCAGGGTATTCACAAAGTGCCTAGCTCCAGCCATTGCATTTTCCAGGCAGAGAAAGATTCAGATTTACCCATACTTGGGACGATTGCCTGATTCAGGCAGAAAGCCAGGCCTTGCTATTACAACACCTGGCATTTGTAAAGAGACTTCTAACCTCACTGGGGTACACCATCAACGAGAACAAATCACACCTAGTACCCTGCCAATAGATTGTATTCCTGGGAGCAAGCTTGAACACAACTTCCCAGATGGCATTCCTCACTCCAGAGAAACAAATTTATTTGACAAGCTATTTCAACCTACTAGCCACAAAAACCCAGCTCTCTGCAAGGAAAATCCTGCAAGCCCTGGAGTTCATGGCCTCTTGCATTCTGTTAATTCCATATGCAAGACTGCATATGAAGAAACATCAATGGTATCTAAAAAGTCTATGGTGCCAACATTCTCATGACCTAGAAACAATGATTCCTATCATTCCTTGCTGAGGGCAGAATTTCTTTGGTGGGCAGAGGCATGCTACCACAACAAGGGACTCCCTTTCACTCTACCCCCTGCTGCCCAAACCTTAACAACAGATGCATCAGACTATGCATGGGGGGCTCACAAGGCAGGTCAGTGCATTCAGGGCAAATGGAACCCAAAACAGATGCACCTGCATATCAATCAAAAAGAAATGTTAACTGTACAGAATCCTCTGACAGCCTTCAAAGACCTTATTCTTCCAGGACAACTATTGGTAAAGACAGACAACACCACAGTTATGTGGTACATAAACAACCAGGGGGAAACCCATTCCTAACCACGCTGCAGACTAGCCATGACTGAGTGGAACACAGCCTTGATCTACCAAGTGAACCTGCAAGCTCAGTTCCTGCCAGGCAAACTAAATTCACTGGCAGACGACTTAAGCAGAAATCTAATAGACCCACACAAATGGAAAGTGGAACCCAAAATATTCAAGCTCTTGAGGAACAAATGGAGGACACCAGAGGTAGACCTGTTTGCCTCCCCTCAGAACTACCAATTGAACAAATTCTGTACCAGATCTCCCCACAGTCAAGCTTGGAGAGTGGATGCCCTGTCCTTTACCTGGGAAAGCCTCTCAACTTATGCCTTTCTCCCTCTGCCTCTCCTCTTGAAGGTTCTACTAAAGATCAAACAGGACAAGCCAAGGACATTACTGATTGCCCCAGACTGGCTACGCCAGCACTGGTATCCCCTTTTGCACAGTTTGACAGTGCTACAACCGTGGCACCTGCCTCAGACCCCCTCCCTGCTGTCCCAGCAAGTGGGCCAGATTCTGTACCATCAGCTTCAAACCCTGAACCATGCAGCCTGGCTAATACCCTGAGCTCACCCCTAGCAACCCTTAATAAGCAGGTGCTGGATGTCATTCTTGAGGCAAGGAGGCCTAGTACTAGAAAATCCTACTCAGAAAAGTGGAAAAGATACTGTTCCTGGAGCCAGGCTCAGGGGAGAGACACAATGGTGCCCAGCTTACCCCATATTCTAGATTATTTAACAGAAATGCTCCACAAGGGCCTATCTTTCTCTTCAATTAAGATTCATGCCTCTGCCATTTCAGCACATTATAATACTGAGCCACCTCTCTTGTCTCATCCCCTGTTAAAACAATTCCTTAGAGGGGCCAAAAATTTAAGGCCCCCCCAGGAGAGCTCCCACTCCAGCCTGGGACCTTAACTTTGTATTGGAAAAACTCACTCTTCCCCCTTTTGAACCAGCTGCTACAGCAGAGCTGAAATTCCTTTCCTGGAAAACAGCCTTACTTCTAGCCATCACTTCAGCACGAAGAGTGTCTGAACTGCAGGCCCTCATGGCAGTGGAACCCTTCATTATCTTCCATGCAGACAGGGTTTCCCTCAGGACTAATCCATCCTTTATGCCCAAGGTGGTGTCTAGTGCAGCTCTAAACCAGTCCATTCATTTGCCTACTTTTTTCCCTAATCCTCAAAATAAGGAGGAAAGGATACTGCATTCTATGGATGTGCACAGACAGCTTAGATTTTATTTGGACAGAACTAAGCCTCACAGAAAATCTGACCAACTGCTAGTAAGTTTTGCTACAGGGGCAGAGGGGAAGGCCATTTCAAAGCAAACCATTTCCAAATGGATAGCCCATTGCATCCATTTCTGCTACAAGCACTATGCAAAACCTACCCCACAGGGGATAAGATCACATTCCACCAGGGCTGCATCTACCTCTACAACATTTCTTAGAGGAGTCCCTACCAGGGACATCCTGGAAGCTGCTACCTGGAGCTCTGTACATACTTTCACCAAGCATTACCACCTGCCTATCTTTTCTAAATCCAGAGCTGGATTTGCCACAGCAGTCTTACAGGGCCTGATTGCTAGCCCCAAAGCTCTTTAACTGCCTCCACCCTTCCTTAGCTTTGGGAATCAACCCAAATGTGATGACTGCAACAGTGAAACATGAAGAACATAGTACAGTTATGTACAGTTACCATAAATGTAGATGTTTTGAGTGTATTCACTGTTGCAGTCCTGGTTACCCTCCCTCCAGCCCCCTGACTTCTCTTGGCTCTACCTTTCCTTCTTGTTTGACATATATTATATCATGTGTATTTGCTTTTTGCTGGGGGTGTTCCATACCATATAATTGCTTCCTATTGTGGGGGCACCTGACATCTGGGGCAAGAAAAACTGATGTAATGGCATCGGCTACATGTTTTATACCCCTGACGACCTGACATCATGGAAGAAGCGACAGCATCCGACGCAGAAATCCAAAGACTCTGGTATTCAGACCTGCTGAGGGCTACCTGCAGGCAGATAACCAAAATGTGATGACTGCAACAGTGAATACACGCAAACATCTACATTTATGGTAAGTGTACACAACTGTACTGCAACCCTCAGACACTGGACCCAACCCAGTATGGTTTTGTCAAGGAAGGGTCATGCCTACTAAACCTGGTGGACTTCTTTGAGGAGGTCACCAGGGCAATGAATGAGGGAAAAACTGTGCATACCAGCTACCTGGACCTGACTAAGGCATTTGATGCAGTACCCCACTTGTGCGTAATTGACAAACTCACTGAACTAGGCATAAACCCTTACATAACTCACATGATTGCTAGATGGCTCACAGACAGGACCCAGGAAGTCAAGATTGGTGAGACCACCTCCACCAAGAGACCAGTCACCTGTGGGGTACCGCAGGGCTTCATGCTGGGACTGCTGTTATTTGACATCTGCTTCTTGGAAGTTAAGGCTAATGGCAGCAAACTGGGAGCTGTCATAGATTCCCCCCATGACACAAACATCTTAAAAGGTGTTTAATACAGACAAATGAGAAAAGTCACAGACTAAAACTCATTGCCAAGTAATGCATTATAGTGCCTTATGGGAAAACTGCCACCAGGCTAATTACTCCATTGATAAGACACCCTTAAGAGTTGATGCAGTTGTCAGGTTTCTGGGAACATATGTAGACAGTAATCTGGCCTTTGAGCAACATGCAGCCAAGGTAGTAAGAAAATCATTCTATGTCACCCAGCTTATATGTAAGAGCATGGCATCCAGGTTCAAGGAAGTCATAGTGCCACTTTATTTGGCCCGTATCACATCCATGATTGAATATAATGCCCCCTTAGGCATGTACCTGACCCAACACATATAACAGTTGCAATGCCCACAAAGATACCTTACGAGGAGAATCCAGTGTTTAAAATGTTGTCCTTTGTGGACCGCCTTAAAGCCCTATCCCCTACATTGTCCTATATGGACTGCCTTAAAGTACTATCCCCTACAGGTAACTGAGAAGTGGTCTATGCCTGCCATACAAGGCATCCTTGGATCCAGCTCTGATGGACCTTTTGCACACTCGGAAAAATTAACAGTATCAAAACCACTAGATCTAAGGATTTAAATTTTGCTTGTGACATAAATAAGTCATGCTGGTGAGACAGATATATGTCTCAGAGGATCCTCATGCTCTGGAAAAGACTCTCCATCCATGGAAAGCAGAATCCATCCCTAACCCTGTTTAAGTGTGACCTTGACCAACAGATGGGAAATCATAAATTCATCCCAGGTCTGGCCCCCATAGCTCTGATGGACAGAAGCAGACAATAATGCACAAATTAACCCCCCCCCCAAAAAAAAAATGACCTCTAGAAACTTCCTAAATAACATACTCCCTCATAATAAATGCCCATGGTCATGTTATATAGGGACACAATCGGGTTGGGTTGCACAGCTAGGCTTATAAAGGCCCAGGTGGTCATTAGCCTAGTCTATACCTATGAACCTATAAACAAGTGATACTGAATCCCCCTGTGGAGAACATCTCTGCCTGCCCCGCACTTTGAATTCTAACTGTCCATGGGACACAGCCAGTGCCTCTTTGGAGATTCATCAGAGGGGACTCCTACATTTTAGACATGTTCACAGTGTACCTCATCTTATTTTAAAACTTTTGTTAAATTATCACTTGATGACATAGGCAAACATATATTGACTGAAAAGGAAACAAGCCATATTATTTTTTCCATTTGCATAATTATATATCACATATATTTTCTTTCTTTATAACTATCATCAGTACAATGTTATATAAGCTGCTCAGTTCCAGCCTTCCTGTAAACCTGACTCCTTTTCCTTCTCCTCCTGAACATTATTATTCATGTATTGTTCCCACAATTTTTATTTATTTCTATAAAATTTGCTCTCTCTCTTTTCTAAAGATCTCTCATCCAGTTCATTCATCTGTTTTATAATATTCAATACTTCAAGCACAGTTGTTTTAGACTTTAATTTACATGTTCTTGTAATTTCTTTTTTTGGCAGCAAACAGATTTAAATGTCTGGGTAACTCGGATCCTGTGTCCCAGCTCAAAGGAATAATTTCTTTAGTTACAGCCACTTGCTCACCCAATATTTCTGACAGGATGTTCAGTAGGGAATTTTGAAAATCCACCAACTCATCACTTCTCCAAAAGATATGTTCCCAGTTACCTCTTTCTTCCCCATCCCACCTCCAACATTTGCTATCAATCTGAGGAAAAATTCTTTGAAGTCTGATTGGAGTATAAAATACCTATGCAAACACCTCCAAGCAAAAATCCTAAATCTTCTAGATTTTGTTGTATTCTTGGAAGCCCTACATAAGTCCTCCCATTGTTCCCTTGTAAATAGATTTTCCAGTCTCTTCAAAATCTTTTCTAACCTCCTCTGTTTAATTCTTCCAGTTATCATGCAATTCTTTATATGCCCTGCTAATCATCCCTTTTTAATGGCATCTTCTGTTCTAGTTTAACTAAAACTCTAGCAGAACAGGTCTTTTACTTAGGATTCACCTATCCCTTTCTCTTTGCCTTTACTTTGATATTAATTCCTGGTAGGGAAGGCAGTCTATAGCCTACAGTACAAATGTCTTTGTAGCCTTATCCCACTATGTTACCATTTTCTGTCTAGTTGCTCTCAGTAATTTGCTTCTTTTGCCAGTTTTGTCCAGTAAATTTCATCTGCTTTTTGCTTATTTTTTATAGCCCTACATGCAGTCATCCCAAAAGACAAAATCTCCTTTCTCCATTCTCATGTTGGCTTAGTTCTTAGAATACTTTTTGATGCTTTATGAATATAAAATTCTGTGTGCTTGTTATTATTCACCTTAAGGATATGCTTCCAAAATCCTACTCTCTCTCCTTATTTGTTGAACTACCCCCCACTTCATCATCATCCCTTTCCACTTTGAATTATAGTCTTCTACTTGTGTTATGTATATGAGCCATAACTGTATAGTTCTAAAATATCCCTTCAAATCTGGTAGTCCTAAACCACTTTGTTCTGTTGGAAAGATCAACTTATTCCACTTAACTCTTGCCCTCTTCCCCACCCAGGGAAATTCTTCAACTTTTTATTATTATTGTCCACAACATCTCTGGTTGATAAAAATATGCCTGACCTGCTTGTATCTTACAATCCATATCCATAAACAAAAGCTTCCAGTTTCTCAGTTTTTGTATTATCTTTTGATTAATCTCTTCCCACATATCCTTATAACAGTGTTATAACAGAGCTTTTTTAACACATATTCCTAAATACATCATATTGTGTCCCCATAAATATGACCATTGCTGAACCAATTCATGTGTGGGTACATACTTCATGGGTATAATATTTTTTTATCTTCATTAGTATTATATTCCAAAAAAGACCTGAAACTGTCTCAAAATGTTCCACAACACAGATGTCCTTTTCTGGATTTATGAGGTACAAAATAGCATAATCTGCAAATAAAGCCAACTTTTATTGATTACCATACTAGTTATATCTTTGCATGTCTGCATCCCATCAATGACTCTAAATATATAGCAAATAGCAAAGGAAAAGGGGACAACCATGCCTGGTTCCTCTGTTGAAACACAACTTTCAGAGAGGAACCCTTACACTTTAATTCTTGCCTCTGACCCTTCGTATATCCTCCAAATTAACCTTAATATCAAGGAATGCAAATGCTTCCGTGGCCCTACTCATAAAATCTCAGCTTACTCTGTCAAATGCTTTCTCTGTATCAAAACTCACCAATGACAGCAATATTTTTTTATATCCTGCTTCCCTCTAGATCACTGTTGTTCCATAAATGTCAAATGTATGCCTCCCCTCCACAAAATCACATTGATCCATAGCTATCAATTTTAGCAGTAGCTTTCCCATTCTTTTAGTTAGTACAGGCATAAACACTTTATAATCATGGTTTAAGATTGAAATCGATTTATATGAAGCTGGGTCTGATGGGTCTTTATTGTCTTTGGGAAATACAGCCGCCACAGCTTTCTTCCAAAATGTTGGTGCTTTCCCTCCTGTTAAAATATGGTTAAACAAAATCTTCTAAATTTTTAGCACTTTTTTCCCATCTTAACTTTCAGACTTTCACAGGAATACCATCTGTTCTTGAAGACTTTCCTGCAGATTGATTATACATCACAAATTGATTATACATCACAATTTTTATCTCATCTCCTCCCCTCTTATCCTAACTATTCTTTCTTGAGCCTAATCTATCACTAACCATGGCATAATTAAGTCTTCCATAAATATTTCCATTTGTGCTCTTTCTTGATTTTCAAGTTTCTCTGGCTTATAGAAAATTTCATAAAATTTCTGAAATATCTCTAATACCTCTACAGGATCGTTGGCTATTTTTCTTGGTATAGGCTCCATAAGTTTGGCAACATCCCATGTTCTTTGTGTTTCACTGTTGCAGTCATCACATTTGGGTTATCTGCTTGCAGTAGCCCTCAATCATCCTGATTATCAAAGTCTTGGGTCCTGCATCGGTTGCTGTCTCATCTTCCATGACGTCAGGTCGTCAGGGGTATAAATCATGCACCGACACCATTACATCAGTCTTTCTTGCCGTGTGTGCCCGAAGCAGAAGCAGATTGCAAGTGCCGGTTGGCCGACTCCTGAAATTTTCATTTTTGAGTTTTAGAACCGAAATCTTCAACTAAAGCTAAGTACCCCCGTTGGGGAAACTTTTTCTTGCTCTTTACCGATGTCAGTAAAAGTTAATAATTGCATTTCTTGTGAAAAGCATATACCTCATAAAGATTTTCATTCGTACTGTATTCCTTGCCTAGGCCTTGATCACAACATACCTCACTGTTAGTTTTGTGCCTTATTTAACCAATGAACTATCCATTGTCGGTATATTTATGCTCCTAAATATTTCGGTTCTCAGTTCAATTATCCAGATATGTAATCGGTAAGCCATCCGACTACCGGTATTCAAAAAAAATGCAAAGCTAAAGACAGAGACAGGCTGCCTAGGTCCAAAGCTGCCGACGACGCTTTTCCTAAGCCAGTCGCCAGTTCACCGATACTCAGTGAGGCGCTTTTGCAGCCCCTGATACCCACTACTTCTGATTTGCAGGCCTCTACTGAGACCCATTTGGAGTCCGGTATGCTGCAAGATGCTTCAACTGTGGAACCTGTTAATGTCTCTACCTTGGATGGGTCTGGAGCTGCTGTTTAGGCACTGGCTTCTGAGGGTGTATTCAGGCCTACGGACTTGAATACTAAACCAATGCTACCTTCTTCTTTAAGGCCTAAAGCTTGAACCATGCCTAGAAAACCGACGCCCAGGCCGCATGCTCAGGCCTCTATGCCTAAAAACAAATGATAAGAATGACTGAAGACCTTATAACTTTAATCAGGGGAAGCCAACCATCCCCTTCTAAGAGACCTAGGACTGAATTTGCTTATGATTCTTCTGACCAGGATTCTGAAATTTCTGTTTCTTCTGATGATCTCGATTTACCCTTATCTGCTTATGTGGATTCTGATGCAATAGACTCTATTCCCTCTGCATCCCCTCCAGAGGATTTCTCTTTTGGTGAAACCTTGCATACTCTTAGGGATCATTTCCACTGGGAAAGCCAGTATTACTCTGATTCAAAAAAGAGGCTTAGGGGCTTCTTACTCCTGCCTCAACACAGGCCTTTAGCTATCCCTCCTGTACTAGACATTGTTGATGATGCCTTTTCGGAATCTAGTTTGGCCCCTGATTCTTTGCCTCCTGCTCCCAGAAAACCTGACAGATATTACAGGGTTCCTGATTCTCACAAGTTCCTTTATATAAATCCTACTGCGGATCCTGAGACTATTTCACAGGGACCCAAGGGCATTAAGGCTACTACTGCCAAAATTCCTACCCCTTCTGATAGAGACTTCAGGGCGCTGGATAAATGGGGTAAGAAGGATTACACTTCTGCAACCTTGGTCATTAGGGCCTTAAACTGTCAGTTTCATATTTTAAAGTATCAGCAACATATTATTGGATTGCTTAAACAGAAAATGATGTTGATTCCTGACTGTGCTGAAAATAAAGATTTATAGGATTTAATGCATTCTGCTGAACAGGTTGGAAAACATACTTTGCAATGTGGGTGTGATATATTAGAGGCCTCTTGCAGGGCTGCTGTCACTGGGTCTGTACTTAGAAGGCATGCTTGGCTTAAGGAACAATCTTTGCCAGATCATGTTAAAGCTAAATTGTTGGATGCACCCTTAAATCAGGACCGCCTGTTTGGCAACAAAGCTGAGGAAGTTCTTAAAAAGATGGAGGAAAAAGCTAAATCTATGCAAACTGTTAAAGATTTACTAGAAGTTAAACCTCCAAGATTTAGGAGGCATTGGCCCTCTAAGAATTGGTCCTTTCCTGCCTCTTCCAGGCCTTCTCAACCCAAACCCAGAACCAGCAGAAAAAACAGGTTTCTGTCCCCAGGGTACGCTCAAGACTAAGCAGTGTGGGGGGGGGGGGGTTCCTATTCCAAATCAGGGAGTAGTAAGACTCCCCCCAAGGAAAGCTGTCTCAATGACTTGACTTTAAAACTTCCAAGCATTTCTCAACTGACTGCTCCTTTAGGGGGAAAGATTGCTCTGCAGGCTAAAAACTGAGAACTCATTACACAGGACAAATGGGTTTTAAACATAGTTTCCCAAGAATACAGATTTCACTTCCACATGTTACCAACCCCAAACGGTTGGCCAGATCTACCCCCAAATCAATGGGCAGTGGCTCAAAAGCAAGTACTCTCTCTCTCTTAAGCATAAAGGCTATTCAAACTGTACCAAAAGAGGAAAAGGGACAAGGTTTTTAGTCAAGACTTTTCCTGGTACCCAGAAAAGACAATTCATGGCATCCTATCCTAGACCTTTCTACCTTAAACACATTTTTGGTGATTCCAAAATTCAAGATGCTAACTCTTCACCAGCTACTTCCTATGCTAGGCAAAGATGCCTGGTTGGCAACACTGAATTTAAAGGAAGCCTACCTGCACATCCCAATCAGGGAATCTTGCAGAAGATACCTACGCTTCAAAGCAGGCTACATGCACTGTCAGTTCTCTGCACTGCCCTTTGGCTTATCTACTGCGCCCTAGGTTATAGACAAAGTGCCTAGCACCTGTCATTGCATTTTGCAGGCAAAGAAAAATTCAAATATACCCATACCTGGATGATTGTCTAATTCAGGCAGAAAGCCAGGACATACTTTTGAATCATCTGGCATTTGTAAAAATGTGCTAACTTATCTGGGGTACACCATAAATGAAAATAAATTACATCACATCTGGTACCCTGTCAACAAATTGCATTCCTGGGTGCAAGCTTGAACACAACTTCCCAGATGTCTTTCCTCATGCCAGAGAAACAAATTCATTTGACAACTTACTTCAAACTAGTGGCTACAAAGAACCTGCTATCTGCAAGGCAAATACTACAAGCCTTGGGGTTCATGGCCTCCTGAATTCTACTAATTCCATATGCAAGACTGCATATGAGGAAACTACAGTGATATCTAAAAAGCCTATGGTGTCAACATTCTCAGGATCTAGAAGCATACCTTGCCTACAGCTAGAATTCCTTTGGAGGGCAGAGGTCTGCCACCAAAACAAGGGGCTGCCATTCACTCTACCCCATGCTGCCCAAACCCTAACAACAGATGCATCAGACTATGCATGAGGGGCTCACTTGGCAGGGAAGTGCATTCAGGGCAAATGGAACCAAAGTCAAATGCACCTGCATATCAATCAAAAATAAATGCTAGATGTACAGAATGTTCTGACAGCCTTCAAGGACCACATTCTTCCAGGACAATTAATGGTAAAGATGGACAACACCACTGTTATGTGGTACATAAACAAGCAGGGGGAACCCACTCATATCCTCTCTACAGGCTAGCCATGGCTCTGTAGAACACAGCCTTGAGCTACCAAGTGCACCTACAGGCTCAATTCCTGCCCGGAAACCTAAACACATTGGCAGACGATCTAAGCAGAAATCTCATGGACCTACATGAGTGGAAATTGGAACCGAAGGCATTCTACATGTTGATAAACAAATGGGGGGGAGCCCATATATAGACCTGTTTGCCTCCCCCCAGAACTACCAATTGGACAAATTCTGCACAAGGACTCCCCACAAACAAGCTTGGAAAGTGGATGCCCTGTCCTTCACCTGGAAAAATCTATCAGTTTATGCCTTTCCTCCTCTGCCTCTTCTCACCAACTTACTACTAAAGATCAAACAGGACAAACCAAGGATGATACTGATTGCACCAGACTGGCCACACCAACACTGGTACCCCCTCTTGTGTAGTGTGTCACTGCTGGATCCATGGCACCTGCCCCAGATCCCTACCCTGCTGTCCCAGCAGGAGGGCCACATTCTGCACCCTCATCTTCAAACCCTCAACCTGGCAGCCTGACTAATTACCTGAGCTCTCCGCTACCAGCCCTCAGTAAACAAGTGTTGGATGTCATTCTAGAGGCAAGGAGGCCTAGTACTAGAAAATCTTATGCTGAAAAATGGAAAAGATTCTGTTCCTGAAACCAAGCTCAGGGGATGGGCACAGCAGCACCCAATTTACCTCAGATTCTTCAATACTTAACTGAGATGCTTCACAGGGGTCTTTCCTTTTCCTCCATCAAAATTCATTCCTCAGCCATTTCAGCTCATTACAACAAAGTACCATCCCTCTTCTCTCATCCACTGCTCAAGCAGTTCCTCAGAGGGGCCAAGAACTTAAGACCACATAGGAGAGCCCCAACTCCAGCCTGGGACCTTAACTTTGTATTGGAAAAAACTCACTCTGACTCCTTTTGAGCCAGCTGCAAGTGCAGAGTTGAAATTCCTTTCTTGGAAAACAGCCTTCCTTTTATCCATCACTTCAGCAAGAAGGGTGCCTGAATTACAGGCCCTTATGGTAATGGAGCCTTTCATCATCTTTCATGCAGACAGGGTGACCCTCAGGACCAATCCCTCCTTCATGCCCAAGGTAGTATCCAGTGTGGCTCTTAATCAGTCCATTCATTTGCCAACCTTCTTTACTAATCCACAGAAAAAAGGAAATGTATACTGCACTCCTTAGACATGCACAGACAACTTAGACATTACTTGGACAGGACTAAACCTCTCAGGAAATCTGAGCAGCTGCTGGTGGCATTTGCTGCAGGGGCAGAAGGAAAGGCCATTTCAAAGCAAACCATTTCTAAATGGATAGGCCACTGCATTTATTTCTGCTATAAGCACCATGGAAACCTATCCCACAGGGGATAAGACCACATTCTATCAGGGCTGCATCTACTTCTACAGCCTTTCTCAGAGGTGTCCCTACCAGGGATATCCTGGAAGCTGCTACCTGGAGTTCTGTACATACTTTCACCAAGCATTACCATTTGCCAATTTTCTCTAAATCCAGGGCTGGTTTTGCTACTGCAGTCTTGCAAGGCATTATAGCTGGTCCTAATGCTATTTAAATTCCTCCTCCCATCCTTAGCTTTGGGAATCTGCCTAAATGTGATGACTGCAACAGTGAAACACGAAGAACATAGTACAGTTGTGCACACTTACCATAAATGTAGATGTTTGAGTGTATTCACTGTTGCAGACCTGGTTACCCTCCCTGCAGCCCCCTAACTTTTTTTGGCTATGCCTCTATTCCTTTTTCACTATGCTTAAAAGCTTCTTGGTGTATTTGTTTTTTTTGTTGGAGGTATAACCTTGTATATATATATATATATATATATATATATATATATATATATATATATGTATATATATTTAAGTGCTTCCCATTAGGGGGGCACCTGACATCTGGGTCAAGAAAAACTGATGTAATGGCATTGGCTGCATGCTTTATACCCATGGCGACCTGACGTCATGGAAGATGAGACAGCAACTGATGCAGGACACAAGACTTTGATAATCA
The DNA here is from genome assembly GCF_019279795.1 of Protopterus annectens. Lineage (NCBI taxonomy): Eukaryota > Metazoa > Chordata > Ceratodontiformes > Protopteridae > Protopterus > Protopterus annectens. The sequence continues at coordinate 334,242,800 of NC_056740.1, read as the reverse complement.
GGCCGACTGTGGGCTACTGCAAGCAGATAACCCAAATGTGATGACTGCAACAGTGAATACACTCGAACATCTACATTTATGGTAAGTGCACACAACTCTACTTTTCTACTTTCTGTTGCCTAAATCACTATACTAAATATTTTTGTGCTCTGGAGTTGTTATAGAAAACAAATTGCAATCTTTCGAAATTCATGCATATTATTTAAATGCTCTCTTATTTTCACTTTAGCACACTGCAGTTGCACCTCTTCTTGTTCTGTGAGATCCCCCTTATTCTGTAGTACTTTAAACTTTTTCAGCCCTCTATGTAAGTCCTATTTCCTCTTAACTATATCTCTTTCTCTTTTATTTCTACACAGATACATAGCTAGGGTGGTGTGAGAGGGGAAATGGCCCAGGGTCAAAGTGTTGGGTGAGCGCAGTCTGACAGCCATCATCCCGATCGTCTTTAGTGCAATACCGGGTGGTCTAAATTGTAGCAACTAGAGTGTTGGGGTACAAAAGTGAGACTTGAATGACTGGGGCATGATGAAGGGGGGAGGAGTGTGGTAGAAGGAACAGCTGATACCCCCCTTCAGTGGAAGAGTTGGGTGTGTGTGGCTTATAACGGTAAAGTGTGTGCTTTTTTTGTTCTTCAGTGGAAGAGCTAGCTTGGGGTACATGGTTTTTACTGTAATTAACCAAGTGCTTATTATAGTAAAGTGTATGTTTTTCTTTCTTTTTTTTTCTTTTTGTTTTTGCTGTTCAGCAGAAGAGCTAGCTTACTGGGTAGGTCTTAGCTTACTACAGTAAAGTGTGTCTTTTTTTTTTGCATTTTTCAATAGAAGAGCTAGCTGGGGGAAGTGAACCTCAGTGTAATAAGCCAATGCTTACAATGTAGCCATTGGCTTATCACAGTAAAGTTCTTTTTTTTGAGGGGGTGGGGAGCTGGTTTGACATACGAGCACAGGGCACTGTTGCAGCCAGCTACATTTCTGTTTCTAGATTAATTTTTAAACTCCATTTTAATTTTCATTTCATCCCACTTACTAGCTACCACTTTTGAATACATTTCTACCTTCTCTAATAACTCTCAAATAACTTGCACTACCTATTCCTTAAATTCATCACTTTTTAACAGGTAGGTGGGAAAGCACCATTGTCTCATGTTTACTTCATTATCCTGCATTATCATCTTAAGTTTTATCAGTGCATGATCTGAAATTGTTAATGGATGGGTATCAAAGCTTTCAATTAAATGCACATGTTCCTGTATAATATAATTGCTATCCAGTCTAGCCCAGTTATTGTACCTTGGGGAATAATATGTAAATTATGTCTTGAGTTCCTACTACTGAATTCATGTCTTCCATGTTAAATATTTTCAAAATTTCTTCAGAAACATATCCACTTTTGTTATATTTTTTCTTTCTGGATCTCCCAATACATCCCCATTATTGTAAAACAAGTTCCAGTCCATACCAGTAAGTACTATTCCCTACTGAAAGCTGATTATTTCTCCCCAACTTTTCTTAATCTACATAAAATCAGTTTTTGGTGGTATACAAATGCATACCAGCATAATCCCCTCCTCTGGCAATAGCCCCTTACTGCCACAAATCTACCATTACTGTTTTTTTTTATATTTTTTGGTCTGCTCATTGTAAAATGTGTGGTTTTCTGACAAATCACTAGAATGATCTGAGGACTGATGCCGCTAAATAATAACATAAATTTGAATGTCAGACTTCAGAAAATGAATGTTAACACAGACCCTGTTACTCTAGCAACTCTCTAGGTTTTTAGGAGCAATGTTTAAAATCTGTCCCTATTTTTGAACCTTTATCTCTTCATTTTGTCAGGCTTTGTCCAAATATCTGGCACTATGAGTTTGAGAGGTATGCCTTAACCTGTTCTGCAACCAAAAATGTCTTTAATCCTGCATGAAAAAATATTCTAAAGCTGTCTGGATACAGCAGCTTGATTCTCACACCTGGCTGTCAATATTGCTGGATAGATTTGCTTCTCTTCTGCCTGGTGTACAGTGAATAATCATTTTCCACAAACACTCTGCTTTCTCCACTTTTTAATACTTTTCCCTTCTGCTGTGGTTTTGTTAGGATTGACTCTCTGCTGGTACGATTGCATCTTTACTAATATAGGTCTTGGCTGCTTTCTCTTGGCCAGGTTTGGAGCAAAAGCTCAATGTGCACATTCAGATAACCAGTTGCTTATTTGTGCTTTCATAAAATCAATACAGTTTGTTCCTTCCAATTTCTCTGGTACAGCAGAAATCTCAGGTTTTCTGTTTGCACATTCTGTCTTCTAATTCTACCCTTTCTAAAGCAACTCTTCTTGAGAAGTCTCATACTCAGCCAACCTTTTCTTCAATTCAGCCTCTCTTACAGTTTTAGCAGTTCATCTGAATAGCTACGTAATGCTTCTTGTTTAGCCCTTTATTTGAGTTAATATATGCCTTCAATGTTTCATTTATTTTAATCAAACACATTTGATTTATTTTTCCTCTAAATTACTGGAACCCATCTCTTGCACCAAAGCTAAAGCTTGAACTGCTTTTTGCTGAATAGCTGTGTGATTCTTCCCAGTCAGTGTTTTCTCTTCACCTTTTCAAGTGAATTTTCTTTCAGGTTCACCAAAATTCTTTTTTTCTGGCTTCCAGGTAATGTACTTGCTAGCCAGGAACTGAATTTTACCCCATATGACAACTTCACTTACTGTTATTTCTCAGTTTTTGTTTTCACATTGAGAGAGATGAAGTCAAGCTTTTGATCAGTGTGCAGGCATCTTGAAACACTGTAATATGCAGACATCTTGGAACATTGCAGTGCAACTCATCTTATGGCTTTTTTGGTCCTTCCTCATGAAGATCTTTTGTCTCTGTTTATTTCTTGGGACACAAAAAGACTCTACTCATCAAATGGCTGCACTCCTTTGGAAAAGGGTCTAGGATTCTATTCTTGCATGTCCTTATTTCTGAAGGACACAAGTGACCTCTTCTTTATGAATACTCATTTTAATATTATATTATAACATTTGTGTTATCTAACCTTAACTTTATATTGCAAGTGTGTAATGACATATGAACTCATGACTTCTTTTATATATTTTCAGTTCTTACTATTTGAGAGTGTTTTATTGCACACCAGCTTCTGTTAATAGCAGTTACCTCTGGCTTTATTTCAGGTTTACATTTATTATAGTATTTGTTAACACTGCAGTGTCAAAGTCCATCAACAAGTGTGATTCCATTGTATAAATAGCCCCCCAAAATATCACTCTAAATTATTGTTTTTTTTTTGGTTGGGGGGGGGGGGTAATCACAGCATTAATTAGTATGAATACTATTTTTTTAAACAAGCCACCAAAATATGAAGACAAAAAGCAGACTGAAACTTGGCCAAGAGCTTACATGTTAGCAGTTGATCTATGAGGATAGTTAGAAACCTAGCCATATATTCACCATGAAATTTTTAGACTTTATATTTTAAGTATGAATAACCCAGAGATGAGACAAACATTTATATGTTACCCCTATCCATTTGAGACCAGGGTGCAAAACCAGGGATGAATTTTGCAGATCAATTTTGAATAGTGTTCATAGGTTCATAGGTGTGTACTAGGCTAATGACCCTGGGACCTTTACAAGCATAGCCATAGGATTACCCTGGCATAGTGCCACCCTACCTTAGTTCCCAGTGCCTCTGTCGTGTAGAGACAGTTATCCCCGGGGTGAATTTTCTGTTACCCATCAACTCATCAAGATTTCTCTTGAAGAGGGTCAGCGAGTTGCTCTGCTTGACATGTATGGGATGTCTGTTCTATAGCATGGGCAGTCTCTGGGTTATGAACCTGTCCCTCCAGCATGTTCTATTAATTGTGGTAATGAGGTTGAGGTCTCTGGAGCGTGTGGTGCAGAGGGATTGGGATTTCTTTAGATGTAGCATTTCTAACAGAGCTGGGTTAAACATGGCTTTGTAAGTCAAGCAGAGATCGCCTCTAAGTAGGTGATATGAGACAGAGAATAGTTGGAGTTTTTTGAGTCTGTCCACGTAGGAAAAGTGTTTAAGGCCTTGGATCCTCTTTGTGAGGTACTTTTGGGGCCTCTCCAGTTGCTGCAGGTGTCTAGTGAGGTACATGCCAAATGGGGCATTGTACTCGATGATTGGCCTAATGAGGGAAGAGTAGAGGGAGACAATAACCACTTTCTTCCTGGATGCAAAATCCTTAGTAATAAGATGTGCCACATAGAAGGACTTTCTGATCCCAGTGGCAATGTGGTGATCAAAAGAGAGGTTGCTGTCAACCTGTGTTCCCAGATATCATATAATGCCTTCTGTGTTCAGTGGACTACCATCAATGTGGTAATTCATGGGAACTGAGTTTTTCCCAAAGGGGGTGACGACACATTTTTTGGCACTGAGCTTAAGGCCATGGTTCTGACACCGGTCGTTGTTCACAGTGAGGCCATTCTGTAGGATGTCAACATCACTTGGGGAGTTAATAATAGCTCTCAACTTGCAAGCATCTGCGAACCTTGTCAGCCAGAGTCCCTTCATGTTGGCCTGGACTTCAGCAAAGTAGATACCAAACAAGAGAAGACCCAGGCTTGAACCCTGTGGAACTCCACTCGTGATTAATCAGCAGTCTGACTTGGAGTCAGCTACTTTCACACTGTGGGTTCTATCTGTGAGCCAGTTTGCAGCCCACCTAGTGATATAGGGGTTGATGCCTAGCTTAGTGAGTTTTTATGTGATTCCTGAATGGGGAATGGTATCAAAAGCCTTGGCCAGATCAAGGTAGGCTGTATGAACCACCTTGCCTTCATCCACAGCTTTGGTGACTAACTCAAAGAAGTCGACCAAGTTGAGCAGGCATGATCTACCCTTCACAAAAGCAAACTGTGTGGGATCCAGAGTTTGGAGATTCCCTATATCCTTGTTTATTAGGTCCATGATGATGCGTTCCATAGCTTTGCATATCAGACTCATCAGGCTAATGGGTCATAGGTTCATAGTTTAGTACTAAGCTAACTGCCCTTGCGAGCAATTTTAAGCCTAGCCAATTATCCCTTGTGAGACTCAAACCCTGCACCTTGTGTTTTAAAGGCAAACACCTTAGCCATTAAGCCACCCTCCCAACCCCAATGGGGCGATAGTTCCCAGGGTCTGTAGTTGCTCCTCCTTTGTGGAGAGGGATGACTGTAGCAGTGCACCATTCGGCAGGGACAAAGCCTGAGGTGGGGCTGTGATTGAACAGGGCACACAGTGAGGTGCCAGTTCACTCTGTAGTTCATGTAGAACACAACCAGTGAAATTGTCAGGTCCCATAGAAGCTGTATTCTTGGCCTTGGACAGTGCTGTTTTAACCAGTGCAGCAGTAATACTGGGTGCCTGGCAATCTACTAGTATTGTGATTGGTCCTTTGGGGGGGTAATGGGTAAAGTTGGCACTGAATCTGTCAGCCAGTATACTGGCAATATCTGTTGGCCCCGTATAGGAGGTACCATTGTACAGTAGCTCAGAGCAAGTCTGGGTATTGCCATGGAGATTCTTTACATAACTATAGAAGGCCTTGTGGTTGTCTTTACTATCTGGTGCAATTCTGTTTTCATACGTAGCTTTAGAGGATTTGATGAGGGATCTCAACTTTTTGTTGTGGCAGATAAGGGAGTTTTTCCAGTCTTGGGACTTCACCTTATTCTGCATCAGTTTCCTCTTTCTGTTGTAGAGTTTGTTTATGGCAGGGGACCACCAGATTGGCTTCCTTTTTTGGAGGAGAGTGTCTTGCTTCTATTGGGTATGGCAAGATCCATGAATTTGTGTACGTGTTTGTACGGTGCATTGGTGTATGATTCTGCAGTCATACAACTATTCTCCATTTGCATGGATGCTATGAAGTTAGCCACCTCTGTTTTTTGGATCCTAAAGTTAGCCTTGGAGAAGTTTTTCATGGTGGTTACCTTTGCTGGGTGGGGTGGGTGGGATGTGGATTTCCAAGGTGATTAGTTTGTGGTCAGATCTAACCAGGGAGGAGCTGACTACTGGTGTAGAGCAATGGTCGCCCATGTTATTAATGACCAGTTCAAGGATGTTGCTACCTCTAGTGGGGGTAAGAACAAACTGGTCCAGGGCATTGGAATGAATGAACTCCAGGAAACATTGGGCAAATGTATTGATACATGAGTAGTTTACCCAGTTAATGGAGGGGTAGTTGAAGTCGCCTAGTAAGAGAGTGTTAGGTTGGGCCCTAATATTCTCCAGGGTGTTTAGGAATGTGGAGTGCGAGTATTGGGACATGGTTGGGGACCTATAGCAGGCTATGACCTGAATCGCTGTCTTACCCAATGTTAGCTGCACCTGAAGTATCTCTGATGCATTATGTTGGGCTACCAGTCTGGAGGTATGTGCATTCTTTATGAATATGAAAACACCACTGCCTTTGGAGCTTCGGTCCAAGTTCGGGGACTGAAAGGTGTGGAATGAGTTATAGCCTGGTAATGCAGGGGTGCTTTCTGCTGCCTTGAACCAGGTCTCTGTTACAGCACAAATGTTGATGTTCTCCATTTTAAGGAGTGCCACTAGCAAGTGCATTTTGAGATTTAGATTTCTAGTGTTGAGCAGCATGACCCTCAGATTGCATTTGTTTGTAGCTGTTACGGTGGTAATTTGGTCTTTGGAACACCGCCTAAAAAAAAGGCACTATAGGGGTGGCAAGAGCCTTAGCCAGTATCTGGAAGCCCAGGGGTGAGAGATGCAGACCATCTTTGGCTAAGAATCAAGGTCTGTCCATCATGTCTTCCCAGGCAGACAGATACTGGATCCCCTTAGAGTGACACCAGAAACTTAGCCAATTGTTGAAATCAATCATTTTCTGCTTGTACTGTGGTATCATTCTGGGTGATGGTAGAATGCTGCTCAGAGTTAGGGTCATACCCGCCTGGGCTACATAATCTGAGAGCTCCTCCATGTCTCTTTTCATGTAGTCCATTGAGGTACATCTCAGTTACAGAAGTACTTTGGTTTATGTGGAGAGGATAGTGATTTAAAAGATATGGTATTCTTAGTGATACAGATCTACCTCTCCAAACTGTACTATTTATATTGCAAAAGAGATTTAGATCCCATGAGTGGGTGTTTATGCTCCCATTGGTCTTGTGAATGCACAGTAGGACTAACAAGATAGGATCTGCTGAGGCTCTGTATGTGAAGCAGAAATCGTCTCTCAGTAGAATATATGACATCAATAAGAGGGACAACGCTTTAAGATGGTCTGTTTAAGCCCATGATTTTTATTTTGTAAGGAAGTGTTGTTGGCATTCAAGTTGGGTCAGATGTTTGGACAAGCACATACCAAAAGGAGAATTATAGTCAGTAATTGACCTGATGAGTGTAGAATACAGTGGAATGATCACATTCCTAGACTTGGATGACACTCCCTTATTAATAAGTTGTGCAATGAAAAAAAAAATATTACAATAATGGATACATGGTGATTGAAAGTTAGTTTATTGTCTCCATAGAGTCCCTGGTCCCTAACTACTGATCAATTTTCAAGAGTGTGTTGTCAGCATGATAGGTACCAGATACCTTTTGCTTGCTGAAGGATACTATTATACATTTCTTGGCATTTAGTTTTAGTTCACACTTTTGACATCAGCTATTGGTTTAGGAAAGACCGTCTTAGAGGATCTTGGTTATCTGCTAATTTTGTCAACCATAAACCCTTAACAGTAGCTTTGTCCTCCAAGAAATACCTAGAGGAGTGGCCAAAGGACTGTAACTTGGGTACACCACTAATAACAGGTCTTTTGGAGGAGGTAGAGCAGCCCACCCTAATTTTCTGGGTTGAATACGTGAGCCATTTTGCTATCCAATTAATTACTTAGGGGCTAACATTAGCTGGGATGGTTTACTTATGAAACTTGAGTGTGGGATCGTATTAAATGCTGTTGCTAGATCTAGATACAAGTGTGCACTGATTTGTCCTCATCCAGCAAGCTTCTTGAATAAGTCAACCAGGTTAAGTAGGCATGATCTGTCCTTGACAAATCCAAACTGACTAGGGTCAAGAGTTTGTAGGTTACCTATGTCCTTATTTATTAATTCCATATGATCCTTTACATAACCTTACAGATGAGGCTGGGCAGACTCATTTGTGTTTAATTTCATGGGTTCATTGATGCCCCACCTTTCTGCAAGGAGACGACAGTTGCTATCCCCCATTCTTCCAGCAGAAAGCCTACTTGGATGCTGACACTGAATAGACTCTGTAGGGGTTCTGACAGTTCCTGTTTCATGCTAGTCAGTCAGCAGCCTGGTATGTTATCCAGCCCCATGGAAACACTGTTCTTGGCCTTGCATACTGCCTTGAGGACTTCTTCATTTGAGATTTGAGGGAAAGGTGTAGTTGCAGTTAGGAGATTTGGCAATGCTGGAGGGGAGGGTGTAATTGGAGCTAAATGTATCCACTTGTAGATTGGTTAAGTCCTTTGAGTCTGAGTATATGATATAATTTATTTTTAGCTCTGCAGAATGCTGGGCATTGTTACTAAGGTTTCTAATATAGTTAAAGAAGGCTTTGTCATAGTCCTTTGCATGGGTAGCTATTTTTACTCATATCTGGCTTTGGTTGATTTGATCAGGGTTTGGAGCTCCCTTTTAAATTTAGCAAGAGCTTTTTTTTTGTATCATGAGAGTTATGTTTAATTTTATGTGCAATTATCTTTTTTATTTTGTAATAGAACTGGTTTATATTTGGGTTCCACCACACAAATGTATTTTTGAATTTGTCATTCTGTTTACTTCGGAGTAAGACAGATGCATCTCTGCAAATATTCACATGTGCATAAAATATAGGTAGTAAAGGATTCCGCATTAGCAGTGGAGTAATCAAGTTGGACAAGGATGTTGAATTTAGCCAGGTCATCACATGGAGGATGTTTCTGGCTTCAGTCTAAAGATAAATGTGACTAATTTGTGGTTCAGTTTGATCAAGGAGGGAGTTACAATTGGTAGGGAACACAGCTGCCCCATATTGATGAGGACCAAGCCTAGGATTTTATCACCAGTGGTTGATGCACAGACTGTGCCAGAGATTTGGTTTGATGAAGTCAAGAGCTCTCTGCATAGTAGGGGATGCATACATCTTCCATTTAATGGAGGGATAGCTGACGTCCCCTAGGAGAATATTGTTTGGCTTAAGGCTTACGGACTGCATACTAGTTAGGTAGGAGTTATAAGTTGAGAGAGTCATTGGGGGGAGGCCTGTAGTTAGCCACGATATAACAATGAATCTTGTTAATGGTAAGATGGATATGGAAGAGTCCGAGATTGTTATCTTGTCTAACTAGTCTGGAGGTGACGTACATTTTTAACAAATATGGAAACACTGGCATCTTTAGCGCCTTTGTCTATGGCAGTGGGTCTGAATGTGTGCTTGGTGTTGAACCCCTGCACTGATGGAGTGCACTCAATGGACCTGGATCTGTTTTCCAGATAAGAAGTGTTTGTAGGGACTGGAGTTTTTGTTATGACTGCAATGTTATCCAGATTCTGTTTTTTTACACTGGAAGCTTTTGAGGAATGACACTGCCTAAAAAGGCACTATGGCAGTGAGCAAGTTTTTAGCTAATATATAAAATATCACTGTGGAATGAGCAGTCAACAAAAACAAAACACCAGCCTTTATTAAAACACAAACACATAAACACAATTAACTTTATCACCATGTCTCCATCCCTCCAAATGGGTTACACAATTTAAATACCCTAAAACCCAACCTCCATATAAAATTTCATTATCTAATTAACAAACATAATTAAAATCATCCAGTTCCCTAAATCCTGTTGTTAAAATCGAAATACGTACAAAACGTATTACAAGAAAATCAAAAACATATGTATATGTATATAAATATATCAAAACCTAGCAAACATAATCTTCATTTAAATATAAATATGTAGTTAATAAATATTAAAACTTCCATTCTTAAACCACAATAAAATTAACTAAAATGTACTGAAATAGCCTATTTCTCAATTTGTTGGTTAATAGTCAAAGCAACCTCAGTACACATAGGGAAAAGTGCATAAAGGAAGTAAGAATATAACTAGTGATCTAAAACATTATAATTTATAATTTGACAGCTTTCATCTTCAAAACTGGGGCTAAAGATACATGTACATTAAGACCCGGTGGCTTATTTGCTAGTAAGATTAGCTGCTAATATAATTATCTATATTCTATAATGGTCTCCCATGGACCACCTCTAATGTCTTTTGGTATTTCTTCCACCACAAAGAACTGGAATTTTGACTGCCTACATGTAGAAGCGTGCTTATACAAGGCATTTTTTTTTTCATTTTTATTTTTGACCTCATAAACATTCTCATAGATTCTGATCATTTTCTTCTAAACTGACGGCACATTCTTTATTCAGTTCCTGTGATCATTCTATAGAAAGTTCCAGAGCATCTTCCTCTGCCACATTCTCTTCAGTTTCATCTTGTCATTCATTGCTTTCATATGGGAACTCACTGGCCTATCACTCCATAACATTGACTGCATCAGAGTTGCCACAGTTTCCTGTTCTTTCTCTTGCTGTGCAACTCCAGCTGAGCATTGTACTGGTTTCCTTTGGAAGGCTCCAAAGTATCTTCATATGGAAACTGCTCAGTTGTTTCCCACTCCACTGGTTTCTCCTTAATTTGGAGAGCCATTGCTCCAGCCTGTTGTGATGTTATCAGAGTTAGATTTTCTACACTAAGTCCTTCACTTTGCAGGTAATCCATAACCTCAGTTTCTATTTCTTCAACTTTTCCATTACTAATCCTCTTTTCTACTTTTCCTCTTTGTTTTCTTATTTTTTGTATTGTAAAATTTTCATGTCTGGATGCCATTGCCTGTATTTTTCTTCAAATATATTTGGTGCTGCTCTTTTTGTCTTGATTAGTTTTGCTTTCTTTGCATAAATATTGCACCATATTAAATCTCTTTTCTTTCCATACTGCTCAATATCTGAATTGTTTAACTTTCTGCTATATACCTAAAATCAGCTGCATTACTAGCTGAGTTAAGTACAGCCTTGCAGTGTTAAATATTGTGCTGCATTTAATTTTCTATTTAATTGTTTCATTGAATATTGTGGTCTGAGTCTCTCTGCAGTTATTTATTTTTCTATTGATTTGTTTCATAGAATACTGTGGTCTCCCTCTCTCTCTCTGCAGTAAGTGGGGGTTATTGTGTTTCACTTCATTGATATTCAGTGTTAAACTAATGTATTACTGCTTAATATCTACGTTGTTTGGCTTTCTGCTATATACCTACAATCAGCTGCATTACTAGCTGAGCTAAGTACAAACTTGCAGCGTTAAAGATTGTACTGCATTTTATTTTTCTATTTGATTGTTTCATTGACTATTGTGGTCTGTGTCTCTCTGCAATTATTTATTTTTCTATTTATTTGTTTCATAGAATAATGTGGTCTCCATCTCTCTGCAGTAAGTGGGGGTTATTGTGTTTCACTTCATTGATATTCAGTGTTAAACTCTTAGCCTAAAAGATGTCTCTGTATTTATAAGTGTTAGTCACCTATCTTTGAATTTATTACTGCTCAATATCTGAGTTGTTTGGCTTACTGGTATATACCTACAAACAACTGCATTACTACATGAGTTAAGTACAAACTTGCAGTGTTAAAAATTGTACTGCATTTAAACAGACTGAACTCTACAGTTCCCTACAAAACGGTGTCTACAGGACTGCAATCAGTTTTTTCAACATTTAAACAGACTGAACTCTACAGTTCCCTACAAAACGGTGTCTACAGGACTGCAATCAGTTTTTTCAACATTTAAACAGAGTAGGTTACACAAAAAGCATTTGTTAAGCTTTCACTTACAGTGCTTTGTAATTAAGCAGGTCACCATATTGGTCAGCCATAGGGCTCTTTGTTTCTACTTGAGTGGTTGCCTCCTTCCCCTGTAACTGCAGTAAATTGACTCTTACATTAGAGCTGTAATACTTACCTTATAGCTTTAGGACACCTTAGGAAACCTTGTAAACTGCAATAGCCCTTCGTTAAGCCCTCGCTTCATCGGGCTCTCTTCGCTCCCTCCCTGCCCCCAATTCCCTCCTGCCCCAGTACCTCTAAATTTATAGTACTATAGCCACTCCCCACTTTCTAGATCCTATCTGCTTTCATCTGGGATAATTCCACCCACCCTATTCTACTACCTAAATTTAATAGCACCTATTAGCTTTCATCTGGCATTCTCCCACCCCCTTCCAGTAGCTTTACCTCACCACTCTATCTTCTGGTGTTGCATCACCAGGTAAAACAGTTCCTTCACTCACTAGCTGAATCACATATAATGATATACTCCTCTTTACTACCCCTCTTGTTCACACCCCTCTTGTTCACACCATACCTCCTTACCTTGTATGAAAACCAGTTTCTTATGGGATTTCAGGTCCCAAAGGCCATACTATCACCCCAGCTGTAAATCCTTCCACCTTCAACCATACTTACAGTACCAGATCCTATCCAACATCTTGTTCAGTCTATCAACATCTCAACCCCAGGCACATTAGCTCTAGATCTAAACACTACCACAAACTAATAAACAAATTCCTGAAGTTCATCACCAAGTATAGACTCAACCTAATACTTGGTGGTGATATTCACCCCAACCCTGGCCCACTCACTTCAGATACACATACCCCCTCTACTTGTAATCTAAGCTACAAACCTACAATTAATAGGCCAACTAACTCTCTCCTAGTCTGTCATCTCAATATTAGAAGCATTAATAACAAGGTACATGAATTGCATGCACTTCTGGATGTCCACTCCCCTGAGATTCTCTGTTTATCTGAAACCTGGTTAAAACCTAACACTAAGGCAATGAAGTGTTACCACCTGGGTACAACATACACAGGCTGGATCGTGCTTCGAGGAAGGGGGGTGGGGTAGCTGTACTCTATAAATCTAAGTTGAATGTCACCATAGATGTAATACAACCTCCTCAGATTAATAACTCTGAGATTCTTGCCACCAAATTGAAACTTAATAAAAATAAATGCATTAATATCATCTGTATGTACATTCCCCCAGGTAACAATATATCTACATTTGAAGATATCCTGCAGTGGTTATCATGTCACTACCCCCAAGAAACCCTACTACTTGGAGACTTTAACATAGACTGGGGCACCTGTTCCTTAGAATCCCCAACCACCCATATTAACCTGCATGCATTTACACAAATCATATCCACCCCTACCAGGATAGGTAAACCCAACCAAAAAGAAATTATACTTGACTGGGTACTCATAAACAGTCACCCCCAACTGTACACCTCTGGTACCCTCCTTAATGGCCTAAGCGATCACCTTCTCACATATGTAATTAAGCACAAAACCATTAATTCCCAACAACCCTTACTCAGAAAGGTTAGAAACAATAAAAACTTTGACCCTGCCAAATTCCAACAAGAACTAAACTCATGTAATTGGTCTATTCTAAAACACCTCCTTAGAGGAAGCAGTAGCATACTTTAACAACAAATTCCTTGAGATCCTTGATTTGCATGCACCTGTTCGTTCAAAGAGAACCAAGGCAAAACTGCACCATGGCTTTCTATAGAGTCTAAACTCAAAATTACCCTTAGAAACAAAGCATGGGCTTTATGGCGTTCTTCTAAAGACCCTCAAGATCACATTAAATACAGGCAATCCAGGAACGAAACCAAAAAATCAATTTTACAAGACAAAAAACAATACTACTGTAATTTATAGACAGTAAATCAAAATAACCCTCAGAAGTTTTGGGCAGGTTTAAATAATCTACTACATCCTGGACAAACTTCAACCCCAATTCCTGCTGCTACTATTGATAAAACCCCTGAAGATGTTTCTGATAGTTTTAACCAATTCTTTACTGAGACAATTCAAGCCCTAGCTAGCAAACTACCTCCTAGCTCCCCTGGTCCTGAAAGTAGCACCCCTAGAAACCTACTTGCGTTCAGCTTCCAACCAGTCACCACTTCACTTATCTGTACCTTGATCAAAAAATTAAAACCCACTACACTTTCTGCTGATCAACTCTCTGCCGAGTACCTACAAAATCAGCTGATGCTATTGCTTACCCGTCTCAATACTAATCAATCGAACCATAGTAGAAGCTAAAATTCCCACCATCTGGAAAATATCCTATGTAATCCCACTTCACAAAGGAGGCAGCTCTACTGAATTCTCCAATTATAGGCCAATAGCTATACTCTCTCCACTTGCAAAGATTATGGAAAAATGTATTCATAGACAATTCATGCACCACCTCATCCAAAATCGCCTTATGGCAGACACTCAGCATGGCTTCCGTCCTCATCACAGCACTACTTCAGCCCTCCTAGCCTTTACTAACACCATAAACCATAATCGCAACAATAATTATATATCCTCAGCCCTCTTTTTGGATCTTTCCAAGGCATTCGATATGGTTGATCACCAACTTTTAATCCACACCCTGCAAACATTCTGTCTAGATACTGGAGCCCTCCAGTGGTTTCAATCCTACCTGAATGGTCAACAGCAGGCTGTCCTCTGGCAGAACAAACTCTCTAACCTTCTACCTAACACCCTCGGAGTACCACAAGGCTCTATACTAGGGCCTTTGCTGTTCTCCATCTTCATTAACGACCTTTATACTGTCATCCCAAAAGTCAGCTGTATCCAATATGCTGATGACTCTACTCTGATTTGCTCAGCCACATCTCCTGTAGAGTTATGGTCAGCTACCATGACCACCTTTAATACAATAGAAAACTGGCTTTCTGAACATCGTCTGATCCTAAATCCCAAAAAAACTAAAATGCTGTTATTTTCACCAACACATAGGTCTACCACTTTCACCTTTACCATAAAATCAAATGATGGCACAATAATCTCCCCTGACCCATCTACAAAACTATTAGGTGTCATCATAGACAATAATCTCAATTTTGACCTACATGTTAACCAAACTATCAAAACCATCAATAAAAAACTAGGGTCACTTTACAGAATAAAAGCCTTCCTAACCCCTCCAGCTAAAATTGCCATAGCTCGCTCTCACCTTCTTTCAACCCTTCTGTATGCATCCCCTCTACTCTCGAATTTGAACAAGACTGTCCTTAACAAACTCTCAATTTGCTACAACCACATTGCCAGGTTTGCCACTGGACTGCCTTTTAGGACACATCATTGCATCAATCTAAATCAGCTTGATTGGCTTGAACTACTTAGCCTAATCCAGTATAACCAACTGATTATGGCCTATAAAATCCTCTATAATCCGGACAATACTCCTGCACTTAAAAATATTATCACCCCCTATAACAATCCTAGACCGCTTTGATCCTCTAACAAACTACTAATTCAGACTAGCAAAATTAATAACACAGCCGGTGATTCTCTCTTTGCAAACTCTGTAAGTAGATCCTGGAACTCACTTCCAGCTGATGTTACCTTACTTTCCACCTTAGGTCAATTTAAAACTAGACTCAAACAACATTTGTCACTTAACTGGCTATGTCAATGTATCAAGCCTGGCTAACTCGAATGTGTAAAAATCTGTTAACCAGTTTACTGTGTAATTTAATTTAATCCTGACTTGTGCTCAGGACTAACTTTAACCTGTGGAACTTGTTTAACTTGCTTACTTATGTAATCTCTGTAAATAATCTGTTTATAATATGTAATGCTGGTATTATGTAATTCTGTATCTGCATACCCTTGGAGCTTTTCTCCCTGAGCCTCCGCTGAAAATGGACATGCATCCAGTCGGACTATCCCGGTCAACAAATGTAAAATAAATAAATAAAATGAAAATAAATAAAATTTTTCTGTGCATTTAATTGTTTCATTGAATATTGTGGTATGTGTCTCTCTGCAGTTATTTATTTTTCTATTTATTAATTTCATAGAATACTGTGATCTTTCTCTCTCTCTCTTTCTCTGCAGTAAGTAGGGGTTATTGTGTTTCGCTTCATGGATATTCAGTATTAAACTCTTAGCCTAGAGTGTTTCTCTGTATATATAAGTGTTAGTCATATATCCTTCAATTTATTACTGCTCAATATCTGAGTTATTTGGATTTCTGCTATATACCTACAATCAACTGCATTACTTGCTGAGTTAAGTAGAAACATGCAGTGTTAAAGACTGTACTGCATTTTTTTCTATTTAATTGCTTTATTGAATATTGTGGCCTGTGTCTCTCTGTAGTTATTTATTTTTGTATTTATTTGTTTCATAAAATACTGTGGTCTTTCTCTCCCTTCAGGAAGTGGGAGTTATTGTGTTTTACTTCATTGATAACCAGTATTAAACTCAGGGGTTATTTATGCTATTTTCTGCTCTTGTAAAAAATATTATATTGGTGAAACTAAGCGCACTTTATCTCATAGAATAAAGGAACATGTTAGAGATGTGAGAAACAGAAAGATGAATAGCCCCATTGCAGAACATTTTAATAACAAACATGATGGTAATTTAGAATGTATGAAAGTTTCTGTTTTAGAACATGTACCATTACATTTTAACAATGTTACTCTTCAAAAAAATGTGTTAAGACAAAAAGAATCTCTTTTGATTATGAAATACTTTAAGTCCTTATGGACTAAATAAGGAATGTAACTGGCATAGTTTTATATGATTATTGTACCTTTAAAAGTTCTTGATTTTATAATTGAATAATTAATTGATTGTTTAAATGTACTGATTGATGAAGCTTTGATATATATATCACTTTGAATGTGCTCTCTGTTTTTCTACTCTGTAAAGGCTGTTGGCCGAGGCGCTAAGAGAAGTGAGATATTTTTGCTTAATAAATTTTGAAAGTTGAGCTGTTACTCACTGGTGTTCTTTTGGTCGTTGCTGCTATATGAATATTTATTGGTGTTGTTGCTTAATATGACCAGTGAGTCTCTGTGCTCCTTTCCAAGGATTTTTAGAGAATCGGGCATGGAAATGCCCAATCGGAATGGGGAATCCAGTCAACGTATTGGTACTACTAATACCACCACAATTAATAGTGGAGATATTCATTTTCATGGAAACAAAAATACAGGTGCTGATATATCTAATAATGCTGGCGGTGGCATTATGAAGAAATGGGAAGATTCACGTAAAAGAAGTTCACTGAACCCATTTGCTATGGTGGGTAAGAAGTCTGAAATTTCAGACAACCCTGATGCACAGGAATTGTGCTCTAAATTAGAACAACTAATATTTAAAGAGACTGCTGTCTTTTATAACATCGGAAGTCTACAAAGGTACTGTGAATTGGAAATAACTCCACGTGGACTTAGGTCCATTAAAAAACCTTCTTCTCCGTTTGACTTAAATGATGAAACCAAAGTGAAATTCCATGAAAGATGGATTGCAGCAGCCCATCGCTGCAGTCTAGAATGGGTTTCTATTTTAATAGAACGGGACCATGTTAAAAGAGATAAGCTGGTCCTTGAAACGAAATCAACTTGTGAACAATTGGTTAATATGACTTTCAATTCTACACTGGAAAATCTTTTGATTAATATCAATAATAAATTAACCAATTATGAGAAAGAACTCATTGATAGAAAAAAATACAAACTGAATAGAGATATTCGTGATTATGACCACAAGAGGGCGTTTGTGCTCTTTACTAATCCAAGACCCAGGAGAAAAAATGTTACTTTTCAAAAAGGAAATCCGGTTTCGGAACAATATAAAAATAAGAGCTTTCTTTCGGGAGAAAGCGGTGCTTCATCCTTTGAAGAAGACGAAAGAGAGATAGAAGATTTTCCTGATTTACCTAGGGCAGCTAACTCAGACTCCTTTCGGAAGACGTATACAGAACAACGGGGAGCTTACAACAATCCCAGGAAGAGAGAATGGCAGAATTCGGAACGCCAAAGAGATCCGGGCGATAGACATTTTAAAAAAGGTAGATGGACATAATTCATGTTCAGTGACTTCTTCTAATGAATATATAATTAATTTATCTAACTATCAATTTGATGATATTGAGTTATCAGTGCTTATGAAAGGACTTAAATTCATACCTACCTGTATACCATGTAAACATGAGTTAAAAATAGAATTGTTTCATTTATACCGCAAAATGAATTTGAGGGATTTTTTCTTCTCTAAAGAGAAAAGTATGAATTTAGAATGTATCTCTGATAATTCTCAAATGTATAGTAGTAGTGACAATGACAGTGAAGACTCCTTTTATTCTTGTACCTCGGATAGTGCAGATAACAACAATGCATATCGTTTATTTGATACTACTAGTTTAAAAACTAATAGTTTATTTGTGCCTCCTTGTAAAAATGTGAACATTCAGAGATTTGATGTTTTTCTTAACACTTTATTAGAAAAAGAATTGCAAGATTTTTTATGTAAAAAACAATATTTTAATTTAACTAAAGACCAATGGTACAAGTTACAGCAATTAAGTAGAAATGATAATATTGTTTTCAAACCGTCAGACAAAGGGGGAAAATTGGTGATTCTTAACTCTTGTGATTATTATGAAATGTGTATGAAACACTTGAGTGATAAAGAAACTTATTTGGTGACTGACACTGCTTTTCTTTTAAAAGCGGAACAAGATTTCAAAGCTTTGCTCAGTAAGGGTGTCAGGTTACATTATTTCACCAAAACAGATGTAGATCGTAAAATTATAGTTAAAAATAGTAAGGTGGCCAAATTGTTCTGCCTACCTAAGGTACACAAAAATCTGGAGCGACCTCCGGGTCGACCAATTGTATCTGCTTTTGATTTTTTTACATATAACTTATGTGTTTTACTACATGAACATCTGTTAAAGGAAGTTGTTAAATTACCTTCGTATATTAAGGACTCCTTTGATTTTCTGAATAAAATTAAGAATATTTGTTGGTTAGAAGGCATGTACTTCATCACCACTGATGTGGTGAGTTTATATACAAATATAATACACAGATTTGGTTTGGAAGCAATATTAGCTTTTATGGGTGACAACCCTAAAACACATTTTATGGTGGAACTCGTTGAGTTCTGTTTGACCCATAATATTTTTGAGTTTAATGGCACCTTATATCAACAACTGAAGGGAACAGCGATGGGGGCTGCTTTTGCCCCAGCTTATGCCAACTTATTTATGGGCCTTTTTGAAAATAAATATATTTACAAACATTCCTTTTTCAAAAAATATGTCATTGGTTATTATAGATTTATTGACGACTTGATTTTTATATGTGATGGGGGACATAATTTGTCTACTACATTTATTAATGAATTGAATAATAATGAGTTTGGTATTAAATTTGATGATACTTGTACAGGAGATAAAATTAATTTTCTGGATATTGCACTTACTGGAATTAATGGTAAGAAAATAAATACTAGTATACATAGGAAATTTGATAGAATGAATTGGAAAATGTGTGGCACTAGTTGTCACCCAACTCATACATTAACAGCTATTCCATATGGGGAATTCATTAGAATTAAAAGACTAAGTAGTGATGCCTCTTTAGCTGCTAGTGAAGCTCTGAAAGCAGCCGACATGTTTATTGATAGAGGCTACAATAAATTGAATGTTATGAACAGCTTTAATGAAGTATTTCATAATAAAAAATCAAATAGTAGATATAGTTCCATAAAATATAATAAAAATGAACACAATACAGATAAATTATTTTTTGTAACTAAATATACAAATGTTTCTCCTGTGATTAATGATATAATAAAACAATACTGGGATTTTGTTAAGAAGGAAATTATCTCACTGAGAAATGTACAATTAGTGACATCATATAAGAGAGGCAGAAATATACAGGACTTTCTGGTACACAGTGTATACAGGGAAAAACAGAATTTTATGTTAACTAATATTAGTGAAGTAGGTACTTTTCCATGCAACAATTGTTCTATTTGTAAATATATAAATATGGAAATAAAAGAAATTAATGGAAAAAAAATTTCTAATAGAGCTAAATACTCTTGTCTTAATACAGGGGTTATTTATGCTATTTTCTGCTCTTGTAAAAAATAGTATATTGGTGAAACTAAGCACACTTTATCTCATAGAATAAAGGAACATGTTAGAGATGTGAGAAACAGAAAGATGAATAGCCCCATTGCAGAACATTTTAATAACAAACATGATGGTAATTTAGAATGTATGAAAGTTTCTGTTTTAGAACTTGTACCATTACATTTTAACAATGTTACTCTTCAAAAAAATGTGTTAAGACAAAAAGAATCTCTTTTGATTATGAAATACAATACTTTAAGTCCTTATGGACTAAATAAGGAATGTAACTGGCATAGTTTTATATGATTATTGTACCTTTAAAAGTTCTTGATTTTATAATTGAATAATTAATTGATTGTTTAAATGTACTGATTGATGAAGCTTTGATATATATATCACTTTGAATGTGCTCTCTGTTTTTCTACTCTGTAAAGGCTGTTGGCCGAGGCGCTAAGAGAAGTGAGATATTTTTGCTTAATAAATTTTGAAAGTTGAGCTGTTACTCACTGGTGTTCTTTTGGTCGTTGCTGCTATTTATTTTTCTATTTATTAATTTCATAGAATACTGTGATCTTTCTCTCTCTCTCTCTTTCTCTGCAGTAAGTAGGGGTTATTGTGTTTCGCTTCATGGATATTCAGTATTAAACTCTTAGCCTAGAGTGTTTCTCTGTATATATAAGTGTTAGTCATATATCCTTCAATTTATTACTGCTCAATATCTGAGTTATTTGGATTTCTGCTATATACCTACAATCAACTGCATTACTTGCTGAGTTAAGTAGAAACATGCAGTGTTAAAGACTGTACTGCATTTTTTTCTATTTAATTGCTTTATTGAATATTGTGGCCTGTGTCTCTCTGTAGTTATTTATTTTTGTATTTATTTGTTTCATAAAATACTGTGGTCTTTCTCTCCCTTCAGGAAGTGGGAGTTATTGTGTTTTACTTCATTGATAACCAGTATTAAACTCTTAGCCTAGAGGGTTTCTCTGTATTTATAAGTGTTACTCACATATCATTGAATTTATTACTGCTCAATATTTGAGTTGTTTGGCTTTCTGCTATATACCTACAATCAACTACATTAGTAGCTGAGTTAAGTACAAACTTGCAGTGGTAAAGATTGTACTGTATTTTATCTTTCTGTCTATTTAATTGTTTCATTGAATATTGTAGTCTGTGTCTCTCTGCAGTTATTTATTTTTCTATTTATATGTTTCATAGAATACAGTGGTCTCTCTCTCTCTCTCTGCAGTAAGTGGGGGTTATTGTGTTTCATGTAATTGATATTCAGTGTTAAACTCTTAGCCTAGAGGGTTTCTCTGTATTTATAAGTGTTAGTCATGTATCTTTGAATATATTACTGCTCAATATCTGAACTGTTTGGTTTTCTGCTTTATGTTTACAGTCAACTGCATTACTAGCTGAGTTAAGTACAAACTTGCAGTGTTAATGATTGCAATGCATTTTATTTTTCTGTCTATTTAATTGTTTCATTGAATATTGTGGTTTGTGTCTTTCAGCAGTTATTTATTTTTCTATGTATTTGTTTCATAGCATACTGTCATCTATCTCTCTCTCTCTGCAGTATTGTGTTTCATTTCATTAATATTAAGTTTTAAATTCTTAGCCTAGGGGGTTTCTCTGTATGTATAAGTGTTAGTCATATATCTTTGAATTTATTACTGCTGAATATCTGAGTTGTTTGGCCTTCTGCTATAGACCTACAACCAATTGCATTACTAGCTGAATTATGTTCAGATTTGCAGTGTTAAAGATTGTACTGCATTTTATTTTTCTATTTAATTTCTTCATTGAATATTGTGGTCTGCGTCTCTCTGCAGTTATTTATTTTTTCTATTTATTTGTTTCCTAGAATGTTGTGGTCTCTCTCTCTCTGTCTCTGCAGTAAGTGGGGGTTATTGTGTTTCACTTCATTGATATTCAGTGTTAAACGCTTAGCCTAGAGGGTGTCCCTGTACTTATAAGTGTTAGTCACATATCTCTGAATGTATTACTGTTAAATATCTGAGTTGTTTGGCTTTCTGATATATACCTGCAATCAACTGCATTACTAGCTGTGTTAAGTACAAACTTGCAATGTTAAAGATTGTGCTGCATTTTATTTTTCTGTCTATTTAATTGTTTCATTGAATATTGTTGTCTGTGTCTCTTTGCAGTTATTTATTTTTTTATTTGTTTCATAGAATACTGTGGTGTCTCTCTCTCTCTCTCTTTCTCTCTGCAGTAACTGGGGGTTATTGTGGTTCATTTCATTGATATTCAGTGACAAACTCTTAGTCTAGAGGGTTTCTTGGTATTTATAAGTGTTAGTTACATATCTTTGAATTTATTACTGCTCAATATATGAGTTGTTTGGCTTTCTGCTATATTCCTACAATCAACTGCATTACTAGCTGAGTTAAGGTCAAACTTGCAGTGTTAAAGACAGTAGTACATTTTATTTTTCCATCTATTTAATTGTTTCATTGAATATTGTGGTCTGTGTCTTTTTGCAGTTATTTATTTTTTTATTTATTTGTCTCATAGAATACTCTGGTCTCTCTCTTGCTCTCTGTCTCTCTCTGCAGTAAGTAGGGGTTATTGTGTTTCACTTCATTGATATTCAGTGTTAAACTCTTAGCCTAGAGGGTTTCTCTGTATTTATAATATTTATAATTGTTAGTCACATATCTTTGAGTTTATTACTGCTCAATATCCGAGTTGTTTGGCTTTCTGCTCTATATTTATATATTTATTTGTTTATTGATTTTACATTTGTTTATTTTACATTTTTTTACTGGGATAATCTGAGTGGATACATGTGCATTTTCAGTGGAGTTCCGGGGAGAAAAGCTCCAAAAGACATTCAACAAACTGTTACATTTTTACAGTTTAAAAAACAAAATCAAACACAAATAAAAGGATCTTTACACAAATGTAAACAAACACAAAAACAGATACACAAACAAATTATTACATTTTTTTCTCTGATGGAAAATTCTAGACAGTGTGTTTAAGAATGATAGGGTATTGAATGCTTAGTAAGCTAACCTGGTAGTAGATCCAAAGAGAACATAGGATTTATAAGTTAAGAAACAATACAGTGTAGGCAGAAGTCCTCCATGTGCACACGAGTGATGGTAAGAGTTAGTCTGGATTAGGAAAGGACATAGCCATCGTTTTTTAAAACACTGAATCAGACTTTTTTTGAATTGAGTTAGAGAGAGTTCAGATGTAAGATTAGTTTTGCCAACAGAGTTAGCAAATAGATATTTACCGGCTGTGTTGTTGGATTTGAGAGTTTGGACTAGTAGTCTTTCAGGTGAATAAAGTGCACTAAGGTTACTGTAGGGGGTGATGAGGTTTTTTAAGTATGACTGTATTATCTGATTGGTACAGGCTCTTGTGTGCAACTATTAGTTGTTTAACCCGAAGTAGGTTAGGCAGTTCAAGCCATCCTAATAGATTTAGGTTATGACAGTGATGAGTTCTGTAGGCTGCATTGGTAGCAAATCTAGCAATGTGATTGTAGCTGCTAGAAAGTTTATTAAGGTCAGTTTTGCTGAGGGTTGTAAATAGAGGGGAAGCATAAAGGAGGGTGGAGAGTAGATGTGTATGAGCAATTACAGTTCTGGCTAATGGCGTTAGGAAGGGCTTGATCCTGTATAGTGAGCCAAGTTTTGTAATTGTTTTAATAGTTTTATTGATATGCAGATCAAACTTAAGGTTATTATCTATTATAACTCCTAACAGTTGTTGAGGAATCTGGGGAAATAACAGTGCCATTGTTGGATTTTAATTTAAAGGTTATAGGGGCAGACCTGTATGTGGGGGAGAATAGCAGCAGTTTGGTTTTATTAGGATTTAACATGAGGCAATGGTTAAGGAGCCAATTTTCATCTGTGTTTATTTTGGGATAGAATCTGCAACTCTGTAGGTGAAGTGTCAAAGCATACTAAAGTAGAGTCATTCGCAAATTGAATGCATGTTGCATTTGGGATGACCTTATACAAATCATTGATGAAAATGGAAAATAATAGTGGACCTAGTATGGAGCCTTGAGGTACTCTGAGGGTGATGGGTAAAAGGGTGGATAGTTTGCTTTGCCATAGGACAGCTTGTTGTCTACCACTGAGATATGATTGAAACCATTGGATGACCTGGCCCTCTAGGGAGATGGATTACAAAGTGTTTATGAGTATTTGGTGGTTTGCCATATCAATGGCTTTTGAAAGATCGAGAAAGATAGCAGAGGAAAGTTTATTATTGTTTCGGTGTTGGTTAATGACGTTAAAGAAGGAGAGGAGGGCCGAGGTTGTACTGTGGAATGGTCTAAAGCCATGTTGGGTGTTGGCTAGAAGATTATTATGGATAAGATAGTTCAGGAGTTGATTATGGATGCATTTTTCCATAATTTTAGCCAAGGGTGACAGAATAGTTATGGATCTATAGTTTAAAAGTTCCGTAGAACTGCCCCCTTTATGGAGTGGGATGACATGGGAAATCTTCCAGATGGAAGGAATAGATGCTTCAATTATAGTTCTATTGATCAGGATAGTAATGGGGTATGCTATGGCATCTGCAGCTTTTTGTAGATATTCTGCAGGGAGGAGATCAGCTGACAGGGTGGTAGGCTTTAGTTTTTTAAGTAATTTTCGGACCAAAGATGTGCAAACTGGCTTGAAGTTAAAGGGGAGTTGGGAGCAGGGTGTAGTGACTGGAGGATGTGGGCTTCCAGGGGATAATTGGTTAGCTAGGTTCTGAATGGTTGTTTTAAAGAAGCTGTTAAAGGTATTGGCAATTTCTGCTGGTGGGGGGGGTGGTTAGAATTCAGTGGGGTAGGAGTAGAGGACTGTCCTGGACTAATGAGTTTGTTTATACCTACCCAAAACATTTGTGGCTTGTTTTGGTGTTTTTCTTGTAGATGACAGTAATAGTTTTTCTTGTCTAATATGGCGGATTTTTTTGTTTTATTTCTTAGCTGTTTGTATCTAAGTTGTCTGTGGGTTTTTTGTGGTCCTTGAAGTGGCCCAAGCCCTATTTCTAAGTAGCATTTTATGTCTGGTTTCTTTTGAGAGCCAAGGAGCAACTTTTGTTTTGGTTCTAATAGTCCATGCTGGTGCATGGGTATCAAGGATGTATAGGAATTTGGTATTAGAATAATTTACTGCTTCTTCAAGTGGTAATTGTTTCAGAACTGACCAGTTGCAAGATTTGAGTTCATTTTGGAAATTTGTGCAGTTGAAATTCTTATTGTTCCTTATTGTTTTAAAAATGGACTGGTTGTGGATATCAGCTTTTTGCCTGATTAAATAGGTGAGGAGGTGATCACTTACATCATCAGGCAGGGTCCCACTCTTGTATTTGAGGGGATGGGTGTTAACAAGAATCCAATCCAGAATACTTGCTTTATTGTTGGGTTTACTGATCGTAGTGGGGGAGGATATGACCTGTGAAAATCCATAAAGGTTTCTGTGGTGAGTGGGGGGTTCTGAGGCACACATGTTCCAGTCTATGTTGAAGTCCCCAAGTATAATGGCTTCTTCAGGGTAATTGCTGGATAACCAATGTAGGATATCTTCAAGGGTATTTATGTTATTTCCTGGGGGAATATACACAGACAAGATTTATACATTTGTTCGTATTAATCTGGAGCTTAGTGATAAGAATTTCAGCATTGCCAACCAGGGATGTTTGCAGGGCATTATTGGACACTTCAAGTATGGATTTGTACAGAACACCTACCCAACCTTCCTTTCTATTGGTTCAATCAAGCCTTAGGATGTTATAGCCTGGTGGTATAACTTCTTTATCTGAAGTAGAAGCTTTTAGCCAGGCTTCAGTAAGACATAGTATGTCTGGGGAAAGAACATCTAAGTGGGCATGTAGGTGTTGAATCTTATTGTTTACACTTCTGATATTTAGGTGACTGATCAAGAGTGAGTTTGGGGGTTTGTCTAAGATTTGTGTAGTAGTGGGACAGTTAGTAAAGGACCTAGAGCCAGTGGATGAGGATGGGCTAGTATTTGGTAGATATCTCCATCCATTGTCAAGTTGCACTGTAATCTGATTGTGAGATTCCAGATTTTAATTAATAGACATTGGTATCTTTTGGTTTTAGGGTTGGTATATCTTGTTCTAATAAGATGCTGTTACCTATTAAGTAAGGAGTTAGAGGGGAGGGGATGTATTAAATGTTCAAGCTTGTGAGGAGCTATAAAAGTAGATGTTTGTCCTTTTGGGTAGTGGAAACCTGGATATGTATTATATTCATAGGCAGTAAGAAGACATGGGACAAGCAGAAGGAGTAGCAGAGAGTACAGTGGTAGTATTTTAAGTGGTTTCATTGCAAGCAAGGAACATTGGGATTATTGAGGTTGAGTTGTCCCCAGTATACCTACAATCAACTGCATTACTACCTGAGTTAAGTACAAACTTGCAGTGTTAGAGATTGTACAGCATTTAAACTCTTAGCCTAGAGGGTTTCTCTGTATTTGTAAGTGTTAGTCACACATCTTTGAATTGATTACTGCTCAATGTCTGATTTGTTTGGCTTTCTGCTATATACCTACAATCAACTGCATTACTAGCTGAGTTAAGTACAAACCTGCAGTGTTAAAGATTGCACTGCATTTTATTTTTCTATTTAATTGTTTCATTGAATATTGTGGTCTGTGTCTCTGTCTGCAGTTATTTATTTTTCTATTTATCTGTTTCATAGAATACTGTGGTCTCTCTCTCTCTCTCTCTGCAGTTATTTATTTTTCTATTTATTTGTTTCATAGAATATTGTGGTCTCTCTCTCTCTCTGCAGTAAGTGGGGTTTATTGTGTTTCACTTTATTGATATTCAGTGTTAAACTCTTAGCCTAGAGGGTTTCTCTGTATTTATAAGTGTTAGTCACATATCTTTGAATTTATTACTGCTCAATATCTAAGTTTGGCTTTCTGTTATATACCTACAATCAATTGCATTACTAGCTGCGTTAAGTACAAACTTGCAGTATTAAAGATTGTACTGCATTTTATTTTTTTGTCTATTTAATATTTTTAATTGAATACTGTGGTCTGTGTTTCTCTGCAGTTATTTATTTTTCTATTTATTTGTTTCATAGAATACTGTGGTCTCTCTCTCTCACTGCAGTAAGTGCGGGTTATTGTGTTTCATTTCATTGATATTCAGTGTTAAACTCTTAGGAGCCTAGAGTGGTTCTCTGTATTTATAAGTGTTAGTCACATATATTTGAATTTATTACTGCTCAATATCTGAGTTGTTTGGCTTTCTGCTATATACTTACAATCAACTGCATTACTAGCTGAGTTAACTACAAACTTGCAATGTTAAAGATTGTACTGCATTTTGTTTTTCTGTCTAATTGTTTCCTTGAATACTGTGGTCTGTGTCTCTCTGCAGTTATTTATTTTTCTATTTATTTGTTTCATAGAATACTGTGGTCTCTCTCTCTCTGTAGTAAGTGGGGATTATTGTGTTTCACTTCATTGATATTCAGTGTTAAAATCTTAGCCTAGAGGGTTTTTCTGTATTTATAAGTGTTAGTCACACATCGTTGAATGTATTACTGCTCAATATTTGAGTTGTTTGGCTTTCTGCTATATACCTACAATCAACTGCATTACTAGCTAAGATAAGTACAAATTTGCAGCGTTAAAGATTGTACTGTATTTTATTTTTCTGTCTATTTAATTGTTTTATTGAATATTGTGGTCTGTGTCTCTCTGCAGTTATTTACTTTTCTATTTATTTGTTTCCTAGAATACTGTGGCCTCTCTCTCTCTCTCTCTGTGCAGTAAGTGGGGTTATTGTGTTTCACTTCATTGATATTCAGTGGTAAAATCGTAGCCTAGAGTGTTTCTCTGTATTTATAAGCATTAGTGACATATCTTTGAATTTATTACTGCTCAATATCTGAGTTGTTTGGCTTTCTGCTATATACCTGCAATCAACTGCATTACTAGCTGAGTTAAGTACAAACTTGCAGTGTTAAAGATTGTACTGCATTTTATTTTTCTGTCTTTTTAATTGTTTCATTGAATATTGTGGTCTGTATGTGTCTCTCTCTTTGCAGTTATTTATTTTTCTATTTATTTGTTTAATAGAATACTGTGGTCTCTCTCTCTGCAGTAAGTGTGGGTTATTGTGTTTCATTTCATTGATATTCAGCATTAAACTCTTAGCGTAGAGTATTTCTCTGTATTTATGTGTTATTGACATATCTTTGAATTTATTACTGCTCAATATCTGAGTTGTATGGCCTTCTGCTATATACTTACAATCAGCTGCATTCCTAGCTAAGTTAAGTACAAGGTTGCAGTGTTAAAGATTGTACTGCATTTTATTTTTCTTTCTAATTATTTCATTGAATATTGTGGTCTGTGTCTTTCTCTCTGCATATATTTATTTTTCCTTTTATTTGTTTCATAGAATACTGTGGTCTCTCTCTCTCTCTTTCTGCAGTAAGTGCGGGTTATTGTGTTTCACTTCATTGATATTCAGTGTTAAACTCTTAGCCTAGAGGGTTTCTCTGTATGTATAAGTGTTAGTCGCATATGTTTGAATTTATTACTGCTCAATATCTGAGTTGTTTGGCTTTCTGCTATATACCCACAATCAACTGCATTACTAGCTGAGTTAAGTGCAAACTTGCAGTGTTAAAGATTGTACTGCATTTTATTTTTCTATTTGTTTCATTGAATATTGTGATAAAATCGCAAAATCCAAAACATACACAGGAGCAAAGAAAGGCAGTCCATCAATGTGAAAGAAACTAATACAGTTCCAAAGTCCAAAACGAACTCAAAAACAGGTACAAGTGCAGATAAAACCTTTTATTAGAACAAATAGTAAGCGCTTTCACCCTGAGGCTTCGTCAGACTGTAAAACAATAAAAAACTTCCGTGCTTATAAAGAAAGCAGTACAGCTAATTAAACAATTAAGTTCATAAAAAATCATTGATTGCAATTAAACATTTAAAGCAGCAAACATATATATCAAAAATGATATATATATATACATATAAAAGCACTTATTCACAAAATAATATTAAAAAATACCTTAAACAAATAAAAACCAATTCAAAAACTAAACCCTAGCATTATGCTTAGGTTTAAACAGTCTTCTCTTATGTAGGAAGGGTTGTAAACATACTTTATCATTCAATTCTGGCGGTTTATCCGCTCTGCAGCGGATAATCCAACGCATTTCACATTCCTCAGTGTAATTAGCTATATTACCCCCTCTACCACTGGGTACAAAGCTTTGCATGACAAAAAACTTAAAACTATGTGTCAGCCCATACTGCTTACAGTGCTTGGCCAACGCATTTTGTTTAGAGCCAATCCTAATATGGTATACATGCTCCCTAATACGTTCACGTAACTGGCAATTTGTTTTACCTATATAAAATGATGTGCATTGTACACATCTAGCAAGGTACACTACATTTTCACTCCGACAATTAGTTTGAGTTTTAAAATAATAATTATAACCCGTCCTGGGATGTTTGAACACATTTTCAGTGTCAATGTATTGACATTGTCTACAGGAATTGCAATGGACAGTGTTATAAGTGGTAGTAGTGTGTTCAATATTCAAACTATCTGAATAATAACACAACCTCTGTTTCAAATTCATCTTGTTCTTATACAAGAACCTTGGTTGATGACCCACTACATTACCTATATCTTCATTTAATAATAGAGTGTCCCAGTGCTTCATAACGATACTCCTAATAACATCTATATCATTTGTAAAATATAACGGTACTTTCAGTCCATCTACTTCTCTCAGTGGTGAAAAAGATGTGGGAGAGAGTGGATCCTCACTAGTGGTTAATCTTTTTCAAAGAGTTTTGAATAATTATGAATGACAGGTACTCAATAAAGGATTGAGTTTTATACCTAGTATAGGCAGTGATTTAACAGATGTTATTTTAGATGTTAAAATGTATGTAAGGAAAGTACAATTACGTTTAGAGTTTGGCAATGCTGCTGGTTTGGGCAATGGAAATGAACCTTTGAATATATTTCACGTACCTAGTACTTTTACACCGATATTGCACCCTTTATTGGACACTTTTTCAAGGTTAGTGGAGAATGACGTATATGAGTACTTCAATAAAGGTCATAGTCGTAGGACTAGACATATATAACATATATAACATAATCTATCATTTTTACAGAGGAGAACACTACAGAAATTGAGTCAAGATAAGACGATAATAGTTAGACCCGCTGACAAAGGAGGTCCTATTGTGTTATTGGATCGAAGTAGCTACTTAGAGAATATGAGGAAAATGTTGGATGAGGGAATTTCCTATGTCAGGACTAATATGCAGGAGGTAACTAATAAAGTATTTAGGGTCTATGACATGTTGGATGACTTGGTTAAAAGTTGTAATATTACTCTGGACTTGTTTAAATATCTCAGGGTAAATGATCCGTGTATACCAGTAATTCAAGGTTTACCCAAAATCCATAAATCAGTTTCGAATCCACCTCTACGTCCCATTGTGTCAGGCCAGGGATGGCTTACAGAACCCTTTTCGATTTATCTAGAATATTACTTGAGACCCATTGTTGATGCTAATAACGTGATTCTTAAGGATAGTAAGCAGATTTTATTAGACCTGTATAGCTACTCTAGAACTTTAGGAGATGATGAGTTTTACTTTATGGTAACACTGGATGTGGTCAGTTTGTTTACTGTCATTCCAAATGACCAAGGTGTAGCTACAGTACAACGATACTTGAACAGGAAATCAAGTTTAGATGATGAAATGGTTGACCTTTTAGCACTATTTTTGGAAACAGTGTTACATAATAATGTGTTTAGGGTGGCCACGGTGGTGCAGTGGTTAGCATTGCCGCCTCACAGCAAGAGGTTCTCCGGTTCGATCCTCGGCTGGGGTGCCTTCTGTGCGGAGTCTGCATGTCCTCCCTGTGGTCGCGTGGGTTTCCTCCGGGTGCTCCGGTTTCCTCCCACATCCCAAAGACATGCTGCAGGTGGATTGGATACTCTAAATTGGCCCTAGGTGTGCGTGTGAGTGTGCCTTCTGTGGAAGGTTGGGCGACGGGCTGGCAACTCGACACCGTAAAACTCTACTGCCATTCAATGTGCGGACAAGGTGATCCGCTGTGGCAACCCCTAACCGGGAAAAAGCCGAAAGAAGAAGAAGAAGAAGTTACATAATAACGTGTTTATGTTCAATGAAGATGTTTTTCTACAGAGGGATGGCGTAGCTATGGGCACTCCTTGTGCCAATAGCTACGCCAATATAGTGATGTCAGATTGGGAAGAAGAACTGCTATTCCCACTTGCCACCTTTCAACATCATGTAGGTTTTTACAGGCGTTTCATAGATGACCTCTTCCTGATTTGGAGAGGTGATGAAAATAGCCTGTTAGATTTTGTAGCAACTATGAATAATCTGACAGAGTTTCTGAAGTTTACATTGTGTTATTCCACTTCTAATATATCGTTTCTTGATGTAAATATTTTGAGACTTGAAAGTGGTTTGTTGAACACTTCTGTGCATAGAAAGACATGTTATAGGAATAATCTTCTTCATAGACATAGCATGCATCCTAGCTATGTTTTTAAAAATGTTGTTAAAGGACAAATGATGAGAGCTTCTAGGTTGAATCCATTGGATGAAAGTTATGAATATGAGGCATCAGAACTTAGAAAAAGATTCAAAGAAAGATGCTATAGGCAGACAGAGGTGGATAGAGCAAGTTCTATGGTAAATGACCTACGGACTACTAGAGCTTGTCCTTATTTCTCGGAAAATGGGGATGGTGTATTTGATACACCACCGAGAGAAGTAGATGGACTGAAAGTAACGTTATATTTTACAAATGATATAGAAGTTATTAGGAGTATCGTTATGAAGCACTGGGACACTATTATTAAATGAAGATATAGGTAATGTAGTGGGTCATCAACCAAGGTTCTTGTATAAGAACAAGATGAATTTGAAACAGAGGTTGTGTTATTATTCAGATAGTTTGAATATTGAACACACTACTACCACTTATAACGCTGTCCCTTGCAATTCCTGTAGACAATGTCAATACATTGACACTGAAAATGTGTTCAAACATCCTAGGATGGGTTATAATTATTATTTTAAAACTCAAACTAATTGTCGGAGTGAAAATGTAGTGTACCTTGCTAGATGTGTACAATGCACATCATTTTATATAGGTAAAATGAATCGCCAGTTACGTGAACGTATTAGGGAACATGTATACCATATTAGGATTGGCTCTGAACAAAATGCGTTGGCCAAGCACTGTAAGCAATATGGGCTGACACATAATTTTAAGTTTTTTGTTATGCAAAGCTTTGTACCCAGTGGTAGAGGGGGTAATATAGCTAATTACACTGAGGAATGTGAAATGCGTTGGATTATCCGCTGCAGAGCGGATAAACCGCCAGGATTGAATGATAAAGTATGTTTACAACCCTTCCTACATAAGAGAAGACGGTTTAAACCTAAGCATAATGCTAGGGTTTAGTTTTTTAATTGGTTTTTACTTGTTTAAGGTATTTTTAATATTATTTTGTGAAGTGCTTTTATATGTATATATATATCATTTTTGATATGTATGTTTGCTGCTTTAAATGTTTAGTTCCAATCAATGATTTTTTATGAACTTAATTGTTTAATTAGCTGTACTGCTTTCTTTATAAGCACAGAAGTTTTTTATTGTTTTACAGTCTGATGAAGCCTCAGGGTGAAAGTGCTTACTATTTGTTCGAATAAAAAGTTTTATCTGCACTCGTACCTGTTTTTGAGTTCGTTTTGGACTTTGGAACTGTATTAGTTTCTTTCGCATTGGTGGACTGCCTTTCTTTGCTCCTGTGTATGTTTTGGATTTTGCGATTTTATTACATTGGACTTGGTATCTCAAGAGCAGTCTTCCTGTTGTGGTTTTTGCTAGTTTCATTGAATATTGTGGTCTGTGTCTCTCTGCAGTTATTTATTTTTCTATTTATTTGTTTCATAGAATACTGTGGTCTCTGTCTCTCTCTCTCCCTCTCTGTGAAGTTAGTTTCCCCACCCTCCCTCTCTGTTCTTGTTTTGGTATTTATCTTGGTGGCTTTGGAATTGCCCGTCCATCCTGTAAATTTGCGTTTGAACACTTCTCTTGGGTCTTTCTCAGTTGCTCACTCAACCGAGTACAGTGAGATCATATTTTGACTTCAAGCACTCCTACCACTCCCGTTTGTTCAGCTGTATCCCAGCTCTATCCCAGTCTAGTGTGACTAGCTCATTCTACCTAATACAGAGAGAACATTTGAAAAGGACAAGCCTCTTAGGGCCTTAACCTTGAATTATCTTCTGTTTCTCCTTTCTCCCTTTCCACTTTACAAAAAAGAATCTAAGCTTGTTTCCTGCTTTTCCTGTAACTAGTCTAATCCAGATACAGATTTGCTGTATCCAGGACTGTCTGTCAGCTTCTGAGCCCACCAAGCCTTTCTGTGTTGGAGGGAAGCCTTCTAGCTTATCAGTGGGAGTGATAAGCACTAGGTAGTCTATCTACCACAAGAGTGGTTTCTGGCCCAGAAATTGTAGTTTATTGGCCATTTGGTCAGTTTTTCCATCTCTTTCTACTTTATGGTTTAAAAGCCCAAATTTCTGCTTGTTTTCTACCTTTCCTGTAACTAGTCTAGTCCAGATACAGATTTGCTGTATCCAGGATTGTTTGTAAGCTTCTGAGCCCCCCCAAGCCTTTCTGTGTTGGAGGGAAGCCTTCTAGCTTATCAGTGGAAGTGGTAAGCACTAGCTAGCCTATCTACCACAAGAGGAGTGGTTTCTGGACCAGAAATTGTAGTTTATTGGCCGTTTGGGCAGTCTTTACACCTCTTTCAACTTTCTGGTTTAAAAGCCCATGTTAGCGCTTGTTTCCCAGCTTTCCTGTAACTAGTCTAGTCTAGATACAGACTTACTGTATCCAAAACTGTTTGTAAGCTTCTGAGAGGTGCCAAAGTCTGTTCTTCAACTTTTCCCTTAGATCTGCTAGTTCTCTCCTCTGCTGCACTTTTACTAGGTTATTAGTCTAGCACTTTACCAGACTTCTTGCAGTAATTATTGCAGCTCACAAAAGTGCTACCAGCACTAAATGTTCTACAAGGAAACAGCTCCAGTACTTATTATTAATGCCCACCCCTCCAGGCATGTCTAAAGGTCAGTTCCTTATGCTTTCTCCTATTAACCTGGTAAACTTGGGCATCCTGAGGCAATGTAGCAACTGCCTCGTGTACACAGACAGCCCTCTCCTCTTACCTCCCAACACTCAGACTTGCGAGAGATGCAGTTATATATCCAAATTGGAAGCCACGGCACTCTTCAGCCAAGACCGGAATAGCTGGTCAAGAGGAGAAGGTCAACACTTGCACCACAACACATGGAGCACATAGCTCCAGAAAACACACCAGCATTACCTTCACATAAAAACACAAACCACACACCCACCTTTGTGGAGGCTCTCAATAAAAATCTATCCAAACAGCAGAGACCTCCAAGGCAGAAACACACTCGACCACCACAACACAAAACTAATCATGAGATACATAACTCTCTTAACAGTGTGCCACTCAACCAAAGGCCCTAAGGCAAAACAGCATGCCCAACATGCTAGTCATAGGTGACGCGATAGTGAGGCACAATGATGTCCCACTCACTAGGTTGAATAAGGAGAAAGTAACAGTCAGCTTTCTGTCAGGTGCCAGGATCTGCCACATATCTCATGCACTTAGGTCCCTCAACAACAGATACAAATATGACTCTCTCATTGTACATGTGGGTGTAAATGACCTGAGATGTACCTCCCTAGACTACATGAAAAGAGACATGGAGGAGCTCTCGGATTATGTATCCCAGACGGGTATGACCCTAGCCCAGAGCAGCATCCTACCATCACCCAGAATGATACCACAGTACAAGCAAAAAATGATTAATTTCAACAATTGGTTAAGTTTCTGGTGTCATTCTAAAGGGATCCATTATCTGTCTGCTTGGGATGACATGACTGACAGACCAAGATGCTTTGTCAGAGATGGCCTGCATCTATCTTCCCTGGGCTTCTGGATACTGGCCAAGGCTCTTGCCACCCCTATAGTGCCTTTTTTAGGCAGTGTTCAAAAGACCAAATTACCACCATGACAGCTACAAACAAATGCAATCTGAGGGTCATGCTGCTCAATGCTAGAAGTCTAAATTTCAAAATGCAGTCGCTCGAAGCACTTCTTAAAATGGATACCATCGACAGTTGTGCTGTAACAGAGACCTATTTCAAGGCAGCAGAAAGCACCCCTGCACTACCAGGCTATAACTCATTCCACACCTTTCGGCCCCAGAACTTGGACCAAAGCTCCAAAGGCAGTGGTATTTCTATATTCATAAAGGATGCTCATACCTTCAGACTGGTAGCCCAACATAACTCATCAGAGATACGTTAGTTGCAGTTAACACTGGGTAAGACAGCGATTCAGGTCATAGCCTGCTATAGATCCCCAACCATGTCCCAAGACTCACACGCCATGTTCCTAAGCACCCTGGAGAATATTAGGATCCAACCTAACACTCTCATACTGGGCAACTTCAACTACCCCTCCATTAACTGGGAAAATTGCTCATGTACCAATACACTTGCCTAACGTTTCCTGGAATTCATTAATTCCAATGCCCTGGACCAGCTCATTCTTACCCCCACTAGAGGTAGCAACATCCTTGACCTGGTCATTACTAACATGGGCAACCATTGCTCTACATCAATAGTCAACTCCTCCCTGGTTAGATCCGACCACAAGCTAATCACTTTGGAAATCCACACTCCCCCTCCCCTGCAAAGGTAACCACCATGAAAAACTTCTCCAAAGCTAACTTTGGGCTCCTAACAACAGAGGTGGCTAACTTCATGGCACCCATGCAAATGGAGAAAAGTTACGTGACTGCCGAGTCATACACCAATGTACTGTATGAGCACTTACACAAATGCATGGATCTCGCCATACCCAATAAAACCAAGACACTCTCCTCCAAAAATAGGAAGCCAATCTGGTGGTCCCCTGCCATAAACAAACTCTACAACAGAAGAAGGAAACTGATGCGGAATAAGGTGAAGTCCCAAGACTGGAAAAAACTCCCTTACCAGCCTCAACAAAAAGATGAGATCCCTTATTAGATACTCTAAAGCTAGCTATGAAAACAGAATTGCAGCAGTTAGTAAAGATAATGACAATGCCTTTTATAGTTATGAAAAGAATCTCCACAGCAATACTCAGATTTGCTCTGAGCTACTGCACAATGGTACCTCCTATACCGAGCCAACAGATATTGTCAATATACTGGCCGACAGAATCACTGCCAACTTTACCCCTCTCTCCCCTCCCAAAGGACCTATCACATTAACAGTAGATTGCCAGGCACCCAGCAGTACTGCTGCACAGGTTAAAACAGCACTGTCCAAGGCCATGAATACAGCTTCTATGGGACCTGACAATATCCCTGGCTGTGTTCCACACGAACTACAGAGTGAACTGGCACCTCACCTGTGTGCCCTGTTCAATCACAGCCTCACCTCAGGCTTTATCCCTACCAAATGGTGCACTGCTACAGTCATCCCTCTCCACAAAGGAGGAGCACCTACAGACCCTGGGAACTATCGCCCCATTAGCCTAACGAGTCTGATATGCAAAGCTATGGAATGCATCATCATGGACCTAATAAACAAGGATATAGGGAATCTCCAAACTCTGGATGCCACACAGTTTGGTTTTGTGAAGGGTAGATCATGCCTGCTCAACTTGATTGACTTCTTTGAGTCAGTCACCAGAGCTGTGGATAAAGGCAAGGTGGTTCACACAGCCTACCTTGATCTGGCCAAGGCCTTTAATACCATGGTACTCAGGGATCATAGAAAAACTCAGTAAGTTAGGGATCAACCCCTCTGTCAATAGGTGAGTTGCAAACTGTCTCACAGATAGAACCCACAGTGTGAAAGTGGCTGACTCCAAGTCAGACTGCTGACCAGTCACAAGTGGAGTTCCACAGGGTTCAGTCCTGGGTCCTCTCCTGTTTGGTATATACTTCTCTGATGTCCAGGCCAATATGAAGGGACTCTGGCTGACATAGCTCCCAACTTGCAATTGTCTGCGAACTATGTCAGCCAGAGTCCTCTCCTGTTTGGTATATACTTCTCTGATGTCCAGGCCAATACGAAGGGACTCTGGCTGACATAGTTCGCAGACAATTGCAAGTTGGGAGCTATTATCAACTCCCCAAGTGATGTTGACATCCTACAGGAAGGCCTCACTGAGACCAAGGACTGGTGTCAGAACCATGGCCTTAAGCTCAATGCCAAAAAATATGTCATCATCCCCTTTGCCCATGGCCTTAAGCTCAATGCCAAAAAATGTGTCATCATCCCCTTTGTGAAAAACCCGGTTCCTATGAATTACCACATTGATGGTAGTCCACTGAACACAGAAGGCATTTTAAGAGATGTGGGAACACAGGTTGACAGCAACCTCTCTTTTGACCACCACATTGCCACTGTGGTGAGAAAGTTCTTCTATGTGGCACATCTCATTACTAAGGGTTTTGCATCCAGGAAGAAAGAGGTCATTCTCGCCCTCTGCTCTTCCCTCATTAAGCCAATCATCGAGTACAATGCCCCATTTGGCATGTACCTCACTAGACACCTGCAACAACTGGAGAGGCCACAAAAGTACCTCAAAAAGAGGATTCTAGGCCTTAAACACTTGTCATATATGGACAGACTCAAAAAACCCAACCATTCTCTGTCTCATATCGCCTCCTTAGAGGCGATCTCTGCTTGACTTACAAAGTCATGTCTGACCCAGCTCTGTTAGAAATGTTACATCTATAGAAATCCTAATCCCTCTGAACCACACGCTCCATAGACCTTAACCTCATTACCACTATCAACAGAATGTGCTGGAGGGACAGGTACATAACCCAGAGATTGCGCATGCTATGGAAAAGACTTCCCATACATGTCAAACAGAGCACCTCACTGGCCCTCTTCAAGAGAAATCTTGATGAGTGGATGGAAAATAGAAAATTCACCCCGGGGATCACACCAGTGGCTCTACTTGATAGATGCTCTGGGAACTAAGGTCGGGTGGCACGATGCCAGAGTAATCCTATGGGCTAGGCTTATAAAGGCTCCAGGGCTATTAGCCTAGTACACACCTGTGAACCTATGTCCATATTTCTTCTTCAGATGTCTCTTGCTCCTCCTGTTTTTCCTTAATTTACAAACTCGTTGTTCCATCATGCTGTGATATAACCTGTGTTACCCCTTCTACACTAAATCTGTCACTTTGCAGGTATTCCGTAACTTTAACTTGTATGTTTTAACTTCTACTTTACTAACCTTCTGTTCTACGTTCCCTCTTTGTGATCTTATTTTTTATTGTGAAATTTTACATATCTGCATGTCTTTGCCTGTGTTTCTCTTCAAATATCTTTAGGGCTGCCTTTTTGTGTTGATTAATTTGGCTTTCTCCTTTGCATAAATATTGCACCATGTCAGATCTCTCTTTCTTTCCCATGTTCATATTTCTGTTTTATACCTTTCAAAAGTCTCTAGATTTTGTTCTTTATATTTTCACACTTCCTCATTCACTTCTTTTTCCAAACGGCCCAAGGTTTCTTGGTCTATATAATGTTTTTCATAAATCTGTTGTACTAATGTACACACATTTTTATTTGAAGCTTCTGACAGTTTTTCTTGTGGAAGTAGTTTTCTTTCCTCTAATTTCTCTCTTAATCTTTTGTTTGTCTTCTGTCTGGAAATTCTGGATTTCTTGCATAAATAGTAACAATATATAATTTCTTTCTTATCCTCAGTAGTCCACTCTATCATCTTTATTTCTGTTTTTTGGCCTATCAGTTTTTGTGATTTTTGTGGACTACTACTTCCTTCTACAATAGGGAGGCCATCCTCCCCCTGGGGCTGGCCTAGCCTTATTGCAGGAATGTTTCCATATGTCGCGGATTCTACACTGACGTTTTTTTTTTTCAGTCTTGGCACCAGTGCGCCTACCAGGATGGGCAGTTTTTATCCTGGGTCTTGTGCACCCAGTTATCTTTTTTATTTTTTAACCTACTTCTGTCCATGATATGTACTATATAAAATGCAGTCTATTTATCAATGTTCTCTTGGTGAGATTTTGTGAAAAACAGGGTCCACCTTGTGAAGGTACTCACCAAGACTTGAGGACCTGTATTTGCTGACTTATCATCTCTCCATTTGGACCCTTAGATAAACTCATGGAAATGTTCAGTGCTGACCACTCATATTCTGGTTGCA
This sequence comes from Protopterus annectens, assembly GCF_019279795.1. NCBI lineage: Eukaryota > Metazoa > Chordata > Ceratodontiformes > Protopteridae > Protopterus > Protopterus annectens. The sequence continues at coordinate 334,203,386 of NC_056740.1, read as the reverse complement.
GCATATAAAATGGCTGGGACCAGTGCTCTGGGTTTCATTGTCCCAGTTTGTGTACATCCCAGGTTTGCTGCTTGATGTAAACCATAGCTTAATCGCAAAATCTGATAAATGTATTGTCTGGAATGTTAGTTAGAACAAAGATTACAGAGGAGATCTCCTCAAGGACAGCTTAGGTTTCCTACTCATTATTCAACAGGCCAATCAGAACTTTCATTTAAGAAGGTATCATTTTGTCAACTGAGATTTCTGCTGCATCAAACTGTGCAGCAGTTCTCATTTAAGAGGTGGGCTGGTTGTGCAGCCCATCTCGCCTTACTACTCATACAGTTTTTACTTCCTCTAAATGAGAGAAGGCTGCATAGACTGTTGCAGATAATGTTGCCAAGACCAGACAATCTTCCCCCAGAATGCATCCATGGTGCATTGCAGTGTTTCAGATATGCATGCTGCAGACTTTTGGATAATAACAAAGAACACTGGACCAATTGCAAGCACATATCCTAAACCATGGTAATATGGTTATAGTGGCTTTTTTTATTTTAAGGTATTTCAACTGAGCTGACTGTTGCTGGGTAACATGCTTTTTTTTCCCCGTTCACTGTCTGACATTATTTTATTAAGATAGATAACTAGACAAGTACATATGTAGATGGACGACTTGGAGGGTAGATAGATAGATAGATAGATAGATAGATAGATAGATAGATAGATAGATAGATAGATAGATAATTCTAGTTGTAAATGGGGTTGTCACCCCTTTAGACTGAATTTTGAATATCCTAGCTAGATTTACAGCGATGTGTTGAACATTGTGTGCTGCTGGCGCACTTTAGCTATTGCTTTCCTTTTTCTCTCTCCACTTTAGTCTGACCATAGCGTTAGAATATATAAGTTACATGGGTATGGAGGCCAGGTCCCCCAAATACACGGGGTTGTTGTTAGGCTTGCCCTACTGCAAAAAAAACATTTTTCTTTTTGGTTTGCTTTTGTGAGATATTATAACTCTCACTGTAGTGACTCAACTTAATGTAGGGAAACTTGTCACCCCCATTTATTCCCTGCACCTATCATTTTACAAACATAGTGAATTGTTAGTAAGGAGTTAAGAGAACACCAGCAGACTTTACAAATGGAATTAATGAAAAAAAGCAAATAAATTACAACTGCCCCAAAACATATTGCATTGTATATAGTGCTCTTTGGTAATTACTGGATCAGTCACCAATACCTGTCAAATGACATGAAAGTTGACAAATTACATTAATGCCATATCATTTTAAGAAGTGTGGAGAAACATAAAAATGATTCAGTGTTCCTCATTATCATTGCTTTTTCTGGAATGAGTTTTATTGTGTTGAGTTTGATAAGATCATGATTGTGATTTCATCTTTGTACCTCACTTACAATATGCTGGATCCAGGTCTATAAGTCTTGTTAAAGCTTTTCTTGATTCATTAGGGCCAGTTATTTTTCAGACTCTTTGGTGCTCTGTGGGCAACGTATTCCTGCATCTGTACTAAAAGAAGTCTTGATAACTCTCAGTCCAAAGAAACTATCCCTGGATCCAGGCTAACTGGAAAACTACCTTCCTGAATGTAACCTTCCTTTTATCGATAATGTTAGATAATATATATTTAGACATTTATAACAGTTCATATATACTTTTGTTTATTAGAAAATATGTAGAAAAATATAGCTAGTTAAATGCATGTACACTTTTATTTGCTAGAATATAAGTAGAAAAATATGGGTCTATATTAGTTCATCGACAGCTTAGGTTGTCGAATCTGTAATGATCGACACCTAAGCGTCGAACTTGCAAAATCTCGAATGGTCATTTAAGCGAATTCTTTCCTCGGGAAAGAAGTCGCTTGGCCATTATCGGGGATTTGCCCTTTCGGCAATGTGGAGCGATCTCTGAGTTAGTATATTTAGTTAGAGGGGGTGTGTGGGGCACAGCCCCCCATATTGGGGGGTGTGGGGGCAAAGCCTCCCACTTTATTTAGGTTGAAAATTAAATTTTGTTCGCGGATGGCCTACTGAATTCTTTCCCAAGGAAAGAATTTGCTTAAATGGCCGTTCAGGATTTTGCAAGTTCGACTCTTAGGTGTCATCATGGTGATCATTACAGATTCGGCAACCTAGGCTGTCCAGGAACTAATATAGATCTGAAAAATATAACTAGTTAAATGCATGTACACTTCTGCTTGCTGGAATATATGTCAGGTAGACTGCTCTTAGCTGAAGACATCCAACTGTGTATGCAATACAAAACATTTTTGTGTCTGGTACAACTTCAAGGAAAAATGCTGATAAAGATAACTCCTTAGTTCCTGAGACCCAGGTGCAAAAAATAAACAACTCCCTACCGGATCGGAAACAGGAGCGACTCTCTAGATTGTCACATAATTCACTTTGAAACAGAACACAAAGTAGCTTAACAACAGACTGCATTCCATCAACATCCAAAGACTGCTTTAATTAAAAGTGTATATAAGGACAGTAAAACTGAGCGGTGTTAGATCTGATTTTTTGTTAGACATATATATTGGAGATCATCCATGCAGTCTGAAGAGTCTAATCTGAGACATTAAAAGCTGTAAACTGTACAATATTGCATGTGTTGTCTGTTGCATAGACAAGGTATTCTAGGAGTAACTGCACAAAGTTAATACATAGTGTGAAAAAGGTTAATAGTTTGCAAAGTTCAGTGCATTAATTAGACTTTGTTTTAACAAGACACCAAAGCAGCAGCACCAACATCTGCATTTCATTTTTCACTGGTGACCCTTGCCTGTATTCCAACACAAGGGGAATGGTGCCTTGTATAAGGTCACTTCATTAAAAGAGCAGTAACTAACATTTATATATGTGTTTGAGCCCTTAGTAGGAGTACTTCAATTTCCACATTTTGCAGCAGTACTGTTCCCAGACGAATGAATCCAAAGTGAGTCTGCCATGCAGGAAGGAAGCAGTGCCATAAATTCTCCAGGCCGGTGAATTCCCAGGTTTCAAATCTGCAACTGACAACTTCATTTCACCAGCTTTTCAAGTAACTACAGAAGTTTTCAAACAATCTACAGTGATCAGACTGGCCATCTGAGTCTACGTAAAATTGGTAAGAACATTTTTGTGTGTTAAATGACAGTATGGATGCCAGTAAAGAAGGTAAAGATAGTATTACTCTTAATGTGTCACTTTTAGACAGAATACAGAGGTTGTATAAACAACATATTAGCAAATGTAAAACATTATTAGGGCAAGTTGATAGTCAAAATTATGTAAATGGATTTTATTTAACTGGTATCTTCAAAAGAAAAATCCATGGTATGACAGTAAATGTTTATTGTGCAAGTCATATAAAACTGCTTTCTTTGTGCAATATCATAAAACTACAGTGCAGACCATTGTTAATGATAAAGCAGCACATAAGGGTCATACGTTTGCATTATTTCCAGATGTTAAACAGTTATGTCCTGTCACCACATGTAAAAAGTTGATTTCAGATTTACAACAGCAGTCAGATCAGTTATTGACAGAATCTCCTGTATATCTTGTTACACCCTTTAGACAAAAGTGGAAAAAAGCTACTGCACAGCACAAAACAGATAAAGACAGGAACAAAATTCATGGTGAACTGACAAAACATGTCTAAAAGGCAGACAAAATGAGTTCAGAAAGTTTAGACAACATATGCAAACACTTTTTCAGAAGTGCATAAAAGCTTTAGAGTCAGCAGAACAGGTTAGTGAGAAATATCAGACAGCCCATGCAAAGAGAGAGATTCCAGACCTTAAACAGCAATTAGCTACATTGACAGAAAAATAATTTACAACACTCTACTCTACATTTAAAAAAGGGTTAACATACACAGTAGGATCTGATGTATGGACAGATGCATTACTCAGATGTTTCTGAATTTTTATTCCCAAAATATTTTAAAACTTACATCTAGTTAAAACAAGATACTTAGTTAAACAGTAAAGTAGAACATTTGACACTGTTCTCATAGCATACATGCAGGGGCAGCCTTCCATAGCTAAACTGTTAGATAATTTCAAAATCACAATTTTAAATAACAGTACAGTTCTAGTGCATAGAAATCAAAAGAGAGTAGTTAAAAGCAGTAAATACATAAAGTCACCAGAGTAACATGCATGTATTTTCTTTTCACCTAAGGTGCATTTGTTTAAAATGCACAAGAGCAAAAGGCAGACAGCAAATATAAATATATCTGTTTTAAGCATGTGCTAGTTAAGCCAATATCTGGTTTGTTTTTACAATTTTTTTGTAATTGTATAATAACACCAAAAAATAGCAAAGACTCCAGCAAACACAGTATTCAAAAGCAATGTTAGTAACATAAGGCTGTACTGGGCAAATACAATTAAAAATAAAACTAAATGTAATTTCTCTTGTACAGAGAAATAAAAATGTCATGTTAAAAATCTTTCCTTAGATCAGAGTATTACAGTTTAAAAAACAGCCAGAGGGCAAGCATATTTGCATCTCTCACAGCATGAAGCAAATGTATCTTTACAAAACAATACTACAATAAAATGCTGCATACTATCGGGGGAAGGGGCACTCTTTTAAGTTTACCCTGACTGTGTAAACAGTATGCAAAATGATCTAAAATAAAGCTACTAAAAATATATATTAACCTGCATCAGTGATTCTTGGGAAACAACCTTGTCTTTTTATTGTCAAAATTCTTAAATGTCACTAAATTTGTAAATTAGACTAAGTGTCACTAAATTTGTAAATTAGACTAAGTGTACATTACAGTCATTGTACATACAAATGCAAAAATATTTTGTGGAAGAAAAACTGAAGGTATAACAAATGGTTTAATATGTAAACAACATTCTTTGGTATATAAACCATGTTTTCTATCTGTGTAACTGAACAATTTTGCAGTCAAGTTTTAAAATTTAAACTGTTCACATAAATTGCTCCTCAATTCATTTGTATGTATAGTAACAAATCAAAGCTTAACATTTATGACGCATATGTGTTTACTCCAGAAAAACAAGGCTGGAATGCATTTGCAATAAAATCACTGTACAGGACATCACTGTATAGAGTCATAAATAAAAGCAAACTGTTAATTCAGGAATTGCAGAAGGTTAATAAAACAGTCCTAAGTCATAAATTACAATTCATAACTGCTGGTTCATTTTTACAGGATGGTCTTCAAAAGGAAAAAAGTTGTTAGACTGGATAATTCATCCAATTCTAGTAGTAATGGTTATCATTGTATTAACCATATGAAACTGTGTTTTGACTTACTGTATCAAAAGAAAACTAAAGGTTTATTTCCTAATTTGTTTTGAATACAGCATAATAAAAATTATGATCTGACCAAAGAATATATATCAATGTAAACTATTTTGTGTGTTTAAAAAAAATGGAGAACTGTTAGATATATATTTAGACATTTATAACAGTGCATATATACTTTTGTTTATTAGAGTATATACAGAAAATATAGCTAGTTAAATGCCTGTACACTTCTGTTTGCTAGAATATATGAAGACAAATATAGCTAGTTAAATGCATATACACTTCTGTTTGCTAGAATATATGTAGAAAAATATAGCTAGTTAAATGCATGTACACTTCTGTTTGCTAGAATATATGTAGGAAAATATAGTCAGTTATACAGTTAGACTGCTCTTAGCTGAAAGCATCCAACTGTGTATGTAATAGAAAACATTTTTGTGTCTGGTACAACTTCAAGGAAAAATGCTGATAAGGATAACTCCTTAGTTCCTGAGACCTAGGTGCAAAAAATGAACAACTCCCTACCAAATTGGAAACAGGAACAGGAACAACTCTCTAGATTGTCACATAATTCACTTTGAAACAGAACACAAAGTAGCTTAACAACAGACTGCATTACATCAACATCCAATGACTGCTTTCATAAAAAGTGTATATAAGGACAGTAAAACTGAGTGGTGTTAAGATCTGATTTCTTGTTAGATATGTATACTGGAGATCATCCATGCTGTCTGAAAAGTCTAATCTAATATATTAAAAGCTGTAAACAGTAAAGTATTACACGTGTAGTCTGTTGCATAGACAAGTTATTATGAGTAACTGCACAAAGTTAATATATAGTGCAAAAAAGGTTAATAGTTTGCAAAGTTCAGTGCATTAATCAGACTTTCTTTTAACAAGGCACCAAAGCAGCAGCACCAACATCTGCATTTAATTTTTCACTGGTGACCCTTACCTATATTCTAACACAAGGGGAGTGGTGCCTTCTATAAGGTCACTTCAGTAAAAGTGCAGTAACTAACATTTATATATGTGATTGAATGCAAATAGGAGCACTTCATTTTCCACAGTTGGCAGCAGTACGGTTCCCAGACGAATGGATCCAAAGTGAGTCTGCCATGCAGGAAGGAAGCAGTGCCATAAATTCTCCAGGACAGTGAATTCCCAGGTTTCAAATCTGCAACTGCCAACTTCATTTCACCAGCTTTTCTAGTAACTACAGAAGTTTTCAAACAATCTACAATGATCAGACTGGCCATCTGAGTCTACGTAAAATTGGTAAGCAGATGTTTATGTGTTACATGACAGTATGGATGCCAGTAAGGAGGGTAAAGATGGTATTACTCTTAATGTGTCAATTTTAGACAGAATACAGAGGTTGTATAAACAGCATATTAGCAAATGTAAAACCTTATTAGGGCAAGTTGACAGTCAAAATTATGTAAATGGATTATGTTTAACTGGTATCTCCAAAAGAAAAATCTGTGGTATGATAGTAAATGTTTATTGTGCAAGTCATATAAAACTGCTTTCTTTGTGCAATATCATAAAACTACAGTGCAGACCATTGTTAATGATAAAGCAGCACATGAGTCATACACTTGCATTATTTCCAGATGTTAAACAGTTATGTCCTGTCACCGCATGTAAAATGTTAATTTCAGATTTACAACAGCAGTCAGATCAGTTATTGACAGAATCTCCTGTACATCTTGTTACACCCTTTAGACAAAAGTGGAAAAAAGCCACTGTACAGCACAAAACAGATAAGGACATGGACAAGATTCATGGTGAACTGACAAAAAACATCTAAGACAGACAAAATGAGTTCAGAAAGTTTAGACAACATACGAAAACACTTTTTCAGAAGTGCATAAGAGCTTTAGTCGGCAGAACAGGCTACTGAGAAATATCAGACAGCCCATGCAAAGAGAGAGATTCCAGACCTTAAACAGCAATTAGCTATGTTGACGGAAAATAATTTACAACACTCTACATTTAAAAAAGGGTTAACATACACAGCAGGATCTGATGTATGGACAGATGCATTACTCAGATGTTTCTGAATTTTTATTCCCAAATGTTTTAAAAATTTCATCCAGTTAAAGCAAGATACTTAGTTAAACAGTAAAGTAGAACATTTGATGCTGTTCTTATAGCATACATGCAGGGGCAGCCTTTTATAGCTAAACTGTTAGATAATTTCAAAATCAACATGTCAAATAACAGTACAGTTCTAGTGCATAGAAATCAAAAGAGAGTAGTTAAAAGCAGTAAAGACATAAAGTCACCAGAGTAACATGCATGCATTTTATTTTCACCTAAAGTGCATCTGTTTAAAATGCACAAGAGTAAAATGCAGACAACAGCAATTATAAATATATATGTTTTAAGCATGTGTTAGTTAAGCCAATATATGTTTTGTTTTTTACAATTTTTTTGTAATTGTATAACAACACCAAAAAAATATCAAAGACTCCAGCAAAAACCGTATTCAAAAGCAATATTAGTAACATAAGGCTGTACTGGGTAAATAAAATTACAAATAAAACTAAAGGTAATTTCTCTTGTACAGAGAAATAAAAATGCAATGTTAAAAATGTTTCCTTAGACCAGATTATCACGGTTTAAAAAACAGCCAGAGGGCAAGCATACATACATCTCTCACAGCATGAAGCAAATGTATCTTTACAAAACAATACTGCAATAAAATGCTGCATACTACAGGGGGAAGGGGTACTCTTTTAATTTTACCCTGACTGTGTAAACAGTATTTCAAAAAGGTCTAAAATAAAGCTACAAAAATATATATTAGCCTGCATCAATAATTCAGCAATTCTTGGGAGACAACCTTGCCTTTTTATTGTCAGAATTTGTAAATGTCACGAAATTTGTAAATTAGACTAAGTGTACATTACAGTCATTGTACATACAAATGCAAAAATATTTTGTGCAAGAAAAACTGATGGTAAATAGTAAATATGCTTGGCGTATGCTGTATGACAAATGGTTTAATAAGTAAACAGCATTATTTGGTATATAAACCATGTTTTCTATCTGTGTAACTGGACAATTTTGCAGTCAAGTTTTAAACTGTTCACATAAATTGCTCCTCAATTCATTTGTATGTATAGTAACAAATCAAAGCTTAATATTTATAATGCATATGTGTATACTCCAGAAAAACAAGGCTGCAATGCCTTTGCAATAAAATCACTGTACAGAACATCACTGTATAGAGTCATAAATTAAAGCAAACTGTTAATTCAGGAATTGCAGAAGGTTAATAAAACAATCCTAAGTCATAAATTACAGCTCATAACTGGTGGTACATTTTACAGGATGGTCTTCAAAAGGAAAAAAGTTGTTAGACTGGATAATTCATCCAATTCTAGTTGTAATGGTTATCATTGTGTTAACCATATGAAACTGTGTTTTGACTTGCTGTATCAAAAGAAAACTAAAGGTTTGTTTCCCAATTTGTTTTGAATAGATCATAATAAAAAATATGATCTGACCAAAGAATATATATCAATGTAAACTGTTTTGTGTGTTTTAAAACAAAAATGGAGAACTGTTAGATATATATTTAGACATCTATAACAGTGCATATATACTTTTGTTTATTAGAATATATGTAGAAAATATAGCTAGTTAAATGCCTGTATGCTTCTGTTTGCTAGAATATATGTAGAAAAATATAGCTAGTTAAATCCATGCACTCTTCTGTTTGCTAGAATATATGTAGAAATATCTAGCTAGTTAAATGCATTGATACTTCTGTTTACTAGAATATATGTAGGAAAATATAGTCACTTAGGCTGCTCTTAGCTGAAGGGATCCAACTGTATATGTAATACAAAACATTTTTTGTGTCTGGTACAATTTCAAGGAAAAATGCTGATAAATATAACTCATTAGTTCCTGAGACCCAGGTGCAAAAAATAAACAACTCCATACCAGATCGGAAACAGGAACAGGAACGACTCTTAGATTGTCATATAATTTACTTTGAAACAGAACACAAAATAGCTTAAGAACAGACTGCATTACGTCAACATCAAAAGACTGCTTTAATAAAAAGTGTATATAAGGACAGTAAAATTGAATGGTGTTAGATATGATTTCTTGTTAGATATGTATACTGGAGATCATCTGTGCTATCTGAAAAGTCTAATCTGAGACATTATTGTATATTGTATTGTATGTGTCATCTGTTGCACAGACAGGTTATTTTATCAGTAACTGTGCAAACAAAGTTAATATATAGTGCTAAAAAGGTTAATAGTCTGCAAAGTTCAGTGCATTAATCAGACTTTGGTTTCAAACATCTGCCTTTCATTCTTCAGATAAGGTTACTGAAAAAGTAGTTTATGAGAAGGTATATTCGTTTTTGATAGCTCATTATCTTTTTGTTCCATTTTGTTTACTTTTTTATATCCAATTTAAGGCAGCCATATTTGGGTTGTTATTAACAATCAATCCCTCCAACAGCTTCTTGCTGGTACAAGGGGTGCTTCAGGGATCAGTCCTGGGTTCTTTGTTGTTGTACTCTGCATATGATTCTACTTAATGGGGTTTTAAAAAAAGGGATATCTGGTATTAATCATATACTGATGATATTCAGCCTTACCTCTCAGAGTCTGCATCAAATTTTATCACATTAGAAAACTGCTTAAATTTCTTTCTTCAGTGGATGCTAACAAACTAAAAAGATCAAGGTAATGGTAGTTCTCTCCCCCACTATATTATATACATGGGTGAATACATTGGAATTGGTATTGTGGGCTCATGATTTTGGAGATGATTCTTGACAAAAAAACTTATGCTGAAGGTCCGGGTGTCAGATGTTATCAAGACATCTTTTCTCCACCTTACAAATATTGCCTGCATGTGTAACTTAATACCATTTTCAGACCTTGTGACAGTGAATCATAAACTAGTTATCATCTCATCTGTAATGCCATACACCTTGGGCTGAGATGGAGAATTCTGCTGCAAGGTTGTTAGCAGGAATGTCTTGTGTGTGTCATATTACCCCTCCCCCATTCTGCAAGACCTGAATTGGCTGCTTCTTACAGCTGCCATGTCAACCTTCTAGGTCTGACAAGACTCAAGTCATGCCGATTTAAAACAGTTGCTCTGACACTATTCTCCAATAAATAAAAAAAGAAGGGAAGAAGAGATGGAAAGGTAATGCAGATGTGCAAGAGAAACATTATTTACATATAAGAGTGAAGACACCTATCAGAAGTGATGATGACATTATGAGCTCTTCCTCCACTTGGTTTTGCCAAGACCCTTGGGATAAGAAAAAGGGCAGGCATGCAGAAGATGACCCGACCATGGCATTGCCACAAAATCTTAAACACTAGTCCAAAATGTTTGCATCTAATAATTTTCCATTGAAACAGATACGTCTTTCCTGATGCCCCCTTAAACTGAAACCACAGCAGTGAAAACATATTGCAGTGAAGTGCTACTTTTGATTCCCTGTTATCATTCTGTTAACATAGTCTGCATAGACACTCCATCTCCACACAAGCTGAACTGATAACTAATATTACTCTTTGAGTTAGCATCTGATTCTATAACACCACTACCATCTTGCATATTTAGTGAGAATGGATGTCTCCTTGATTGTTCACATACCATATTACTGCAGTATTGTCCAATACTACTTAAATGAATTCCCTTTTGTTTAACTTTCTGTAAGGGTCTAAGTGCTAGAGACATCAATAACAGCCCTTCTAGGTTAGGAAGAAGACCAGCAACATGGAAATTAGTGAATAAATGTGAGATTACAAAGTATCAATTGCATTTGTGAAATATGGCTGTACAAGAAAAAGTGGAAAATTGACTTTTTTGGCTTTGTTAAACTTGTGAGACACTGAAAGGCATTTGCTTCACTTCATGCCATTAATGTTTGGAAGGTCACTAAGGGGAAGAGAAGAAGAAGAAGGAAAAGGTAACTGTAAGTTAAACAGTTTCTGTTCCTAATAATATGTCCATATTTTTTTCATGGTATAAATTACATATTTTATAGTAAAAACATTTTCAGTTACTGTTGTGTGTGATAAAGATACTAAAGTAAACAGATGCCTTTTTCTTCTTCTCTTTTTTTGTTCCTATTTTTTAGTATTAAGAAATGTAGACATTACAATGCAAAAAGGGTAAAGAAGGCTAGACAAAAGCATGGTTAAGTTAATAGGCTATAATATGTGGCTGTTGAGGTAGAGGATGGGATGTAAAAGTGCACATATTATAATATATGTAGAGCTGATATGCTTTCTCTTACTTTTACATAGTTGAATGTCTGGATTAAGACCATTGGCTTAATCTAATAAGTTTTTAAGTGGAAACAACTAAATAAGAGAATACTGAATGTAATTAAAAGTTTAGCAATAAATATTCAGTGTGTCTTTAGGAGCCTGCAGCTGAAGGCTACATTTTTTTCTCTTACATTTCCATGGGGACACGTTGAATATATAGCATCTTATTATGGAATGTGAATGTTCTCGTAGGTATAGACAAAAGGAAAGCACTTTGAATTATATTAAAAAATGCTGAGTGCAAATAGCAATACTACAGGAGACACACCTGAAAAGAATTGAGCATGTGAATTTGATAAAGAAAGATTTCAGGATGGATATTCAGATAATATAAGGGACAGAAGAAAAGGGGAGTACTTACAGTAATTGCTAGAAAAACTCCAATAGTGATAGAAGAGGAAACAAAGATAATAATGGAAGATTCATGGTAGTAACAGACCACTGACCGGGGTAGAAGATTACACTGCCATATATTTATATTCCACCTAAGGCTGCTATTATGAAGCTTCAGAAATGTTTGAGAGAAATAATCAACTTTCAGCAGGAAATATCATTTATAGGTGGCAACAGAGAGAGAGAGAGAAACCCACCTAGTGATATAGGGGTTGATGCCTAGCTTAGTGAGTTGTTCTATGATTCCTGAGTGGGGAATGGCATCAAAGACCTTGGCCAAATCAAGGTAGGTTGTATGAACCACCTTGCCTTCATCCACAGCTCTGGTGACTGAGTTAAAGAAGTTGACTAAGTTGAACAGGCATGATCTACCATTCACAAAACCAAACTGTGTGGAATCCAGAGTTTGGAGATTCCCTATATCCTTGTTTATTAGGTCCATGATGATGTGTTCCATAGCTTTGCATATCAGACTCGTCAAGCTAATGGGGCAATAGTTCCCAGGGTCTGTAGTCGCTCCTTCTTTGTGGAGAGGCATGACTGTAGCAGTGTGCCATTTGGTAGGGACAAAGCCTGAGTTGAGGCGGGATTGAACAGGGCACACAGGTGAGGTGCCAGTTCACTCTGTAGTTCATGTAGAACACAGCCAGGGATATTGTCAGGTCCCATAGAAGCTGTATTCTTGGCCTTGAACAGTGCTGTTTTAACCTATGCAGCAGTAATACTGGGTGCCTGGCAACCTACCTGTATTGTGACTGGTCCCTTGGGGGGGGGGGAGAGGGGTGAAGTTGGCTCTGACTCTGTTGGCCAGTATATTAGCAATATCTGTTGGCTCGGTATAGGAGGTGCCATTGTGCAGTAGCTCAGAGCAAATCTGTGTATTGCCATGGAGATTCTTTACATAACTATAGAAGGCCTTGTGGTTGTCTTTACTAACTGCTGCAATTCTGTTTTCATAGCTAGCTTTAGAGGATTTGATGAGGGATCTCAACTTTTTGTTGAGGCTGATAAGGGAGTTTTTCCAGTCTTGGGACTTCACCTTATTCCACATCAGTTTCCTCCTTATGTTGTATAGTTTGTTTATGGCAGGGGACCATCAGATTGGCTTCCTGTTTTTGGAGGAGACCGTCTTAGTTCTATTGGGTACAGCGAGATCCATGCATTTGTGTATGTGTTCGTACACTGCATTGGTGTATGATTCGACGGTCATGCAACTAATCTCCATTTGCATAGGTGCAGTGAAGTTAGCCATCTCTGTTTTTAGAAGCCCAAAGTTAGCTTTGGAGAAGTTTTTCATGGTGGTTACCTTTGGGGGGGGGGGGGTGGAATGGGATGGATGTGGATTTTCAAGGTGATTAATTTGTGGTCAGATCTAACCAGGGAGGAGTTGACTATTGGTGTAGAGCAACAGTCGCCCATGTTAGTAATGACCAGGTCAAGGATGTTGCTACCTCTAGTGGGGGTAAGAACGAGCTGGTCCAGGACATTGGAATTAATGAATTCCAGGAAACGTTAGGCAAGTGTATAGGCACATGAGTAGTTTTCTCAGTTAATGGAGGGGTAGTTGAAGTTGCCCTGTAAGAGAGTGTTAGACTGGACCTTAATATTCTCGATGGTGCTTACTAACATGGCGTGTGAGTCGTGGGACATAGTTGGGGACCTATAGCAGGCTATGACCTGAATCGCTGTCTTACCCAATGTTAGCTGCACCTGAAGTATCTCAGATGTGTTATGTTGGGCTACCAGTCTGGAGGTGTGTGCATCCTTTATGAATATGGAAACACCACCGCCTTTGGAGCTTCAGTCCAAGTTTTGGGGCCGAAAGGTATGGAATGAGTTATAGCCTGGTAGTGCAGGGGTGCTTTCTGCTGCCTTGAACTAGGTCTCTGTTATGGTACAAATGTTGATGCTATCCATTTTAAGGAGTGCTTCTAGCGAGTGCATTTTGAGATTTAGACTTCTAGCATTGAGCAGCACGACTCTCAGAATGCATTTGTATATAGCTGTTAAGGTGGTAATTTGGTCTTTGGAACACCACCTAAAAAAGGCACTATAGGGGTGGCAAGAGTCTTGGCCAGTATCCAGAAGCCCAGGGGTGACAGATGCAGGCCATCTCTGGCAAAGCATCTAGGTCTGTGAATCATGTCATCCCAGGCAGACAAATACTGGATACCCTTAGAATGACACCAGAAACTTAGCCAATTGTTGAAATCAATAATTTTCTGCTTGTACTGTGGTATCATTCTGGGTGATGGTAGGATGCTGTTCAGGGCTGGGTTCATACCCGCCTGGGCTACATACATTGCATCATTTCTATGCCTGATATTTTCAGGAATGGCATTCTAGCAGCAAGGTTCTTCCATTGTGAAGGCCTTTTCAGCAGTTTCCAGTTTCCATAGGGTCTCCCTGAAGAAATAACTACAAATTCCCCAAGAAATCCCTCAACAAAATAAGAGAATAAGTTTGTTCTCTCAGGTAATCTATTTCTAATGTTGTCCAGTTGTTTATTCTTCTGCATCTGTATAACCAAAATGAAGGCAATATAAAGCAGATGTAATGGAGTCTAAAACTGTACTATACAGTGCATACAGGGGTGTGTTAAACTCTGCAGTTACCTGTCTTTGATGGTGTCAATTAACCGTTGTAATGTAACATTCGTGATGCTGGAAATAGTAGGATTTGAGATAAGTCCCCCAGTAATTGCTATTTAAGTGTAGCAGTAGACAATCTGCAGGCTTGGGGCCATGCACAGCCAATAGCTCCTTATGTGGCCCTGAAGTGAAGTAGATACCAGAAAGTGCAAAGCATTTTATTAACTGTAACCTTTCTGCCAACCTCAACTGTAGTAGCTCCAAGTTGCATCAATGGAGCAGCAGACTACATTTACCTGCATGCAGTGCGGGATCTTTTCTGCAAATACTGCACTTGCATGCCAACTGCTAGGGCTCAAAGTGCTGTGGCATGAATAACTGCTGCTCTGGGTGGTAAGCTGACTCTGGAACCTTGGTTTTCAAGCTAAAATTATAGATTAATCTTCTGGTTTTGAATGTCGGTATAGAAGAAGACTGCGTGTAATATAATCTCTGATAGAGGTGCTGTTTTTCTCTTGCTACCATCCATGCTGATGTGATTTATTTGTTTTTCTTAGATGTTGCAGCCCTTTTTTACATCTCAGATCCAGAGAATACACACTGTAATGTCTAGTTGTTAAAATACTATTATTATTTGAGAAGTAATGCATGGAGCCTTCATGCACATCATATTCCGTGTCCTATGTACACATACAGCTGCGGGACAGCTGAGCAGCTTCTGACTTTGTCACTGACAGTGATGTGCTTTACTTTCTAACTGAGCATGCATAATGGACAGACAGACTGAATGATGGTGACAAATGTTTTGCTTTCAGCAGATACAACAATGATTATTAATGTTTTAGAAGAGCTTGTTTGTTGCTGTTGTGAACATGTTACAGAAGGCATTTTTAATGAGAAATGCTAAGTTTGTATTGATGTAGAAAATGCCTTTTAGACAGCTAGCATTCTTTGTTTCTTCTGAATATGCCACTTTAATGGCTACCCTGCAGTTGCTGTGAATGACAGACATGATAAAATGCATTGTAATTCATATCTTTGTGTCACGGCAGTTGTCTTTATACCTCAGAACTGAGGCAAAGACCCACTTCAGTAATTCATACACCCTGTGAAATTTAAATATGTTTGCGTCTGTTTTAGTATCACATTGAAAACTTTACAGTGACATCAGGGATTTTTACACATAGTGCAGCCCTCAGTAATGCTTACTTCTGTAATTATTTTCTGAAGTAAAATAGCACAGTGTTTTAGCTTTTCTGAATTCATACATATTTAGAATGCACTGCAGTGCAGATCCCTACTCTGTTGGGCCCCATTATAGATTATGGTAACTTCCTTTACAATTTATCTACCATATCCAGTGTATAGACATTTGACTGATTTGGGGGAAGGGCATGGGGGTCGGGGGGGGGGGTAATTAGTGTTCATTTTACTTCAGGTTCTCCTTTTTTCTCTGACCCCAGCTGCATTGTTCTGCAGTATCGGAGTACCATAGACCAGCTCAGCAACTTAACCTATCAGTGGTCTTTGATTTGGGATGGGGGCTGATTGCTAGCTGGTAGTATTGCATTTCATTAGGCTCTTATCCTTTGAGACTGACACACTTATGTGACTCTTTGCTGAAGTTGTAGGTGCCAAGTGCAGTTTTAGTAAGTGTATGACATAAGTAAGTTTTAAACAGTATGCTGATAGGTTTAACTTTCAAAGTTAATGTACAAATTACAGCACTAGAGCAAAAGAATATTTTTAATTATTGCATATTTTAACTGATGCAGTCAGGGTAAGTTCAGCAAAGGATAGGAGAACGGAACAGAAAACTGAAGGCACATGGGATGAAACTAAGTACAGATAAGACGGTGGTAATGGCAGCAAACTGGGTAAATCAGCAGCAGCTGAGAACTGAGATAGAAGGAGGGACAGTGGAACAGGTAAACAGCTTCAAGTATCTGGGAGGGGTGGTTGAGGAGAAGGGAAGACTGCATGAAGAGGTCAAAGCTAGAATCAGATGCAGCCAACTGGCATAGAGTGTTAGGTGTAGTCTACGACAGAAGAATGCCATAGAAGCTGAAAAGTAAGGTGTACAAGGCAGTGGTGCAACCAGTACTAATGTATGGTACAGAAACCTGGGCAGTAAAGGCAGAACAGTTGAAGAAGCTAGAAATGATGGAAATGAAGTGCCTGAGAAGGGTGGTAGGATGCACACTGTGGGACAGACAAAGAAATGAAGACATAAGAGCAGAAGCCAAAGTAGCTCCAATTGCAGAGAAGATCAGAGAGAACAGATTACGGTGGTTTGGGCACATGTGTAGAAAAGCAGAAGACAATCTGGTGAGGAAGATTTGGGACAGACAGGAAGAAGGTAAGAGGAAGCGAGGACATCCAGCAAAGAGGTGAATGGATTGTGTGAGAGAAGATCTGCGATAGTCAGGTGTGAGTGTTGAAGAAGGCAGGGGTGTGGCACTGAATCGAGAGAGGTGGTGACAGTTAACATGATACCCCGACCCCACGTAGAAAAAAAATGGGAAAAAGGGGGCTGATGATGATGACGATGAGTCTGGGTAACCATTTCACTGTCACTTAGTTGTGAAAGTGCATTGGGAATAGCTGATATCTGAGTTCTGCTTCTATAAATGATAACATTAAAAGTACACAATTTTTAGTGGAAGGCATTCATTACATCAAAAGCTGGCAATAGTGAAACACAAAAGATCAAGCACAGAAGGCTGAAACACAGAACATCGAGGCTATGAGCTACAGACATTTTTAAAAGCACTGAATAGTCAGTAGTGTTTTGCATGAGATGTGGTACAGCAAGTACTGTTTTTTCCCTTTCTCCAATGTTATACAATCTCTGAGATGGCATATATAATTAGCGGGGGGGTTGCCCCCCCCCCCAGAAAGACTCTGGTTTCAGTGCTTTCATTGTTGTGTGCTTCAACCTTTGATCTTGATATTTTTTTCCCACTATTGTCAACTATCGATGTAGTGAATGTATTACAATTTTTGGCATACAGAGTCAGTGTATCTGTGTTAGTGTATGGTCTGCTTGATGACTTCATACTAGGTGATGGCATGTCTGTTTTTAGTCTGTTGTACACCTTGGATTTAAAATGGGTTAAATAGGGTATGCAGCTTCCTGACTGTGTTTCTCTTCAGTTTCTATGTTTATATTGTGCATGTGAGTGCTAGAGTTTGGTGTATTGTCCCATTAATGTAATTTCTTTGTTTTGGTTCAATATATTCTGGTTCTGTGTACTGTTAGGTATTACTGCCAAGCTTCCTAGTCTGTATTCTTTCTGGGATTAGATGAATACACACTGATGGAATGACTTGTAATATTTTATAAGCGCAGATGGGTATTCTTTTGATAAAGACTTTTGGATTTTCCTGGTTAGGGGTTGACACAACAGAACTCCGGTCTGCTCATGATTGGCAGTAGATTTTTATGGTGCCGAGTTGCCAGCCCGACGCTCAACATTCAAAGAAGGCACGCCCATTCACGCTTGCACCTACCTGCATGTCTTTAATGTCACTCGACTGCGGGGAGGACATGCAGACTGCACACAGAAGGTTCTCCAACTGAGAATCGAATAGGAGAACCTCTTACTGTGAGGAGACAACACTAACCGCTGCACCACCGATGGATATTCTTTTGATACTTGGTAATTAAGAGATACTAGGCAATGTCCCATATAGCTGTGTACATGTTTAGTATTCAACATTTCAGTAGCTTAAAATTTTCATAGGTCCACTCAGTGATGTCCCTTGGAAAAATTAATTGTTAATATAAGTAGTTCTGGAAGAATTAATTATTTATATGAGCAATCCCCAAAATCAATTATTAATATAAAGGGCTCCCCCACAGCAAAAAATGTTGCCTACGCTTGATCAAGAGTATGTATAGAAGCTGACACTAGATAGAAGGCTAAACACAAACTTTGTATGAAGTATATAGGACACATGGTATTAAGAGCACAGTTGGTTGTATTAAACAAGTATACACCCAAGAACTTGTAGCATTTTTATAGAAATGCAATACATAAAATTACAATTTTTTTTTTAGAATGCTTGGGAGAATTTTTTTTTTAAGTTTTCACTGGCTCAAATTCCTACTCAAGTATAAACAGATGATTCCTTAGCTAAATGTCAATTATGTTGAGTTACGTATATGAAAATATGCATAGCTTTTAGTATCTGAACATGTTTTGATTAATACCTTTCTTTTCAGTTTTGTTTCTACAGACAAATCAGGCAAACATGCATTCTACAGACTCCACTTTAAAACTCTGTGAACACTTGTGGCCACTATTACCAGAATGTCCTGGGAGTGTATCAGTCTCATCTACATCATCCTGGGAGGTTGAAACTGTGCTGGAGAAGGCCTTCATACCCTGTGAGCCCCTTCAGTAAAACATCTGGTTCCTGTCTTGAAGCGTAACTGAATCAGAACAAAAAGAAACTAGAATTCCTGTCATCAGTTCACCACTGATAAGAGTATCAGGCAGACCTCTCATGATAAAAATGGCTTCTTCTGCTATGGACTTCTAAAATCACAGTTTCTGCCTGTACCAGTAACATAATAGATTTTTTACCACTTGATTATTTACACGTATTGGCTAGGATTCATGGACAAGCACTGCACACCTGCATGAAGCTAAATGGTCTAGAGCAGACAGTGTGTCACAGTTCAAAGCTAATCAGCAAGGTATTACAGTGCCAAGATACAGAGCAAATGATGGCATGGTAAATTAGCTATGTTACGGGGAAGAGCAGTGCTAGGCTAGCATAATGGGGGAGTAGCATGAGTGTACTGGTCACTTACCTCTGTAGAGCCGTATCAAGCATAATGCCACTGGTTGGGCTGTGGAAGTGATCATGTTCCAGATATAATTAAAAAATAGTGGCACTAGAGTGACTCATTAGCATAACCAGCAAATTCTGAGGTATGTATTAGCACAGGTGTCACTTTGCACAAAAATATTTACAGACAAAAATTAGAGGACTACAGTAGTATACATCATAACTCTGGAAGCAGCTGTACAAGTA
This sequence comes from Protopterus annectens, assembly GCF_019279795.1. Classification (NCBI taxonomy): domain Eukaryota; kingdom Metazoa; phylum Chordata; order Ceratodontiformes; family Protopteridae; genus Protopterus; species Protopterus annectens. The sequence continues at coordinate 334,183,738 of NC_056740.1, read as the reverse complement.
CCAAAGGCAGAAATGGAAACAGTTAAGAGATGCATGTGAGATCCCATGTGTTGGTAGTTTCTATTGTTCTGGGCTGATGTAAGTAAGCCGTTTTCCTTTAAAGGTGGAAGAAATGGATCAGTTACTTTTGTAGTGGGGAACTCAAACAAGTAAAATAAGCTGATGCAGTGTTTTTCTGAAAAAGGAAATGATGTACTGGTCTCTGGGGAACATGATTGAGGAACAGAAATGTATAAATATTTGAGACTCTCCAGTAATCTTTAGTAAGAGATATCTATAATATTTAGTTAAGTAGAACATTTTTTTTTCTGTACAGGTTCTGTTCAGTATAACTGAATACTATTTTAGTCTTCCATGTATACATTTTTAAATAATTAATTTGTATCTGCACTGCTTGCCTTATTGTTTAAATAATGTTTATTTAGTCAATTTAAGCTCTTATGCCTGGTCTTTTAAGCTGTGGATCTAAACTCCACTTAGCTATATTGATTGGGCCTACTCCCAGTGAAAATATTAATGTGCATAATTTCATAATTGGATAAATCAAGAGCAGCAGGTAACTGGAGAACTCTGGCCATATCCATGGTTGTTGCAGTAGTACAGTGCTGCCAGGAAGAGAGTTGTGGGGAATTTGGAATTCTGACAGCCTTCCTTGGGAAGTGTGTGTGTGTGTGTAAATAATAAATTGTATCAAAGGCAGTTAACCTGGGTAAAGGGTGCTGGAAGACACTGTGATTCACAGAGAGAGACAGAGAAACAGAGAAAGAGAGAGAATAGTGACAAAAGTCAGGGATGCTTGACCAAAGATTTAGCTCTGTAGATGGCCTGTGTGCAATCTAATCTGAGGGCAGATGCTGAAGGTTTATACCCATGATGATAGTGTGTACTCCTTTTACACTCTTGGGACCAGAATGCATTCTGTGAATTGATAATTAAGGTGGCCTTGTGTGCACTTTATTTTATTTTTCCTTGTTGAGTACAAGTGGTATGACTTGAGAGACCATCCCTCTGTTTTGATAGGACATTTTGTTCACATTGGTGACAGGCTTACCATCAATCCATGACATGATGGCTGTGATGAGATTTAAGTCTCACACCTGCTCATGGCCATTTTCTATGTTGTGGGCAATAAAACTTTGTAGGCTTCCATGATGGAATACCTCCTCTGGTACATACATTTAGTCCTGTAGTTTTACATGTTCCATCCAGACTGCATTGTTGGCCAATATAATGGACATTACTAAAGGCACAACACTGTAGTTCAACCCCACCATAGGAGAGTGATTCCTGACTCTCCACAACCTGTTTACAGAGTCAGTAGATTCCAAATTCACATATCATAACCCTCCCGCATCTTGCAGTATTACTGTCATCTCTCAACGTTTGCCCCAGCCACCTGTACAAATGACAATGACTGTGCCTTATCCAGTAAGATTATGTTTGATGAGTGGTCAATCTGTGCACTGCCTTGTGTATCCTGGGTGGGATAGTGCATGCATAATTTTATTCTGTGTTATCTTCCTCATGGCCCATAGATGTGGACCAGATGCTGTTGTATTGTGTCTACTTCTGTCTTGCATATGGTATTCCTGCATTCTCTTCTTCCTCAGACTGTAGAGCCTGCTCTTCCACCATTGGTCCTACTGTCATGATAAGTCCTGCTATGCTAGAATAGTTACTACAAAGTGCCATATTATGCAGTATTGCATACATGTCAAAGATTGTGATGCAGGTGTAAAATGCATATTGTATTGCTCCACCTGATCTATCTAGGCAATGAAAGCATCTCTTTCAATGTTCAACACATGCTCAATGGCATTACACATTTCTGCATAAGCAGTGTTGTATAGATGATCTGCCAAGGACTGCAGCTGTGGATAGGAATCATCACCCATGGCTGCAAGGCATATCTGGCATTACATGCAACGTACAACAACTGCACCATTATGCAGCCTGTTGCCTGCCTGCACATTCTATGTATACTGCCTTGTATAACATAGCTATCTCTGCACTTACTGACTAATTGAGCCTAGAGGAAATTCCCCCAAATGAACTGGTGATACAGTGTAAATAATGGGAATTGCCAGAGTGGCACACTTACACATTATGTATAATGCCCTGGGCATTACATACCATCTGACTGTTGATGGAATAGAAGCTCTTCCTATTTATGTATTTAAGTCACTGTTGAGCAGGTGAAGCCCTGATGGCAATAAGTGTTTAGCTTAATGCTCCCAAGATGTCAGAAAAAATAGCTATGCTGTAAAATACTTATAATGAAGTGGTTCTTTCCTTTGAGATCCTGGAGAACTAGATATGTTCCTCCACAAACTGCAGCATGAAATTGAAGAGCTAGTATAAGAAATGCAAAGCTGATGCCAGAAGTATGCTTAATACACCCACTGTAAAGTCCCTTTAGATAAGTGGGTGAACTCTGTGTCCAATGGGATGGGCATCCCATGTATCCCCCTTGATTTTAATTGTTGACAAGACAGTCTGACTATCTTTCAAATGTTCTGTCTGTCTACCAAGTATCAAGCAACTATCTGGTTGCTCACTAGTTGTTGACAGAGAAGAAAGACCATGATGGCACTCTCTGTGATGATGCAGATGGCTGTCACATGCATTGCTTCAAGAACTGGCTCCAGTTGCGACCACAAGCACATGTTGTTTGATTATACCCAATGCTACTCCGGCTCCATTTGTGGCTACTAACACATGTTGTTTGGTTATACCCAAATGCTACTCCTAATATAGCCTTATAGTACAACAAAAGTCCTTGGTGTTGGGAATAGGTTTGTATCATAGCAAAGTGCACCTGTTTATTCATTTCTGAACTGCCCTGCCATCTTTGATGGCATCATTTCCAGAATACTTTGCTTCATTTTCACATGAGATTCCTTATTTGCATTTCATTATGGGATCATGTGGATGTGTTGTACATCTCACTATTTTTCACATTAAGCTGCTGCATAATCTGCATTTCTGAATTGTACATGCCCTACACCCTGTTGCTGCCTGGTACTAGTTTGTGCTGCTCATTGAGCTAAACATCTGGAATCCCAGTTATTGTCTTTAATCTCAGACATGCCCTTTTCCACTTAATTGTCCTATTGGTTATAAAGTCTGTAACAAAACTTTAATCTCAGCAGCATTCTACAGTTATTATACTGAATATTGGTTATAAAGTCTGTAACAAAACTTTAATCTCAGCAGCATTCTACAATTTTTATACTGAATGATTCATTCTTGGGCTTCGAGGCTTTGTTTCAAGTTATTTGCTATTAAGTCGTTCTCATTTCCATGGTTCTCCCATCGTTGAGCTTAGTTTTGCTTTATTCATTGTCAAGTCCAGCATGGTAAGTTTGCTCCTTTTCTTTCTTTTCGATTTCTTTTTCACAAATTTTAGGCAGTTAAGGCTGGCAAATCGACACCGTAAAACTCTACTGCCAATCGTAAGCGGACAGGTGATCCTCTGTGGCGACCCCTAACCGAGAAAAGCCGAAAGAAGAAGTGAAGTTTATGAATATACATGCATTCCACTGCAAACATCATTGTTAAAACTTGCTGTGCCCCATTTGATTACAATAATTCCTTTTCAGCCAAATTATTTTTGAAGGGTGTGAACACAAGCATTAAGGTTTTATATTTTCAATCATTTATATTTGGACTTAAAAGGTTAAGAGAAAGCTGATAGTGCAGAGCTCTCATCTGTCTTTGCGTTCTATGTCTCTGTCTTGGACTCTATTTGCATAGTTAATCATTCATGAATAATGAAGTTCTATTTAAGCACAAGCACATTGCAACAGTATGCAAGCATGTAATAATGCTACTTTTCATTATATTTTATAAAAAGGGCTAGTACCATCTTAATCCCCACCATGCAGTGTTACAAAAAAGTACAATGTTGTGAAGTCCTCGTACTTCTGAGCTACCTTTTTCAGTACTGTGGTGTACCTCCAGGGCTGTGGCTGAGATGGTTAGCTATTGATAAGCCCGATACTTCAGTTAACACTAACTAAAGTATTATTGGGGGGTGTTGCTATCTCCCAACAAAGTATATAACAGAAAGGGGTATAATTAGATGTCGTGCAGGAAGCTTAGCAATGACTCACGCCTGATAAACTATTTCTGGATCCCTTATCTTTAAAGAAAATTCGCTAGGCTACTGAGTTTGAACTACCACCATACACTACAGAACTGTGCTGAGTTGTTCCAAAGTCTCCTCCATTACTCGTATATACTTTAAGGGAGAAAGCGGATAACAGTGACACTGATAAAAAATAAAATGGGAATGCGAGATACATTTTCTCGGATTATCCTTCATAATGCATCAGAAAGCAAAAGTAATAATTCTCCTGTACTTAAGTAATGTAAATGCAGGTGTCAATCGCTGATTATATGTAGAACATTCATTGTCAACTTTAAAACTACCATGTGAAACTCAGCTGACAGACATGCCACACTCAGTGCCTGGCTTGCCAACCCGCTGCCAACTCTTCCTTGGAGCATCTTCCAGCTGTTTGCCATGCCAACTCTACAAAAGCACTTTGCATGTCCTAGCAACAGGCTCTGACTGCCACTCCCTCCGTGACGTCAGTGCCTAAGTCACTGACTGCAGCTTGCCCTTAGAATTTCGGTCCCGGACTCCGGTGCAGATCTAGGTTTGGGTTTTAAATAAGGAATGCGAGAGGTCTCCTGTGGGCAGACAGCATGGCGACCTCTCGGGAAGAAGAAGAGGCAAATGATGATCCCAGCACAGCAGAGCCCCCTCCTTTGCTGCTAAGCCGCGACAGGATACCTCTGCAGAAGAGCAGTGTGTGCTCGCGCACCTATTTCGTGGTTGTCATGGTGTTCGCTCATGTTTATATCCTTAATGTCATTGCGCTTCTGCTTTATGTGCATTACAGCAGTGGAGGAAGCAGCACCGAGGATGAAGCTGGCCCGAGAGGGGCGGATTCCTCCCATTCTCACTCACAGCAGCCTGCAGCTACTTTGACAGTTTCCTCCAAGGAGCCCACTGAGCTGACTTCCCGCACTGAGTCAGCAGGATTGCATAACCTGCAGCTCGTCAGGTTGGAAGGGATCAAGGTAAGGATGCAGCACCAAACACGCACATCTCGGGTACTGTCACAATCACGCAGTGGAAGTGAGGTGCTGCAGCTGAACAGAGGTACACATTTAGAAATAGTCAGGGTATGACTGTGCATTAATCATTTCAAAGGCAGATGTTAATATGCACTTTGCACCTATCAACACATTGCACAGAGCTGAATCGGATATTATAAAGAAGTGTGTGTCAATGTGAGTGGTAAGACTTAACGGTCATGTTTTGCTGTTTTTTAAAACTTGCCTTTTATTTTGTAGTGTCCAGTATTAGGAATAAGTGACAGTAAAATACATAATTTGGTTCAGGTGGATTGTGGAAGTTACATGTTACGTGTTCATGACTCAGTCTCGCTGCCTGAGTAATTGTTTACCTGGTTTTCTTTAAGAAACAGCACCAGGTGTACACAACAGTGGGATAATAGGTAGTTGTGACAACTGTAGCCTTCCCAAGATAGGCTAGTCCATCTAAGACAGACTTGAGCAGACATTTGTGACCACAGCATGTACGCAGTGTCGATAACCAGGTTATTACCTGCTAATGCTCATCTGCTGTTTTGTAGAGACATTTTGTTTTATTCCTCACCATCTCAAAGGCTATTTCAAGACTATTGGATTCCCAGGACAAAACACTCCATTCCCGCAGGATAAAATATTTAATAACATTTCATAGTAATAAAAATAGACTAGCATGAAAAAGTATCTGAATGGGTATTTCAAGTGGGTTTGCATCTTTTATTTCATTTGATTTCATCCTTGAATTATACATGCTAAGCCTTTTTCAGAATTAGGTGTGAAGTCAATACTCAGTCAAATGATACATGAAAGACAGCTCTTTTCCTTAAAATAATTACCCCATACTTTTCTAAACCAAAACACATACCAACAACAACCAACACAAGCTTAAAAGTATTCACAGACATCAAGACAGATCTAAAACCTCTACAATTTTTAGGATTTACTATAGCCAGATACTTTACAGAAAAAGTTGCTGGAAGGATATGATCAGTGCATGAAGGGGATCAGAGATATCTACAAGCATAACTGAGAAAGTAGATCAGAATTTAAAGCATCACTATCAAACAGTGTTTAATACAGCTGTGCAAGTCATGTACATTTGTGACAACAGTACTGAGAGGAAAATGTAATTATTCACAAGGATAAAAGGGCATTCACCCTTCCTAGCTATCCCTCTGCACTCAGTCTGCCAATCAAACCTTATTCATTGATGGCATGGACAGGAACTATTACTCTTCTAGAGATCGAGGCTTCACTGGACAAAGATGTTAGGTTTAACTCACTGATGATTAGGTTCATAGGTTCATAGGTTCATACTAGGCTATCTGCCCTGGGGCAATTATAAGCCTAGCCCGATTCTGTATGGCTTACGCCACCCCTTGATTTGAGAATACTGTGCCCTTTTTAAGGTTTAGTTTACTGTGCCTCTGTCTAATAGTGACATGGGAGTAATCCCTGGGACAAACCTACGATCCCCCATCCACTTATCGAGATTCTTCTTGAAGAGATTCAGTGAGGTGCTCTGCCTCACATGAACTGGAATTCTATTCCAGAGTGAAGGGAGCCTCTGGGTTATGAACCTGTCCCTCCAGCAAGTTCTATTTATTTCTGTGCTGAGGTTCAAGTCCCTCGAGCGTGTGGCTCTAAGGGATTTAGATTTACTGAGGTGGAGCATGTCCATTAATTCTGGATTTGACATAGCTTTGTATGTCAGGCATAGATCGCCTCGAAGTAGGCGGTATGCAACTGAGTAGAGCTGGATTTTTTTAACCGAGCAGCATATGGCATCTGTTTGAGACCCTTGATCCTCTTGGTGAGATACTTTTGGGGTCTTTCTAATTGCTGCAGGTGTCGGGTAAGGTACATCCCAAAAGGGGCATTGTATTCTATGATGGGCCTGATGAGGGTTGAATAAAGGGGCACGATTACCTCTCTTGATCTAGATGTGAAACCCTTCGAGATGAGGTGGGCTATGTAGAAGATCTTTCTAACCACTTTGGCAATGTGGTTTTCAAAGGAGAGATTGCTATCAACTTGGGTCCCCAGGTCCCTAATAACTTTCTCTGTACTTAATGGGTTTCCGCCTATGTGGTAATTTGTGGGCACATTGTTTTTGCCAAAGGGTATGACTATACATTTTTTGGCATTTAGCTTTAAACCATGGCGTTGGCACCAGTTATCTGTCTCTGTGAGACCTTTTTGAAGGATGTTTGTGTCAGCTGGAGAGTTGATTATGGTGCCCAGTTTGCAGTCGTCTGTGAACTTGGTGAGCCATAGTCCTCCCACGTTTGCCTGTACCTCGGAAAAGTATATACCGAACAAGAGTGGTCCCAGGACAGAACCCTGTGGGACGCCACTTGTGACCGGTTTCAAGTCTGACATGGCTCCAGCAACTCTCACTCTGTGGGTTCTGTCTTTGAGCCAGTTTGGCACCCATCTTGTGACATAGGGGTTTATATTTAAGCTGGATAGCTTATCTATGATGCCCGAGTGGGGTATTGTGTCAAATGCCTTTGCAAGGTCCAGATAGGCTGTGTGGACTACCTTCCCTTCATCTATGGCTTTGGTGACTGTTTCAAAGAAGTCAACCAGGTTCAAAAGGCAGGATCTGCCCTTGACAAAGCCGAACTGGGTAGGATCTAGTGTCTGTAGGTCCCCAATGTCTTTGATTATGAGCTCCATGATGATCCTCTCCATAGCCTTGCAGACTAAGCTAGTCAGGCTTATGGGGCGATAGTTTCCAGGGTCCGTAGAGGCTCCACCTTTGTGGAGTGGGACCACTGTTGCTGTACGCCATTCTGTGGGCACATATCCTGTAGTGAGGCTGAGATTGTATAGCTGTTTTATTTGAGGGATTAGTTCCTCTTGTAGTTCATGTAGGACGCAACCTGGGACGCCATTTGGTCCCATGGAAGCAGTGTTTTTTGCTTTGGAGAGGGCAGCCCTCACCTGAGCATCTGAGATGTTTGGGAGGCAGCCCTCTGCCGGGATAGATACTTGCTCTTTTGGGGGGGGGGGGAGAAGTTTGCACTGAACCTGTCTGCCAGGATATTGGCGATGTCTGTGGGTTCAGTGTATTTTTTGTCATTTAGAATCAACTCAGAACAAGTCTGGGAGTTGCATCCCAGGTTTCTAACATAACTGAAAAAAGCCTTATGATTGTCTTTGGTGTCCTGTGCAATTTTTCTCTCGAAGCTGGCCTTGGAGGATTTTATGAGGGATCGTAATTTTTTGCTAGTACTGATCAGAGATGCCTTCCCTATTAGGGATTTTGCTCTATCATGTAGTAGCTTCCTCCTTCTGTTGTACAGTTTATTTATGGCAGAGGTCCACCAGACTGGACGCCTGCCTTTGGATGATTGCGTCTTGGTTTTGTTTGGGATAGCATGATCCATGCATTCCTGGAGATGTCCGTAGAATGCATTTATATAGGATTCTGCAGTTTGGGCAGTAGTTTCCACTGGCCCTGGGGCCTTGAAGGATTCCACTTTGGTTTTGAGAAGTGAGAAGTTCGCTTTTGAGAAGTTTTTCACTGTGATTTTCTGGGCTGGGGGTGGGGTCGGGATGTGGACATCCAGTGAAATTAATTTATGGTCTGATCTTACCAATGAGGGATATACTTCTGGTGTGGAGCATAGAGTCCCCATGTTGGTAATGATCAGGTCTAGTATGTTGTCCCCTTTTGTGGGAGTGGTGACTAGTTGTTCCATAGCATTTGAGTTTATAATTTCCAGGAATCTTTGGGCTAAGGTGCTGGGGCTTGAGTAGTGCTTCCAGTCAATGTTTGGGTAGTTAAAGTCGCCCAATATAATGGTGTTCGGAGAGATCTTCATGTTCTCCAGTGTTTTCAGAAAAGCCAAATGGAATTCCTGACTTTGAGAGGGTGGTCTGTAGGATGCTATAAACTGAAAAGCAGTCTTGCCCACTGTTAGTTGCACATGGATGGTCTCCGATACTTCGTGCAATGCCACTAACCTGGAGGTGTGGATATCCTTGATAAATATGGAAACTGCCCCTCCTTTTGTGGTTCGGTCCGGGTTTTGGGGCCGAAAAGCATGATATGAGGTATAGCCTGGCAGTGCTGGGGTGCTCTCTGGAGCCTTGAACCAGGTTTCTGTCACTGCACAGATATCGATGTTCTCCATACTGAGGAGAGCTTTGAGTGCGTGCATCTTGAGGTTAAGACTTCTGGCGTTTAGCAGCATTACCCTTAGTTTCTTGTTCCTTGTGCTGTCTATGGGGGTGGGTTTGACTTTTGAGCCTTGCCTAAAAAGGCGCTATGGGGTGGCAAGAGCCTTTGCCAATATCCGAAAGCCCAGTGGTGACAGGTGCAAGCCGTCCTAGCGCAACGTGGCTTGTCGAGCATGTCATCCCAGGTTGACAGACACTGGATCCCCTTTGAATGACACCAAAATTTTAGCCAATTGTTAAAATCGATCATTTTGTCTTTGTACTGTGGCATCATTCTAGGTGAGGGTAAGATGCTGCTCAAGGTCAGGGTCATACTAGCCTGGGCTACATGATCAGAGAGCTCCTCTATGTCTCTTTTCATGTAGTCCAGGGAGGTACATCTCAGGTCATTCACACCAGCATGTACAATGACTGAGTCATATTTGTATTTGCTTTGGAGTGACCTGAGTGCTTGCATTATGTGTTGGATCCTAGCACCCGACAGGCAGCTCATTGTGACCTTCTCTTTATTCAGCCTGGTGAGCGGGACGTCAGTGTGTCTGACACTAGAGTCACCTATAACAAGAGTATCAGGTGTGTTATTCAGCCTTAAGGGCTGTGGCTGCTTGGCACACTGACTTTGTGGGTTATGTGTTGTGTGTGTTTTGTTTTGAGGTAGCGTTTGCTTGGATGTCTGCTTTGGAGGTCTCTGTTGCTTAGGTAGATTTTTATTTAGAGCCTCCGAGTATGTTTTTGTGTATTTATGTGTTTGGTTCGCTGATGTGGTGGGACTATGTGATACTGGAATTGTGTTGTGTGAGGTTACCTTCTCCTGCTGACTGGTTACACCGGTTTTGAGATGAGAGAGCTCAGCCTCCAGTTTGGCTAAATAGTTGCATCTCTCACATATATTTGAACCTGTTTGGAGGAGGAGAGGGTTGTCCGTGTACATGAGACAGTTGTAACATTGCCTCAAAATTCCCAGATTCACCAGCTGGACTGGAGAGGAAACCATTGACTGACCTTTGGACATGCTAGAGTAATAGGGAAACTGAATTTAAGACGGTCCAATAGAGGACAGGGTAATCGTAGAGAGTATAAGAGTAAGTAGTGCTTATGGTTTAATAGAGCTAACTTGTAGGATTACTTAATTGGACCAGTGAAGGGCCTTAGAATGAGAATATGGTGTTTAAATTGAGAGATAGAGAGAGATAGTCAGTAACCACTCCCACAGGGGCAGGCAGGCTGCTCAATGTTTTTCACTGCCACTGATCAACAGAGAGACTTTCCTTTAGCCCAAGCAAAAAATGGCCTCACAGAAACTTACAAACAGTTCAAGAACAGCAAGCCTGTAACTGAACTTTTTTAAATCTCAGAAAAGTGGGAAAAAACAAGATTTTTTTTTTTTTGTTTTTTCAGAGATAGCAGAGGTTAACAAGTATCAGCAAGTTATAACAGTGCAGTAAATGACCCCACACAAGAGTGCTAGGCCAAAGACAGATAAAATGCAAGTTTTGAGAAAAAAACGATTTTAAAAATGAGTGCAAACAGGAAATTCAGTAAACAGCTCTAGGTTGTGCTCTAAATACAGTTACTAATGCAGAAATCAAATTTAACAAGCCAGAAAATGCTCAAAATAGGCGGCTATGCAGAAAAACTTAGCAAATAAGCAGAGGAAAAATACTTAAAGTCTCAAAAGTGGCTCCTTTCTTCTCTCAGCATTTTCTCCTCTTGGTGGGTGCTTCACCAACAGCCAACAAGCCTGAAAAGACGCCAAAATCACGAGGCAACCAGGTTTTAAGAGAGGAAGATGAAGGAGTTTTGGAATTGACCCAGAATGGCCAATAAAACTACAGTTTCAAGTCAGTAACCACTCCCACATGGGCAGGCAGGCTGCTCAATGTTTTTCACAGCCACTGATCAACAGAGAGACTTTCCTTTAGCCCAAGCAAAAAATGGCCTCACAGAAACTTACATTAACTCAGTAAGTAATGTTTGCCAAACAAAATCACTCCACTCTTGGTGTAGTTTATATTTACATACCATCAGTAATGCAGTGTATATTTTTCCCTTTTCACCTTTTCTTCATAATTGTGTGACTTTGTAAGTAAGGTGGAGGGCTTACCTTCTGCAAAAAAAAAGAAAGAAACTAGTTGACACTTCAGCCAGTTGTTTTGTAAGGGGAAGAATTAATGGAAGTTACAAGAAAAAATCTCTTACATTAACAGTTTGGCTGGAATGTAACAGTGCAGGAAAAATAACTCCCATTAATTCTTCCCCTTACAAAACAACTGGCTGAAGTGTCAACTAGTTTCTTTTTTTTTTTTTTTAATACAACAATCTTAAGAATCTACGCTCCTCTAATAAACTACTTATTAGTATTAGCAGATCGAACAACTTCGCAGGAGACTCTTTGTTCTGTAATTCTGTAGGAAAACACTGGAGCCTACTTCCCACTGAACTCCTATCTCTGTCCTCAGTAACACTTTTTAAACAGAAACTAAAATTATTTCTTAGTGCACATTGGTTATGCCCTTGTACTAAACCTGACTAACTTTTTTACTTTATACCTATGTATACTTTTCACCTAATACTATACTGTACTAACTACTGACTTCTCCTTAATGATCCATATAAACCATGATATTGCAATTTAATTCTATGTATATATGTATATAGTAAACAACTGTTTTGTATATTACCTTTACTATTTGTATTTTGCTCACCATTAGTATTGTACTTTTTTTTTAATAACAGCTGAATCAAGCTTGTACTGTAGCAACATTATTGGACTTTTTTAATAACAGCTGCGTCAAGCTTGTACTGTTGCAACATTTATTAGTATATTGTGTATATGTGTTGGAGCTTTTCTCCCCGGGCCTCTACTGATAATGGACATGTATCCAGTTAGACTAGCCCAGCCAACAAATGTAAAATAAAATAAATAAATAAATATGCATTTCACATATGTCTGTAAATCTTCATTAAATGTGAGACTATAACCAAAACTGCATATCTATTATACTTTGTCATACAATCCCATTACTGTATTGTAGTCATGTTTATATTGTCATTAAATGCTTTATTAGCTGGTACAGTGCTTTACAGACTCTGGACTTCAATTGAAAAATAATTTCATTCACTTAAAAACTCTCTTCACTGGGCACTCAGCTATTATTTATTTACTTATTTTTTTAATTCTGTTTCCCTTGTCTTTATAGCATCAACTGTTTAGTGCAAAAAAAATCTGGACAAAACTAGAAATAAGGAGACAAAGGTCCCAAAATAGGGACATATTTTAAATATTGCTCTTATAAACTTTAATAGTTGCTAGAATTACAGGCTTTGCATTAATATGCATTTTCTGAAGGATATAAAGTCTAAAACTCAAATGCCAGTCATTATTTAGTGATTTTAGCCCCCAGTAATTTGTCAGAAAACCACAAATTTTATGATGAACAGACCAAAAAGACAAAGCAAAATCTGGACAGTCTGCAAAAATCTGAATAGTTAAGATGTATACTTTATAGTAAATTGCTTTCTCTGTTTATAGTGTTTGTTTCCTGTGAGAAATTTTGCTGATTTCTTTCACTGGCGTCTTCACCAGAATTATATCTACCTTACTGATTTAACAACCTTTTTGGTATACAAACATAATAAACAGAGGATATGTTTCTAGGCTGTTTTATTAATTTTTAATTAGAAAATGTCTTTGAAAATCCTGAAAACTGATTAGTAAAGTTGCAGAAACTTCAGGTCAGTAATACTGCATAAAGTCTACTTAAAAAAAATGGACAGCACAAATGAACACCCAAAAAGTCGTTTAGTCACAGAAAACTAAATAACCATCAAACAACCATCCTACCAAAATGGTTTTACTTATGAAAGTGCTGAACAGTGAAGTGAGTGGTAATACATGTTAAAAAACTGCACTTCCTTCAGTAGACTAAAAAGTGAAGGTACGATTCGGCTCACAAATCAGAAACTCACATTTAGTTTGGCTTTCTGACTGCTACCCTGTTTTACATTGTTTCTATGAATACAAAGATCACAGTTTACCTCCGTCATTTTCATTTATTGAGAAGTATGTGAAACATTTAAAAGTAGTGGGAATTACATGCATTTGACTGCAGCAGGCTAAGCAGAAGAAGTTAAATCATCAAATGCTCTGTCAGAGACATGATACAAAAGTACAGCAACCAGGGAAACTTATAGAAGAAATTAAGTGTGTAGTTGTATTTATGTACTACAGACTAATAGGCACAGTTTTCTTTGTTGCATCATGATATGAAGGGAAACATGACCATGAGTCTTAAGCAGCACAGTTTCATTTCCATGAAGTGTATGTGAAAGATCTAGAATAGATACTGCTTAAAAGGATCTAGTTTGTACTTATCAGAAGGTCATGTTACATAAAAGTGCTCATAATATTAAAAGAAAATATAAGAAAAAGGTATTATGCACAGTCATGTTGAAAATTTCCAGGAAGTTAATTTAGTAAATAAAAATGCAACATCTGAGCAAATACTGATGTATACATGAAGAGTACTAGCTATAAGAGATTAATGCAAACAGGCATAGTTCAACATCATTCCTGTCTTTTAGTCCCTTTTCAGGCATCTGCTTCTTTGAGTATTATTTCTATCCACAACTACTGCTTTAGCTCAATGGTGTAGTTCAAAACATGCCTTCTTGAACTAGCAAGTTAGCACAACATTCATAACAGTCAAGTTCAAATGATCTACAGTAAACAAAGAAGGAGGTATTTTGTGATGCAGCCAGTGATGGCGGAGTGGGATACCAATACAGAGCTCTTGCACTGAATATTGTTTTCAAATACAAACCAGAAAGTAGAAGAAATGCAAAACCACTTTTGGATTTCTTGATTCAGTGGTCTACAATCTTTCTTGCTAACAAGTATTTACTTTCCCGTCAAAATAATGCTATCATTTTGTATCATATACCATGTGAAGATATGTAAAGGCTGCCAGCCTAGCCACATAGAATTTTGTAGATAATTCTGTCATTTGGAAATATTAATGTAAGCCACAGTCTTGTTCTCTTAAATGTGAAAAGACTGCATTGGATATTGAACGGCAAAAATGTAACAACAGTGCACTCTGCTGTAAGAAAGCTAAGTCAAGCATTTTATGACTGTCTTTGATGTCAAAATTTGGAGCCATGTATCTAGAGGGAGGCATTCTGCCTATTGTTTTAATACCAGAGTTAATGGCTAGAATTTGCATGTATAAATGTCCTTTATTGCTGTGGTTTCTGACCAGGTGTAAAGCATGTAAATGCAGTTTATGTTCTCCTGGGAACACCAGAGAAGTGTGAAGAATGTTGCCATGTGAAGCAGCTCTGGGTTATCAATTTAAAGAGAGAGAATCAGAGAGCTCAGAGCATTGTTATCTTGAGAACATCCAACAGCACCAGCACTGCTTTCCTCTATATGTAAGTCATTCAGAACTGTGTTTTCTCTTAGATATAGCTAGGAAATAATAAGATTAAACTAGTTTGTTTTCTGTGATGTCAGAACTTTTCTACCGTATTATTTTAAGTATTTCTCGGTGATCTCTGAACTCTTGACTAGCACTGTGTAGCAAGAAGTATTGTCTTGTGTTTTTATTATTTATTTTTAAATATTTTAAACCTTTCAACTGTGGCTGTTTTATGTAGAGTTAATTTAAGCTCTAGAGTACATTGCATGTATATAGTGATGCTGTACCAAGTCACTCCAAATAAGTCTTGACTGTTAGGTCACACTTACCATTTGGATAATAATATTGCACAGTAGTAATTGGACACCCTTTTAAGGGCCTTTGAGTAGCTGGTAAATATTAGTGGGTGGTGGCAGCTGGTACTACCTTTTAGACTGGGCAGAAAAGGGGCACAGCTGGAGAACCTGTGCCAGCCTTCCCCAGGAGTGTCTATGTGGTTGTATATAACTCTTATCTCAAAGTGTGTGTGTGTGTCAGCTACTTGGGCAGGGACTGAAAGCACTGGTTGGACAAAGAGGGTGCTGGAGGTTTTAGCTTGCCCACTAGACTGAGATCTGGACCCATAGCTGTGCCAGTGGGGAGTTTTATTGGGGACCTGGAGAGAAAAGGAGAAACCAGCCCCAGACTGTCTGTGATCTCTGTGTGCTCTTAAGGGAAATTGTATTTTACTGTGTGTGTATTTATTATCCTTTCCCTCTATGGACACCTCTCACTGGTGTTAGTGGTGAGGATTGAGGCTCCTTGATTGCTGGGCCAGTGCATGTGTGTCACATACCATTTACATACTGGACTTTTTTCTCTAAACTTTGAAAAAGAATTGTAATAAAAATGTTAACAGTACAGGTTATCTGTCAGTTTTTTTAACTCAAAAAAATCTGTGATTAAGTTAAAGATATTGAGGGACAAACGCCCCAGATATGGAGTATTACCCCATTCACATTGAAGGTTACTAGAATAACAGGATTTGCATTAATTTGCTTTATCTAAATAAGAACTAGCTCTCTGATGTGAAGGGATGAAGGGATTCTCATCTAGATCAAGGGAGGTCATAGTCTCCCTATACTCATCACTCATCAGACCAATGATTGAATACAATGCCCCATTCGGAATGTATCTGACCCGACACTTGCAGCAGCTGGAGAGGCCACAAAGTTCAGCTACTTGGGCAGGGACTGAAAGCACTGGTTGGACAAAGAGGGTGCTGGAGGTTTTAGCTTGCCCACTAGACTGAGATCTGGACCCATAGCTGTGCCAGTGGGGAGTTTTATTGGGGACCTGGAGAGAAAAGGAGAAACCAGCCCCAGACTGTCTGTGATCTCTGTGTGCTCTTAAGGGAAATTGTATTTTACTGTGTGTGTATTTATTATCCTTTCCCTCTATGGACACCTCTCACTGGTGTTAGTGGTGAGGATTGAGGCTCCTTGATTGCTGGGCCAGTGCATGTGTGTCACATACCATTTACATACTGGACTTTTTTCTCTAAACTTTGAAAAAGAATTGTAATAAAAATGTTAACAGTACAGGTTATCTGTCAGTTTTTTTAACTCAAAAAAATCTGTGATTAAGTTAAAGATATTGAGGGACAAACGCCCCAGATATGGAGTATTACCCCATTCACATTGAAGGTTACTAGAATAACAGGATTTGCATTAATTTGCTTTATCTAAATAAGAACTAGCTCTCTGATGTATTATTTAGAGACTACAATGCTCAATGATTTGCTAGGATGAGAGTTTATGAGGGAGATAAATGTATTGCAAAATTACAGACAGTTGAAGCACATGCAGCACAGCAAGAAGAATATTGCAGATCATAAAGCACCACTATTGCTATTTTCTACACACAATAATACCTTCCCAGATGGGTGTTACATAGAAATAACAGGCTTTTAGAGTTGGAGAGGTCAGTTGTCTGTGGCGTTGTCTTCACAACACTCCTACGTAGTATATTCTTTCTTAATGTTTACTCTGCCAGCCATTATTGCTTACTTACTTCAATCTCAAACCATAATATGGCAAGTGGAAAACTAATAAATCAAATTCAAGGCTTTTCTCATAAAAACAGCGATAGGAGCATGAGCTGTCCTTTATTCAGTAGGTTTAGTGTGTTTCATAATATTATGTTTACATATTTTTAGACTTACAAATCTACTGTGAATAATCAAGTCATGTGCAATTGACATGTAATTATTTGACCCCAAATCATTTAAAACTTTGGAAGGTTACAGCTCAAAACAGCAATGCTTCTGTCACAAAATGCAGAAAAAAAAAAATTGCGGTGGGGGGGGTGAAGCCCACTGCATCCCCCTCACACCCATAAAACATTTGTTATACTAACTTCAGTATCTCATAAACTTAGAGAAAAGGAGAAAAGTGAAACAAAACCTGATACTTGCCTTCTCACCCTATGTGAGTTTCACGTTAACTAAAGCAAGATGGCAACTTTCCAGTTCCAACGTTCTGAGCATTGCTTAACTGGAGCTTGACAAACAGTAGGGATACACAAATGTCCTTTTGAATGCAACAGTAATGCTGTTTTACTGTCATAGCCCCACGATGTTCTGTGTTATAGAATCATTTGGCACCACCATTTCTACCACAATACTCAAGAGTTTTTGAAAGTCAAGGACTGTGCTACATGCTTCAGTAGCCAAATATATTAGTAGTTTAACAAATTATGCAAATCAATATCCACTAAGTGACAAAATAAAAATGCCAGGAGAACCTGTTACTTGAAACTGTGGATTTTAAAAAGTTAACACTTTTACAGAAATAATTAATTTCTACATTTAAGAAAATATGTGTTGTATAAGACTCGAAGACTGCCAGCAAAGAAATTCCATCACTCTTTATTTCATGTTGTATTTAGCAGAAAACCTGTATTCATATTTTTCAGAATGCCTATAGTTAGAACTGCATACCATAAGGTTGTGTGATGAGAGCAAACAACCTCTATCATCCCAGTCTTGCTGCACTGATGACTGATCTCAAATCTCTCCAAGGGATGATAGCATCCAGGGAGGGTGGAATTTGCACAGATCAGTGCTTTGTAATACTGAGGCATGAATTGAAAGTGGGCCCAGTATACATATTGTAGGCAACGCAATGAAATTCATTAACATTCTGCAAAAATAAACAACGAACCTCACTAAAGGTAAACTGCTCACACTAAATGCAAGTCTACAGAATGAAATAAAGCAGTTACCACCAGATATGGAGAAATATTTATTCGACACTGGAACAAGTAAACAGTAGTCAAACAGTAGTCAAAAACAAGAGACTAAAAACAAAATTCCCAAATAGTAAGCGCTTTCGGGTTGTTACCCTTCTTCAGACAACTAAATGCAAATACAGAGACTCATTTAAACTCTTGTCAGCCAATCAATACTCAATACTGAATCCGCCTTTTCTTTAGGGTGGGTTTAATTGGAACCACCTCATTGAGGCCTGGATATCTGTGTGCTGTCAGTTCTACAATCCATCTAGTTTCCTCACATTCTGTTCTGTTCACTATATCACCCGCTATGTTCCCTTTTGATATAAGCCTGATGACCATGAACTTAAAATGATGGCCTTGAAATGCAAATGTGTGTCTAAAAAGTGCATTATGTTCATTCTTCAGCCTTATGGCTGATAAATGATTCCGGATTCTAGTTTTAAGAATGCAATTCGTTTTACCTATATAGTAACACATACAGAGTTGGCATGTTGCTAAGTAGATCACATTCATAGTTCTACAACTGGCATAACCTCTTACCAGTGCTGGGGTGAACAAAATTGGTGTCTGAATTAATATGACTGCAAGCCTTGCAAGAGCCACAGGGCCTGGTTCCTTTCCTCAAAACTATATGTTTGTGGACCTCTTTGCCTTCATTACTTAACAAATCTTTCATATTTTTGTTTCTCCTGAAGCCAAAATATGGTACTGCCCCAGCAACTTCACTCATTTTCTCATCAGAAGCTAAAATCTTCCAGTTGTTTCTAATTATGTCACAAACCCCATGTATATTACTACTATAAGTAAGCATACGTCTCAGACCTTTGTTCAATGGTCGCCTGTCTTTAGTTTCTGGATTATTACCTTCCCTTTGTTTAAACTAAGGGCTCATCCTATCTTGTCTGTGTGTCTTCTGTTTTCCAAAAATCTGTCCCACCTTTTGTCTACTATAACCCCTCTCTACAAAATTGTCTTCTAATTGTGTTGTTTTTGTTTCAAAGTCCTCATCCTCAGTACATAGCCTGGAGACTCTACCTAACTGTCCTTTAACTATGTTGTTAAAAGTATACTGGGGGTGCATACTATCCCGTGCTAGTAAACTGATTTTCCAGCATTCTTTTAGGATTAGCCTAGGAGCATGTTCAGAAGTGTGTCAAAGTTTATTTGTCAATATTAGTGATGTTAATTTAGCAGCCATTTAACAGCTGCTACTATACATATATATGGATCTTGTACTATTGCATGAAATCCTACCTAACCGAAACTAAAATGGCTGAACACACTTTAGCGAAAGTGCTTTTTCACCGAAAAAGCACTTTCGCTAAACTGTGCAAAAAATAAATAAATAAACTTAAAAAAATAAATATTACTCACGTAATGTAGTGTACATAGTGTTGTGCCAATCCAAAAATCAATGTTCAGTGGTGTGATGAGAAAAAAAATGTACTGGGTTTTCTGAGAAAACAAATTAGACAATTATAAAGTGGGTACACTGGTGGCATGTTGAGGAAGGTTTTGATTTTTTGTGAGCGCAACAAATGAGGCAGTTCTGGGAGGTATGTACTAGAAATGCTGACTGCACTGAATGTTTTAACTACAATTTAAATTTAAAGTATAAGCAATGTGTAAAGTGCTTCTGAAACTAATGTTATGGTGTTTCTAAAATAGTTCAGAAGTAGTAATGAATCTGGTTTGGTGCTGTGATATTTCTAAAATATTCCAAACGTATTGCTGCACAGAAGTAAACTCAGTAGTTATTTTCATATTGTGTTGGCTACTCTGAAATTCTGCTGGGAAAATTCATAGCCTGTAAATGAACTGTATGTTACAAAGAATGGAAACCAGTTGAGTATGGACTTTAGCAGTGAAAATAAGAAAATAAATGAGTTGTTGGTTTCCAAATGTAAAGCTGATAACTGTACTGTGCAGAGCAAAACCTTAAGTGGCAAGAAAGTAAATTCAGAGTATGATGTCTTGCAACAGTAGAAAAGTATACTGCTTTCTAAGCTAGATAGTTCTTGCATTTGAGAATTTTTATTTAATGTAAGCAAATGAAAGTCACTGTCCTGTAATGCTTTCTGAGTACACTTGTTTGATGGGAAACTAATAGAAATTCTGTGTCTGTAAGCCCTGTTTGTTAAAAATTAAAAGCTGTGCAGTGAGTGAAAGGCACTGCAACGGTTCTGCTTCATACAGTATTGACATACTAGGTTCTGTATTTGACAAAGTGTAGAATTTCATACAACACTGAATCATGCTGTCAGTCATGAAGCATATAATTCTATGGAGCACTGAACTGTATTAAGTGCTGTTTAAAGGGTACTTAAAAATCTGTTGTAGAGTACACTAGACAACTAGGGAGTGAACTGTTCATGCAAAAGAACTGATAACAATATAAGAATATTTGCCCTGTGTCAGTACAAAAGCATCCTCCAGCAATACAAGTGGGCTTTTCTTCTTCTTCTTCTTTCAGCTGCTCCCGTTAGGGGTCACCACAGCAGATCAACTGTTTCCATTTCTTCCTGTCCTCTGCATCTTGCTCTGTCACACCAACCACCTGCATGTCCTCTCTCACCACATCCATAAACCTTATCTTAGGCCTTCCTCTTTTCCTGTTACCTGGCAGCTTCATCCTTAGCATCTTTTTCCCAATATACTCTGCATCCCTCTTACTGCAGTGGTGGTGCTACGGTAGCATTGTCGCCTCACAGTAAGATGCTGTCCAGTTCAATTCTCAGCAAGAGCGTCTTCTGCGTGGAGACATGCGTGAATGGGCATACCTTCATTGAAGGTTGTGCGTCAGGGCTGGCAACTCGGCACATAAAAATCTACTGCCAATCATTAGCGGACCGGAGTTCCGCTGTGGCGACCCCTAACTGGGAAAAGCTGAAAGACACAAACAAAAACTCTGCATCCCTCCTCAGCACATGTCCAAACCAACGTAATCTTGCCTCTCTGGCTTTGTCTCCAAACCTTCCAACCTGGGCTGACCCTCTAATATACTTATTCCTAATCCTATCCATCCTCGTCACACCCAGTGCAAATCTTAACATCTTCAACTCTGCCACGTCAAGCTCTGACTCCTGCCTTTTTGTCAATGCCACTGTCTCCAACCCGTATAACATAGCTGGTCTCACTACCCTCTTGTAGACCTTCCCTTTCACTCTTACTGGTACTCGTCTGTCACAAATCACTCCTGACACTCTTCTCGACCCACTCCATCCTGCCTGTACTCTCTTCTTCACCTCTCTTCCACACTCACCATTACTCTGAACTGTTGATCCCAAGTACTTAAACTCATTCACCTTCGCCACCTCTACTCCCTGCATCCTCACCATTCCTCTATCCTCCCTCTCATTCACACACATATATTCTGTCTTAGTCCTGCTGACCTTCATTCCTCTTCTCTCTAGAGCATATCTCCACCTCTCCAGGGTCTCCTCCACCTGTTCCCTACTCTCACTACAGATCACGTCATCTGCAAACATCATAGTCCACGGGGACTCCTGTCTGATCTCGTCTGTCAACCTGTCCATCACCATTGCAAATAAGAAAGGGCTCAGAGCTGATCCTTGATGTAATCCCACCTCCACCTTAAACGTATCCGTCACTCCCACTGCAGACCTCACCACTGTCACACTACCCTCGTAAATATCCTGTACCACTCTTACATACTTCTCTGACACTCCCGACTTCCTCATACAATACCTCAACTCCTCTCTAGGCACCCTGTCATATGCTTTCTCTAAATCCACAAAGATACATAGCCTGGAAAAGGAAATTGTTTGTGTTATACTAAAAGTGTTACAGCAAAATGTTGTGTGTGGTAAAACTGCATTACACAAAACACTGCTGGCATTTTGTGAAGCTGAAGTTGATGTAATATGCTGTTTTTACAATGCTAAGCCCTTTGACAGGGAAAAAGGGATTGTTGCTGTAAAAATGGTGCTGCTTCTAAAAAAATTAAACTCCCTGACAGGGAAGAGAATGTTCATCGCTGAATAAAGCAGGAAAAAAGCTATGGAATGAAAAAAGTTAATCCCTGTGATGGGAAAAAAGGGGGGAGTTCATTGCTGAATAGACCAAAAAAAAAGCATATTTTAGTAGGTTAAACCCTCCTAGGGTAAAGGTGGTCTCAATGCTGCATGACGCAAAAAAGAGGTGTTTATTTTGAAAAGAAGACTATCAGTAAGTGAAAAAGGGGTTGACTGCTGTATAAGTAAGAGAGAAAAGTTAGACGGTAAAGGTATAAAACATCAGTTTTTGTATTAATTACAAGGAACTAGTTATGATACAGTGCAATTATCGGAAAATTGTGTTACATAAAACATATGAAAAGTTGGGCTTTTCAATGTATGTAGAACTGGGTGTGACTCAACATCATTGAATGGATAGAATTTAATCAGATGAAGTATGGTTTACACCAACGTTCATCTATGTGCCTACATGTCTTATAATTAAGTTATTTATTAATAAATTAGCTTATTTTCTTGACCTAGTTTTGTTTTTTATTGTTATAGCCGTTTGATCCAGAATGTCTGCAGAGCCCTCTTCTGTTTTGGATTCTAGAAGCATGTTTTTGTTTGAAATCTTCTTCATTCATGCAAACCTGCTACTAATCTCTACCCATTACCCACCATCCGATCATCCAAACATAGACACTGATATTAAAACAAACTGCTGTTGCTGTTCCAAACTTAGAATTTGTCCTTGCCTCAGTATAACTCCAAACATACTAAAGACAGTCATAAAATATAGTTTAAGAAAATAGATAAAATAAAAAGAAACCTCCTAGCTACTAAATCAAACTTAAATTGTTTCTTACATTGAACTTTTCTTGTGGTAAAACATTAAACAAAAATACCCAAGTAGAAATAATGCCCCTCACAGAAAAGTATGCCAACAAAAATTCCCAAAATTCAAGTTAAATTAATCAATAAAATAAAATAATCCCCCCTCCCCCACAAAACTGCAGTGGAAAAGAAAAAAATGAAATGAACAGCATATAGTTATCTTGAAATCTACTTTTTTGTTAGTACCCTGTAATTTTTCACTGTCTGGGAAATACGAAAATATTTTATCGTGTACATGAAGAAGTAAACATATGCAAATATTATTAAGACAGATACAAGAATAAAGGCAAAATGTTATTCATCTGTAAGCTAGCTACAAGAGAGAGATGTTCTATTTGCATTAACCTTTTAGATTTTTTTTATTTGCAAGGAAATTAATAAAGAAAATCACGCATTTTGAACTTTATTTTTCCAGAAATGCAATATGTTTATATGAAAATAATCTCCCAAAGAAGAAACCTTTGGATAAAAGGGATATGCAGGCCAGAGATATGATGTCCACTGATAATTGTACTGACATAAGGTAACTTTTACAGCCTGTCCTAAAGTATGATTGATATCCTAACACTGGACCCCGTATGTTGTCTGCAAATCCAAAATTAGAGCACAGATATATTGTCTGAAGGCAATAGTTAAACCAGAATACAGTAGCTGTAAAACTAAATATCACCTTCCAGTCTTTGTCAGAAAGCTGCAAGTGCCATCTTATCTAAATCATGAATCCTACGGTTCTAAAGAATTCGTTTTGGTGTGTTACTTCAGAGTAACACAACTCCTTATTAGTCAAATAACTTGAAAATGAAAATGGAAGCTCTATTATGTAAACACTGTCTTGTTTAACAAAACTATGTTTGAAAACAAGATTTGGTATTATAGAGCTTTGCAACAAACAAATGCATACTGCAGGTGTTAGGGTTGATCAGCACATAAAACATTCCCTGGCTGATCTTCAATTTCCTATAAAACATAGCTTTTTTCTGTCTGTCCACTTTTTTTCCAAACATGAAAGAGTTATGGTGCATTTATCACTGAATGAGAATTCAATAAAGTTCTTCATCTTTGGGTAAGATTCTTCCTTCTTTTCCCCATGAGTTGTCCCTTGAACTGTTCTTTATTTAGAGATGAGAGGCTTTTTTTAATATCTTTTTTATTTTATTTTGTCTTTAGAGTTCCACAGGGTTTTGGCTTTTTTTTTTTGCAGTCACAGATTTTGCCAGTAAAAGTTAAGTCCTGTAAGCAATTCCAACAGTAAACAGTCACTCTCACTCTGTCGTCTTATATATTTGTGATCTATTTGTTTATCACTTATGATACTCATAAACCTTACGTTTGGTGAAACATTCAAGCATCTCTGGTGTACAGCCTTATAGAATGACTTACTGGTCTTTGAAGCTCTAGCATCTAGAGATATAGCTTCAATGAATGAAGGGCATCAAGCATTTTTCTTTCAGTAGTCCTCATCATAGTAAGGCCAAGGATAAATGAAAGAAATATTACAAGTTCTCTTTAGAGGTAAAGTCATTATACAAATAACTGAAGAGAAGGCTGGGACTAAGCCTTCTGTGTGCTCCATTGAGCATATTCAGTAGATACTCCTATTTTAGTTTTGCTCTCTTGTTGGATAGACTCCACTTTCCTTTTTCAAATTGACTGTGATCTTTTGACAGGAACTAATAAGCTCTTGGAGACCAAAACTCCTAGCAGGGCTCAAAACTAGTACCCACTGCCATCTGTCTTCAGATGTCCACTCCACTGGCACATACCTAATCAGCACCAGTCCTTCCAGTGTTTTGTCCAGCAGGTGCCTGCTTCTCTGGTGCCTGTTTATGTAGCATCTCTAGGTGTTGTTACCAATGTCAGTTAAGCAAACATCTCTCTTCTAGGTGCTTGTTTTTCAGGTACTAGTTTACATGCTAGCACAATATTGTAAGCATTACCCTTTTTATTTATAGGATCACAGAAGGTTACTAGGTTACTAGGCTAATGGCCCCAGGGCCCTTACATGCCTAGCCAAGTTCAACATGTGTTCTCAAAGGTGTCTGGTTCAAGTAGGCACTAAAAATCAGCATCAATTGCCCCTGTCCAAGAGAGACACAGGTGGAACTTCCCAGGGTGAATTTCTGGTCACCCATCCAATCATCCAAACTGTGCTTAAATAGGGCCAATGAGGGGCTTTGTTTAACATGAATAGGAGGTTTGTTCCAAAGGTGGGGCAACCTCTGTGAGGCAAATCTTTCTCTCCAGCAAGTTCTATTGATGTCACATACCAGGTTAAGGTCCTTTGAGTGAGTGACCCGTGTGCCATTTGATTTGCGAATGTGCAGCATTTCCATCAAAGCTGGATCAGAGATTGCTTTATATGCAAGGCACAGGTCGCCTCTGAGCAGTCTGTATGACACACAGTAAAGTGATAATGATTTCACTCTGTCTGCATAGGACAGATCTTGAAGACCCTGAATTTTCTTTATAAGGAACCTTTGTGGCCTTTCCAATTGCTGCAGGTGTTTGGAAAGGAACATATCGAAGGGAGTGTTGTACTCTATCATTGGTGCGATGAATCAGGGAATAGTACAGGAGGGTTATAACTTCTTATTTTCTGGAGGCAATGCTAATAGCTATGAGATGAGCAATATAAAATGCACTTCTTACCACTGTGGAGACATGGTGATCGAAGTTGACGTTGCTGTCAACCTTTGTGCCCATATCTCTCACCACTGAGTGTGTGCTTAGGGTATTGCTATTGATATGGTAGTTTGCAGGAACATCACCCTTGCGGAAGGGGATGATAATGCATTTTTTTGCATTAAGTTTAAGATCATGACTTTGGCAGCAGTCATTAGTCTGCATAAGACCTTCTTGCAGAATGTTGACATCGCTAGTTATTTTAATGATCACTCCCAGTTTACAGTCATCAAGAAACGTTGTCAGCCACAGTCTCTAAGTTTTAGCCTGCACTTTGGAGAAGTAGATTCCTAACAGTAGGAGTCCAAGAACTGATCCCTGTGGAACACCACTGGTTACAGGTCTGCTGGAGGAGGTGGAGTCCCTTATTTTTGACCATATGAGTTCTATCAGTGAGCCAGTTTGCAACCCACCTGACAATGTATGTGTTCATACCCAGTTGGGTGAATTTATCAATGATGCCTGAGTGGGGGGATTCTGTCAAAAGCCTTGGTTAAGTCTAGATAGGCCGTATGCACAGATTTTCCCTCATCTAGGGATTTGGTGATTGTCTTGAAGAAGTCCACCATGTTTAACAGTCATGATCTCTGACTGACAAAGCCAAACTGGGTGGGGTCGAGCATTTGGAGATTTCCTATATCATTGTTAATAAGGTCCATGATGTTTCATTCCATGGCCTTGCAGATAAGGCTGGTCAGGCTAATAGGTTCATAGGTTCATACTAGGCTATCTGCCCTAGGGCATTTATAAGCCTAGCCAGAATGTGTTTGGCTTTCGCCACCCATTTTAAATTTATTTTGCTATGCCCTTTTTCGAGGTTAGTATACTGTGCCTCTGTCTAACAGTGACACAGAAGTGATACCCAGGGTAAACCTACGATCTCCCATCCACTCATCAAGATTCCTCTTGAAGAGAGTCAATGAGGGACTCTGCCTAACCTGGGCTGGGATTTTATTCCAGAGTGAAGGGAGCCTCTGTGTTATGAATCTGTCCCTCCAGCATGTCCTATTTATTTCAGTGCTGAGGTTCAAGTCTCTCAAGCATGTAGCTCGATGGGATTTGGATTTTCTGAGGTGCAGCATGTCCATTAATTCCGGGTTGGACATGGCTTTATACGTCAGGCACAGATCGCCTCTGAACAGGCGGTATGCCACTGAGTAGAGCTGGAGTTTCTTTAACCGGGCAGCATATGGCATCTGTTTGAGCCCTTTGATCCTCTTGGTGAGGTACTTTTGGGGTCTTTCCAGTTGCTGCAGGTGTCTGGTAAGGTACATCCCAAAAGGGTCATTGTACTCAATTATGGGCCTGATGAGGGATGAGTAAAGAGGCACGATCACCTCCCCTGATCTAGATGTGAATCACTTCATGATTAGGTGGGCTATATAAAATGTTTTTCTAACCACTTTGGCCACGTGGTTGTCAAATGAGAGATTGCTATCAACTTGGGTCCCCAGGTCCCTAATTACTTCTTCTGTACTTAATGGATTACCACCTATGTGGTAATTTGTGGGCACTTTGTTTTTGCCAAAGGGGATGACTTTACACTTTTTGGCGTTTAGCTTGAGGCCATGGCTCTGGCACCAGTTGTCTGTTTTTATGAGGCCCTTTTGGAGGATGCTTGTGTCGGCTGGAGAGTCGATTATGGTGCCCAGTTTGCAGTCATCTGCGAACTTGGTCAGCCACAGACCTTCCGTGTTGGCCTGTACCTCCGAGAAATATATACCGAACAAGAGAGGTCCCAGGACTGAGCCTTGTGGGACACCACTTGTAACTGGTTTGGAGTCTGACATGGCTCCAGCAATTCTAACCATGTGGGTTCTGTCCTTGAGCCAGTTTGCAATCCATCTAGTGACATAGGGGTTTATATTTAAGCTGGTGAGCTTATCTATAATGCCCGAGTGGGGTATTGTATCGAAGGCTTTTGCGAGGTCCAGGTAGGCTGTGTGGATCACCTTCCCTCGTCAATGGCCTTGGTGACTGTTTCAAAGAAATCAACCAGGTTTAAGAGGCAGGATCTGCCCTTAACAAAGCCGAACTGGGTAGGATCCAGTGTCTGTAGGTCCCCAATATCTTTATTTATGAGGTCCATGATGATCCTTTCCATAGCTTTGCAGACCAAGCTAGTCAGGCTTATGGGGAGATAGTTTCCAGGATCCGTTGAGGCACCACCTTTATGGAGAGGGACCACTGTTGCTGTACGCCACTCTTTGGGCACATATCCTGTAGTAAGGCTGAGATTGAACAGTAGTTTTATGTTTGGGTTTAGCTCTTCTTGGAGTTCATGTAGGACGCAGCCCGGGACACCGTCTGGTCCCATTGATGCTGTGTTTTTTGCTTTGGAGAGGGCGGCTCTTACCTGAGCATCTTAGATGTCAGGGGGGCAGCACTCTGCTGGGATAGATATTTGCCCTTTGGTGGGGAGGGGCTGAGAAGTTTGCGCTGAACCTGTCAGCTAGGATGTTGGCAATGTCTGTGGGTTCGGTGTATTTTTTGTCATTTTGGACTAATTCTGAGCATATCTGGGAATTACCACCCAGGTTCCTAACATAACTAAAGAAAGCCTTGTGATTATCCTTAGTGTCCTGTGCAATATTTCTCTCGAAGCTGGCCTTAGACAATTTTATGAGTGCCCGTAGTTTTTTGCTAATACTGATCAGTGATGCCTTCCCTTTTTGGGATTTTGCTCTATCATTTAGTAGCTTCCTCCTTCTATTGTATAGTTTGTTTATGGCTGGGGTCCACCAGACAGGACGTGTGCCTTTGGAGGATTGGGTCTTGGTTTTATTTGGGATTGCATGATCCATGCATTCCTGAAGGTGTTCATAGAATGCGTTTATAAAGGATTCTGTGGTCTGGGCCGTATTTTCCACAGGCCCAGGGGCTTTGAAGGATTCCACCTCGGTTTTGAGGAGTGTGAAATTTGCTTTAGAGAAGTTTTTCACTGTGGTTTTCTGGGCAGGGGGTGGGGTCGGGATGTGAATATCAAGTGAGATTAGTTTATGGTCTGATCTTACCAGTGAGGGATACACTTCTGGTCTGGAGCATAGAGTCCCCATGTTGGTGATGATCAGGTCCATTATGTTTTCCCCTCTTGTGGGAGTGGTAACAAGTTGTTCCATAGCATTTGAGTTTATAAATTCTAGGAACCTCTGGGCTAGGGTGTTGGAGCTAGAGTAATGCTCCCAGTCTATGTTTGGGTAGTTGAAGTCGCCCAATATAATGGTGTTTGGAGAGACCTTCATATTTTCCAGTGTTCTCAGGAGGGCTGAGTGGGGTTCCTGGGTTTGGGAGGGTGGTCTGTAGCAGGCTATAAACTGGAAGGCAGTTTTACCCACTGTTAGTTGCACATGGATAGTCTCTGATGCTTCGTGCTTTGCCACCAACCTGGAGGTGTGGGTATCTTTGATGAATATCGATACTCCCCCTCCTTTTGTGGTTTGGTCCGAGTTTTGGGGCCGAAAAGCATGGTATGAGGTATAACCAGGTAGTGCTGGGGTGCTCTCGGGAGCCCTGAACCAGGTTTCTGTTACTGCACAGATATCGATGTTCTCCATGCTAAGGAGAGTTTCGAGTGTGTGCATCTTGAGGTTTAGACTTCTGGCATTGAGTAGCATTACTCTTAGTTTCTTATCCCTTGTGATACCTATGGAGGTGGGTTTGTCTTTTGAGCCTTGCCTAAAAAAGGCACTATGGGGGTAGCAAGAGCCTTTGCCAATATCCGAAAGCCCAGGGGTGACAGGTGCAAGCCGTCCCTAGCGAAGCATCATGGCTTGTTGAGCATATCATCCCAAGCTGACAGGCATTCGATCCCCCTTTGAATGACACCAGTACTTAAGCCAATTGTTGAAATTGATCATCTTGTCTTCATATTGTGGCATCATTCTTGGTGAGGGTAAGATGCTACTCAAGGTCAGGGTCATACCAGCCTGGGCTACATGCTCAGAGAGCTCCTCTATGCCTCTTTTCATGTAGTCCAGGGAGGTACGTCTCAGGTCATTCACACCAGCATGGACAATGACTGAGTCATATTTGTACTTGCCTTGGAGTGACCTGAGTGCTTGTGTTATGTGGCGGATCCTAGCGCCCGACAGGCTGCTCACCGTGACCCTCTCCTTGTTCAGCCTGGTGAGCGGGATGTCAGTGTGCCTGACGATAGAGTCACCTATTACAAGTGTATCAGGTGTGTTGTTTAGTCTTAAGGGCTGTGACTGTTTGGCACACTGGCTTTGTGAGCTATGTGTTGCACGTGTTTTGTTTTGGGGTAGCGGTTGCTTGGGTGTCTGCTTTGGAGGTCTCTGCTGCTTAGGCAGATCTTTATTTAGAGCCTCCGAGTATGTTTTGTGTGATTATGTGTTTGGTTTGCTGTCGTGGTAGGTCTATGTGAGACTAGAATTGTAGTGAGTGTGGTTTCCTTCTCCTCCTGACTGGTTATGTCAGTACTGAGTTGAGAGAGGTTAGCCTCCAGTTTGGCTATATGGTTGCATCTCTCACATGTGTTGGAATTTGTTGGGAGGAGGAGAGGGTTGTCTGTGTACATGAGGCAGTTGTAACATTGCCTCAAGATTCCCAGATTCACCAGCTGGACCGGAGAGGAGATTGACAACTGACCTTTGGACACGCTAGAATAATATTGGGAATTCCTTTATAATTGAAAACAAGGGCCAGTGGGGAGTGAGGGTGTAGTGCTTTTAATTTTTAGTGCTGACTTATATAATTGCTTTAGTGAGCAAGTGCCAGGTAGCTTAAGTGCAATGTGTTACAGGTAACTTAAATGCAAAAACGACAAACAGTAACTTTCTTTCAAGTGAAACAAGGAAATAAGTACAGTAAGCAATGCAGATATCACTAGTGATCCACAGAAGTGCTGAGAAGCCGCGTATTAGGTGGAATTAGTGTTCCAGGGAAATAACAAGCAAACAAACAACAAGCATATAAACAAAGCTAGATTCAGCAGGCCTGGATCTAGTCTATGCTACAGCAAACAAGGTGTACCAATTTCAGTAAGATACAGTTCAAATATTCAGGCACTATAAACCTTTAACCAGAAATTCCCAGCTCAGAAGGACAGAGTCCAGCCTCTTCTCCCACAAGAGTGCAGACCACGAACCTTCTTAATGTAAAATAACTGGCCTGAAGCCCAAGTGCTTAAACCAGAACTAATACACTTTAAGAATAACAGACACTGGGCTCTCAATCAGCAGTTCCCAACTTAGAAGGATGAAAGCTACCTGTCCTGCCACCACAGTGCATGCCACAAACCTTCCTAATGTAAAACAACTGGTCTGAAGCCCAAGTGCTTAATCCAAAAGACTTAGAATGATAACTACACTTTAATCAAGTTACTACCAAGCAGTAATAAATACAATTGAATACTTTAGAGAATGCCTGGATTAGTGCTCAAGTTACACAAAGAAAGCTAGATCCAGCAGACCCGAATCCAGTCTATGCCACAGCAAACAAGGCGCACCAACTTCAGTAAGATGAGTCTATAGTTCCACGAGTCCATAGATGCACCCCCTTTGTGCAAAGGGATGACAGTATCTGTTTTCCATTCCACTGGGACAAAGACACTGCTTAGGCTGTGATTGAAAAGCTTGCTCAGTGGTGATGCTAATTCCTGTTTTAATCCATGTAGAACACAGCCCGGGATGTTGTCTGGTCTCATAGATGCTGTGCTTTTGGTCTTGGAGAGGGCATTTAAGACCTGCTTTTCAGAGATACTAGGAAGACAATTGGGATCCTTTAGGGTATCTGTGGCAGGGACAGGGGAGTGACGGTTTCACTGAACCTATCAGCCAGCAGTTTTGCTATATCCACAGGTTCTATATATGTCGTACTATTAACTACGAGTTCAGCATAAATCTGGGCCTTACCTTTGAAGTTATGGATGTAACTAAAGAATGCCTTGTGGTTATCATTAGTTAGGGAATCTTATTTGGATTTGTAGTTAGCTTTGGAGGACTTCAGTAGGAGTCTTATTTGCTTAGATTGAGGAGGGAATGTTTCTTCCTCCTCTTAGACAGCGATTTCTTTCTGTTATTGTATAGCCTAGTAATGGCAGTTGTCCACCAGGCAGGTTTGTTTTTCCCTGAAGATCTTGCTTTGGTTCTACAGGTGCTTGTATAAAGCTTTGGTGTATAACTGAGCATTGGTTTTTGTTCCATCAATGGGGGGGGGGCTATGAAGCTATTTATGCTATCACATAAAAGGTTGTAATTGGCCTTGGAGAAGTTTTTAGTCTAGTTGTTGCGGGGGGGGGGGGGATATTGTGTTATAGTTACTTCTAGCAAGACTGATTTGTGGTCAGATCTCACCAGGGATGGCCACACTCTGGGGGTGGTGCAGCAGTTTCCCATGTTGGTGAGTACCAGGTCTAGGTTGTTTGAGCCCCTTGTGGGAGTGTCAACCAGCTGGTCCAGGGCATTGAAGTTAACGAAGTCCAGGAACCTTTTGGCAAGTGAGTTAGAACACATATAATTTACCCAGTATATGGACGGGTACTTCTGCGGTGGTGCAGTGGTAGCGTTGTTGCCTCACATCAAGAGGTTCTCCCCATCGATTCTCGGCTGGAGTGCGGGGAGTGTCTTCTGTGTGGAGTTTGCATGTCCTCCCCGCGGTTGGGTGGGCGTTCGAAAGACATGCATAAATGGGCGTGCTTTCATTGAAGGTTGAACGTTGAGCTGGCAACTTGGCATTTGTGAAAATCTACTGCCAATCATTAGCGGACCGGAGTTCAGCTGTGGCGACCCCTAACTGGGAAAAGCCGAAAGACAACAACAAAATGGACGGGTAATTAAAGTCACCTAAAACCAGGGTGTTTGGTTGTATCTTGATTGACTCAAGTAGATTCAAGTAGGCTGAGTGGATGTCCTGATTTATGGAGGGGGTCCTATAGCTTGCAATGACCTGAAGAGGGGTCCTACCTACAGTCTATTGCACCTGAAGTAATTCAAGGGAATTGTACTGTTTAACCAGTCTAGAGGTGTATTACCTTTAATGAATATTGATATACCACCTCCTTTAGTTTTCATGCCTTCAGTTTGTGGTCTGAACGTGTGGAAGGAAATTTAACCTGGTATAGCTGGGGTGCTCTCTGCAGCCTTAAACCAGCCCTCAGTGACTGCACAGATGTCAGCATCTTCCAGGGTGAGGACTGCTTCAAGTTTGTGCAGTTTCTGGTTTAGACTCCTAGCTGCTTAACCTTGAAGTTGTTTTTAGAGGGTATTTTTACATCAGAAATTTTGTTCTTGTGACATTGCCTAAAAAGGCACTATTGGTATGGCAAAAGCCTTAGCCAGTAACCGAAATCACAGAGGTGACAGATGAAGACCATCTCTGGCAAAGACTTGAGGTCTGTCGACCATGTCATCCCAGGCTGACTGATACAGGATCCCCTTTGAATGACACCAGAAACTAAGCCAATTATTGAAGTCAGTCATTTTGTTTGAATTGCAGTATCATCCTAGGTGAAGGTAAAATGCTGCTTAAGGCTAGGGACACACCTGCCTGAGACCATAATCTGAGAGCTCAGTCATAGTCTCTCTTCATATAGTCCAGTGAGGTATGTCTCAAGTTGTTCACACCAACATGGACTATGACAGAGGCATAACAGTGCCTATTGTTGAGAGACTTGACTGGGTGTGTGATGTGCCAGATCCTGGCACCTGACAGACAGCTGACTGTGACCTCTTCCTTATCCAACGGACCAAAAAGAACAACAAAACCAAAAACTGAAATCACACAGGCTGGAATCCACGAGTAAAATCCAAGTTTTATTCCAGATGACACAAATAGTAAGCGCTTTCGTCTGGTGAACGTCACCAACCTTCTTCAGACAAGTTAATGAGCAAATCCAAGCATTTTTATATCACACCCTACCTAAATTCAATTAATACCGACCAATAAAACATAATTGAAATTATTGAAAATACCTAAACTAATGTTGTTGTTGTGTCTTTCGGCTTTTCCCGGTTAGGGGTCGCCACAGCGGAACTCCGGTCCGCTAATGATTGGCAGTAGATTTTTACATGCCGAGTTGCCAGCCCTGACGCACAACTTCAACGAAGGTACGCCCATTCACGCATGTCTCCACGCAGAAGACACTCTAGCTGAGAATCGAACTGGACAACGTCTTACTGTGAGGCGACAGCGCTACCACAGCACCACCACCACAGTGAAAATACCTAAACCAATAAATAATAAAATATATGCAATACATGTTATATAAAAAAAATATATATAATATATATGTATGTGCTCTGGGATGAACATTTATATCAAATCCGAGCCTACATAACATGAAAATGTAAGTATAAAAATATGAAAATATAAAAATATATGAAAATATGAAAGTACACATCAAATTACTTGCTCCAACTACTTAATTGTAAGGCCTAATCCAGGAACAGAGGAAAAAAAAAATCTCATCTGTCATAAACTTTTAATTTTAACTTACTAGAAATATAGTATTTTTTAATGCTTACTCGCCACCAGGGTTAAATGATGTGTCCATTTCTAGTTATGGCATTTTAACAGGGGTGTGTAAACCTTTTATATCCACTGTATATCTATATATATGTGTGTCTGTGTATATATATATATATATATATATATATATATATATATATATATATATATATATATGGATTCCTATTACAAGAACGAAAGTTCACAACTTTGAACTTGTAATAAGAAGCCTCACTTACGCGAAAGTTCACTTTAACGAAAGTGAACTTCCGCGAAAGTGCACTTCACCGAAAGTACCGCAGCACAGTGGAGGACATCAAAAAACAAGCTGTGTCCTCCATTATGGTGTGATACTCACAACCTTAGGGTTAGGGCATGGGTTAGGGTAAGGGGATAGTTAGTAAAGCTATCCCCTTACCCTAAACCATGCCCTAACCCTAAGGTTCGTGACTATCGCACCATAGTGGAGGACATTGCTATGTCTTTCTCTGCGCTGAAGTCGTCACGGACCTTAGGGTTAGGGCACGGGTCATGGTAAGGGGATAGTCCTATGGGCTATCCCCTTACCATGACCCGTGCCCTAACCCTAAGGTCCGTGAGTACTGCATGGAAGTTCAGTACAACGCCTGTTCATTGTACTGAACTTCGCGAAAGTGCACTTTCCATTAAATGCACTTTCGCTGCAGTGTGCATTTCATACACTATTTTGAAGTAGTGAACCTTTGATCTAGTGTATGGAATCCATATATATATATATATATATATATATATATATATATATATATAGTTTCACACTAGGCTACCCCCCAGGGTCTTTACAAGCCTAGCCATGCAACCCAAACCAGTTTTGTCACAGAGTTCCTTTGTCACATATATGGTGGGTATGTTAGGAAAGAGGTACTGTAGTTAAGGGTTATGTGGGACGGGTCTTTTTGTTGGGGATTAATTTACTTACTGTTGACCTCTTTCCATCAGAGACATGGGGGCCAGACCGGTGGTGAATTTGTGATTTCCCATCCAGTAATCAAGGTTTCTTTTGAACAGGGTCAGGGATGAACTGTGCTTCACGTAGATGGGGAGGTTATTCCATAGTGTGAGGATCTATATAAGACACATATTGGTCCCTCCAGCAGGTTCTGTTTATGTTGCAGACAAAGTTCAGGTCCTTGGACTTAGTATTTCTGGTGTTGTTTGTCTTGCAAATGTGTAAGAGATCCATCAGAGCTGGATCCAAGGATGTCTTCTATGCTCGGCATAGATTACCTCTTAGTAATCTGTAGGAGAGTGAGTACAGCAGGAGAACCTTAAGGTGATCTGTGTAGGACAGGGTATTCATACCCTGGATTCTCCTAGTGAGGAATCTTTGAGGGTGTTCCAATTGTTGCAAATGCCTGGCTAGTACATGCCAGGGGAAGCATTGTATTCAGTGATGTGTCTGATAAGGGATGAGTAGAGTGGTACTATTACTTCCTTGGCCCTGGATGCCAGATGCCTCACTATCGGGCCAAATCTTAGGGGTGTTTTACTGATGAAGTAATTAGCTTGGGTGGACACTTTCTCAAAGAGTGAAGTTAGAGCTAATTTTATCAGCCAGTAGATTTGCTATGTCACCCTGGTCAGTGAAGGTTGTGCCATTTACCACCAGTTCTGCAGACTGATGAGTATTATTGTTAAGATTCCTGAAATAGCTTAAGAAGGCCTTGTGATTATCTTTATCCTTAGAAGGCTATCCTGACCTCATAACTGTCCCTGTTGGAATTTATTATACCTCTTAGCTTCCTGTTTAATTGAATCAGAAGGCACTTGTCTCTATGAGAGTCGCTCTTTCTGATTCTGGCCATGACTTTTTTTGTTATATAGTCTGTTAAGTTAAGGATTCCACCAGTGTGATTTGTTTTTGTTGTTATATCTGGGCATATTTCGGTGGTGGTGCTGCAGTAGCATTGTCGCCTCACAGTAAGACGCTGTCCGGTTCGATTCTCAGCTAGAGCGTCTTCTGCATGGAGACATGCGTGACTGGGCGTACCTTCGTTGAAGGTTGTGCGTTAGAGCTGGCAACTTGGTACGTAAAAATCAACTGCCAATCATTAGCAGATCAGAGTTCCGCTGTGGCGACCCCTAACCGGGAAAAGCCGAAAGACACAACAATCTGGGCATATTTCTGGTAGCCTCAATGCAGGCATTTGCATGTTTGTACAGGATTTCTGTAAATAATTCTGCATAGGTAACTGTGTTCTTAGGGTTTGGGGGAGCTGTTAATTTTGACAAACTTGTGGCTTATTAAGATGTCATTTGCTTTAGCATAGTTCCTAACTAATACATGTTTAATTGAGTTTTCTGGGTTGATCTTTATTTCAAGGGAGACAGCTTTGTGGTCCGACTTCACTAATGAGAATGTGAGACAGGGTGATAAAGTCAAGGGAATGTTGTGCCTGTGAGTTAGTGGTGGTGTATGTTTCCCAGTCTACAGAGGGGTAGTTAAAATCTCCCTTAAATAAGGTATTTGGTTGGATGGTGAGCACCTGTAGTAGGTTCAGGTAAGAGATTTGAGCTTTGTGGGTCATAGAAGTCAGAGTCTTGTCGATGGAAACCTGGACATGAATAAACTCCAAGGAATCATCCTGTTTAACCACCCTAGAGTTGTATTTGCTGCTAACATAGATTGAGACGCCTCCATCTTTAGCCTCTGTCTGTGCTGCTGTTAGTCTAAATGTGTGGAAGGCTATGTAGCCTTGCACTGCCAATTTTCTGTGGCTTTAAACCAAGTCTCGATAATAGCACAGATGTCTACATTCTCCTGAGTGAGGAGAGCTTGTAGGGTGTGGAGTTTCTTGTTTAGGCTCCTAGCACTGAGCAGTAATACCTTAAGACTGTTTTGAGGTTTTTTTTTTTTTTTTTTTTACTATGTTGGTATTTTTGTCATTTTGATATTGGTAAAAAGGCTGTAAGGGGATGGATAACATTGTAGGTAATATCTGAAAGCTCAGGAGGAATAGGTGCACATCATCCTTGGCAAAGCAGACCATCCTTGGCAAAGCAAAGTGGTCTGTTAACCATGTCCTTCCATGCTGATAGGTATTTTATTATCCTGGAGTGACACCAGAAACTAAGCCATTTAATAAAATCAGTAATTTTCTGGTCCTACTTTGGCATCATCCTTGCTGAAAGTAGAATGCTGGTCAATGCAAGGCACATACCTGTTTGTGACACACATTCAGAGGGATCCATAATGTCACTTTTCATATAGTCCAGTGAGGTAAGTCTCAGGTCATTTACACCCACATGCACCATGATAGAATCATATTTGTACCTGTCGTGATGTGACTTGCGTGCATGTGTGATATTGTGGATCCTTGCTCCAGATAGGCAACTAACCATTATATTATTCTTATCCAGCTGGGTGTGAGGGGGCATCTGTGTGTTGCACAATAGAATTCCCTATGACAAGAGGACGTTTGCTTGCCTTATGGGCTTTGTTCTTGGGGAATCATTGGATATAGGCTTATGTTTGGTGTTAGGTGTTGCTTTTGGTTTTGTTTTAGTGATTGCTAAAGGTAGGTATTGCAGTTTGAGAGCTTAGGAGTTCTTTGAAATTTGGAGAGGTTTCTTTTAAGTACTTCAGCATAAGGTATATGTTGTGTGTGGTGAGTGGTATATGTGAAGGATGTAATGCCTGTGTTTTTGACAACCTTGTTTGTAAGTGATATTTTTGCCTCTAAGGAAGTTATGTATATACATGTCTTGTGTACTGTGCTAGTTTCTCTTTACGTATAATATATCTATATCTATGTTTATATATATAGCTATATATATATATATATATATATATATATATATATATATATAGGGTCTATATTGGAACATCAAACTTTCAAAATTTTGAGTGTTCTAATATCGACCCGTTTTCAGCGAACACTGAAAATATTGAAGAAACAGAAAACCAAATTTTTTCCTAGGGAAAGAATTCGGTTGTCCGTTTCTGTTGCTTCGGTATTTTCAGCGCTGTGGTGGAAAGTTACGGGTCGGGTTCAGGTAAGTGTGCGATTGTGTGGACATGAGAGTTAGGGCGAGTTAGGTGATTTAAGGTTAGGGCGCGGGTCAGGTAAGTGTGCGATTGTGTGGATGTGAGAGCTAGGGTGGGGTAGGTGAGTTAGGGTTTGGGCACGGGTGAGGTTTCTCTGCGATAGTTACGGACCTTAGGGTTAGGGTTTGGGTTAAAGTAAGTGGATAGTTAGTTGTGTATGTATAGTTTGGTGTAAGAGTTTAGGTGTATGTGTGTGGATTGCTGTTTGTTTGGTGTGCTTGTGTTGTGTGTATGTGTTTTGGAACAGCAAATTTTTTCCCTAGGAAAAAATTTGCTGTTCTGTATGTTCAATGTTTTAAATTTTCGATTACTAGGGTTCGATATTAGAACACTTGACATTTTGAAAGTTTGGTGTTCTAATATAGACCCTATATATATATATATATATATATATATATATATATATATATTTATATATATATATATATATGTGTGTGTGTGGGTTTACTTCAGTCGATCAAACTTTTACAAGTTCGAACCACATATGGCCGAGACCATATGTTCGAATTTGTAAAAGTTCGAAAACTGAGGTAAAACCACAAAAAAACACAAAAACACAAAAGTAAACGTCTATAGCAGGGGGGCTATGCTCCCTTGCCCCCCCACACCCCCCCTTACTTAAATATACCAACTCCAAGATCGCACTACATTGCGGAAATGAGAGATCTTCCCTTTCCGCTCTCTACAGAGATCTCCATTCAGTCAGATCGAACTTTTATAAGTTTGAACATATGGTCTCAGCCATAGCCATATGTGGTTCGAACTTATAAACTTGAGAGAGAGAAAGAGAGCTGGGTTCCTGAGAATCGCTCATACTATCAAAGGTTTGAGCACTTGAATGCTGGCAAAACAGTTTAAAAATTGGCTCATCAGTTATTTGAGAGTGCAGTAAAGTGGTAAATGGGAATTTGCCATTTCCTTACTATAGTACGGTTGGAGTTGGTATATATAAACAGCAAGGGGCATGAGGGTGTAGGGAGCTTGTCTCCCCTGCGAAAAACAGTTTTCTTGTTGCTATTTTATACACATATATATGTATATATGTATGAGGTTAGTAATATTTTATTGCCTGAAAAAAATTCATGAGGATTTAGACAACCCCCCCCCCCGGTAGACCTATTGTTTCATTTTGTGACAGTTATTTAAGTAATAGTATATTATTCTTACATGATGTTTTGTATAGCTGTTTTATATTAAGGATTTGTTTAATTTTTTTTTTTTTATATTTACTTAAAGATGTTATGTATGAAAGAAATATACTGGATTGTTATTGATTTTAACAGCCTATATATGAGCATCAAATATGCACATTAGGCTGAAGCTAACAGCTATTTTTTTGGAGATTCTCCATAGGCAAATTCTGTTAATGAAATATCGATGTTGTACTTGACGACTAATTATTCCCTGTTTGATGGTCATATTTATCACAGACTGAAGGGTACTGCTCAGGGACACCATTTGCCCCATGTATACTAATGGCTTTATTTGAGTATGAGCATATTTATATCAATTGATTTGTTAGTAAAGATGAAGTTATAAATAAACATTTTATTGATTATTTATTCATACTGTTAGGATGTTTTTTGAATGGAGGTTATGACCATAACAGTATATAACTCCCATTTAAGAATTAAAAGCTTACCTAATAGGATTTAGATAAGCAATTGGTAGATACTAATTTTTATGTTAGGGAAAAATAAAATAATAGTTATGTATTTCTTGTCACAGACTATAATATAATACATGAAAAATAATTGAGGCTATTAGTAAATATTAGTCTTTTTGGAGTAAAGATATTTTTTCCAACAGAGATTATATTTTTTTGCTTTCAGAATATCTTTTAGAAAGAAAAAAGTATTAGAGAAATGTCTCCTCATAGTCATTTTGTTAGACCCAATGAAGATTTTTTTTCAGATTACTATGTGGGGGATACTTCCCTTGTGTGATGTTTGTAAATATATTGTTGATACCTTTCACTTTATTACAAGTAAAAATGATGTGTAAATGATAATTATACTTGTTTCAGTGAAAGCGTTATTTATGCTTAAGTGCCGTTTTGGCTTATATTTTATCAAGGAAACAGCTAGAATGTTTAATGTGAGGCTATGGGAAGCTGTTAGTACTATTAAGAATTGAAGGTGAATAGTTATATGGACTATTTGGTATCAATGATTAAAAGAAATGAATGTACAAAAAACATTATCTTACTGGCATATGGTTAGTTGTGCCCTGCTACCTTCTATCTGGCAGTCTGTCAAAGCTCAGAAGTCATCCCACTGCTTCTCTGTGGGTGGGAAGGACCAATCAAATGCCAGAAGCAGGTTAGTTCTTCACAGCCACAGACATAAATCATTCTGTTTTTCTAGGGCCATTGGAAGAGAAGCATCTCTGAGGGTTTTTTAATTCCTACCTATGCTTTTTTCTGTTAGTGTTTCAGCTGTGTTTAATGCTGTTTTGTTTGTTTCTGTAAAAAAAGTATGTTTACAGTATTTTATCCTCTGATACAGTATTGTCCTTTGGATGAGATGTTAAACCAAGACCACATCTGCTTGAATTGGTAGTGTAGATGTAAGTAAAAAATCCCACACATAGCTGGCCTTAGGCATAGGCTAACTAGGAGGCCGCCTAAGGCACTCTTCTAGCAGGGGCAGTCTTGCAGTAATCTGGATGGTGTAGATAGACCAGGATGGTGGCACCAGCTGGTGTGGGGGCCCAGTGTGGAGCCCTTTTGCCTAGGGCACCAGTTGACCAAAGGTCAGCCCTAGCACATATAGAAAAGAGTAGGGATCCTTTATTTTATACTTTACTGTATTTATATAATAGTCACATTAAAGTGAACTGCAGAATTGTAAAAACATAAGAAAAAACTGCAGATGCCCAGTAGCTCCATGTATGATTTTTATTGAAAAATTGAGCAATTTCATCCATTTGTTTACTGCAGACTTCTTTAAATTAAAGGAGAACTGCACCCACAGACTCAAAAACATGTTTATTTCATCATGGTTTGGTGTTTCCTACATTTTAACACCACTCTGGGACTATTTACAGGTTTTTAAATATTTTTATACATACTTTCTGAGTCTGGCCACATGGGGTCTGGCATCTTGAAGTAATTCTGATTGTTTAATCTTCTTCTAGGTACCCCACAATGCAGTGCTCGTCTGAAAAAAGTTACATCAAACAGGCCTCTTTTTTCCTAAAGCTCCTGTCAATGCATTGATTTTACATGCATACATTGCTGTCTTTCAGTCAGTTAGTTTTAAGTAACATTTCATGCTGTTCAATGACTACTTAAAACATAAACAGTGCAAATGCCAAAGAACAGGCTTTCAGAGTGTTTTTTACTGCTGCTTCTTTTTAGAGTGGCTAAACTGCAGTTTCTTTGTGAAGCCTGAATTGTACTGCTTTGAGTCATCTCCCATCCCCCTTCACATCTAACTTCCCTATGTCAAAGTGCTAAGGTTAATTTGAGCTGTTACCTGCTGTGATTGACAGCTCACAGCAGGAGACTTGACTCATTTACTGTTTTCTTGCTCTAAGCTTTACTTTCTTTATGGCTAGGGCCAGGGAGATGTGACATCACAGCATGGGTGGGTTTTTAGGACGGTCATGATGATGTCAGTTTGGGGGGGGGGTTGGGCAGAAAATTACCTGTATTCAGTGGCCTTGATGACAGCAATGAATTGGAGACTTTTCCAGGGCAGGGTAAAGGTTTTTTGAAAGTGAAACCACCACAGTACAGTAAGGTACTGTTCTGCTGGAGAGAAACAGTCAATTTAAAATATTTAAAATGCTGTGTTGTTGTTTATTTATAACAGAGAAAATAAATAGAGAGAAAAAAGGATAGAGAAGTTGAGCATTTAATAATAGAATCTCCTTGCTCTTTAAACCAACCAGTTTTCCCATCACCAACTTTTAAATCTTAAACACAAAGCTGACATCTAATGGTTGGATGGCTATATTACATGTATTAACTAAATGTAAAATTATATTGTTATTAACTAAATGTAAAGTATACTGTACATAACAATATTCCCTCTAAAATCAGTAAAATACTTTGATAAATTACATAAAATGGTAGCAATAATAAGTCTGTAATGTTATAAAATGGCAGTACATTCATTAAGTAGTTAAACTTGTAATGGAATTTCTGTCATTAACGCCCGGGGGATAAGTTGCATTCAAAAGTACCTGCCAATGTAATTCCCATCTCTCTATAAAGGATTCTCAATTGCCTTCCCTTTTGAAGCATGGTACTTTCTCCAATATAAAAAAGAAAAACTTTTTTAATTTTTCTCATGACTTAGAATGCTTGTATAAGGTATTATTTGTGTCCTTTTTTCTAATTGCATAATCGTGTTAATAAGTTCTATGTTTTAGTGCATTTATAGTCTTTCCTATGTAGAAAGCTGGGCAGGTACCACACTGAGCTAAATAAAATACCGCTGGGGTGCTGCAATTAAATTTCCCATTTGAATAAATGGATCTTGGGTAGTTACCCACTGTAATAGTAGAACCTTCAAATATGAACCTACATTGGCTGCAAATGCCACATTTAGACCTTCCTTTTGAAGCAGAGTTGTTTCTCCTCTTCCTGTTACATGTACTCTTGAATTTGTTCTTTAAACTAATTTCATTTTTGTATATTATTGTGGGTTTCTGACCCAATTTTTTGTCTAAACCCTGTGTTTTGATGTATCTAATCCAGTTATGTATTAATATGTTTTTGACATCTTTATTTGCACTGTTGAAACTACATTCATGTGCTCTATGGTATGCTTGTGTATGTCCTGTGCATGCACTTGAAACAAGAGTCACATCACTGTCCTTGTTTCCCGAATTCCCCAAACCATATTTTAATACTGATTTATAATGAACTTCTATTTCTGTTACTGTCTCTTGCATTATACTTTCAACAAAGTCCAAAGGATAATTACTAAACCTAAACATCTTAGTTAATGTTTTTACTTCATTAACAAACATGTTGTCCTCAGACACCAAACTGTACAGTCTAATAAACTGAGTTTTTACTACATTCTTTTTCTGCCACATAGGATGATGGCTGTTAAAATATAGCAGACTGTCTGAATGTCTCTTTTCTAAAAATTGTTGCTACAAACTGCCTCTGTTTGGCATCTTTGGGAATTATTGTATTCAGAAAATCTATTGATTCTTCATTGTGCTGGCCTTTGAGTGTTAAAAACTAGTAGTTTGGTTTAAATACCATAAAATTAATCAATGATCAAAGAACTGCCAGTCCATGCAATAAATGAATTGTCCAAAAAAAAAAAAAAATAACAGCTAATGTAACCACTATATATGGAAGGAAATACAAAATCTTCTCCCACTACCACAATATAATGTTAGAAAAGTTTAGGGCTGCTGAAGCTGCTATAGCAATCCCCTTTGCTTG
The DNA here is from genome assembly GCF_019279795.1 of Protopterus annectens. Lineage (NCBI taxonomy): Eukaryota > Metazoa > Chordata > Ceratodontiformes > Protopteridae > Protopterus > Protopterus annectens. The sequence goes on along the minus strand of NC_056740.1, from coordinate 334,140,229 downwards.
TTTAAAATACTCTGTTTTGAGCTAAACAAAATTATTAATAAGAACCAATTCGATGGCCTCAACTAACAGTCTCAATAGTACATGCATCCAGTTTCATGCAGTAGGATAAAGCATTCTGAAACCACTGTAAACCTTCTTGGTGTGGAATAACTAAAAATTGGTCCTTGATGCAACCTATCCAAAAAATAAAAAAACATACCTGGAGATAGTGGCCATTTGCATTTATTTATTTTTTGATAATATTTACATTATTTATAGTATTTACAATATTTACTATGTAGTGTACATTTCATTACTTGCATAATCTGCAAATTTCAATAACACATTTAAGTTTTTGACCCCATTCCAGCTTACAAAGTCAAAATCTTATCTTTTTCTAAATTTCTGTCAAGTCCCAGTTTCCATTATGCATAATTTCTTTTACTGTTTGATTCCAAATAGTCCATACCACAACAAACATTTTTTTATCTATTTTATATATAATAACCTTACTTTTGTTTCTATAAAAACATATTCGATCATACCCATGTTAACATCTTCCACACAATTTATATTATCAAAATACTTCAAAGCACACCTTTTCCATAACTTCACTACTATTTTACATTTCAAAAACACATGTTTAGCTGTTTCAAACTTTTTATAATAATTACAAATTGTCTTCTTTTTTTTGTATGGCATATCAGCTTTTACTAGTAATTTTCTTATAGAAAGCCTCCATAAAAATGTTGACATTCAGCCATATGTTTAAATATTTTTCTTATTTTTATAGACTTAATTTTTCCACATACAAATATTCCCATGGATATTCATAATAACATTTACATGTAATATTTCTAGACCATATTCTTCTTTCATTATCAACTTTTATTTTTATTTTCCAAAGTAATACCTTTTGTAAATTGAATATATTTCAATTTTACTGCTGTGTCTTATCCTTTTAAATTTAAAAAGTAACTTCCATTCCTTATCATATTTATTTCTTAATATATTGGTTAATGTATTGCCATTATCATCCTTTAACTTCTTGATAAAATTATACACATTTAAAGAGGCTGCATAAACCACTGGGTTAATTGTAGTCCTACACCTCTTTTATTATTCTCAACATATAAAACCCCTATCTTGACAAGATTTAACCAAGAACTCCACATAAAATTATATATAATATTGCAGAACTCTTTTTCATGTTCTAAAGATAAAGTAAATACACTGGCCAAATAAGACATTTTTGCAATTAATATTGAATTAATAGAAAAATTGAAATGATAACTTAAATGTTTTTCAGAACATGCATACATTCCTCATTTTTTCAGTCATAGCCTTCCATTGCATATCTCTTATTCTCATATTCTGCTTCCTAAACCATATTCCCAAAACTATTTTATCCATATTAGTATTCTCTCCTATTTTTTCAATTTACCCTAAACCCTTACTTTTCTATTTATTCAAATACACTCCAATAATATTTAAACACTCTTTCAAATAATTCAACTCTAAGTTCATTCCATCAACATCTATTGTCACAAGTATAATATCATCTGTGTAAGTTGATAAAATAGGTGTACTAATATTTTGATTTGTTATATATGCCTCTTACTGCATCTCTTGAGTTATACATACCACAACTGTATTAATTACTAAAACAAAAATCAAACTGCTTAAATGACAATTTGTCTTAGACCTCTCTTAATACATATTTCTTGAATTAACCATCCATTTACCAAAAATGTTATTCTGTTATATTCCTAAGCAGTAATACATACATTTCTTATTTTTGGACTAATATGTGACTGAAAAATATCCTACAATATTCCATGTTGTATAGAATGAAAAGCTTTACTCAAATTTCCAATGATTATTTTCATTTATTTTCATTCCTCCAAATACTACTAAATCTCTAACACTAACAAATCTTGACTTCTCCTCCCTTTTATACTATATATTGTCTTCTCTACTATATTATAAATCATTTTTGTCATTCTTTTCTGTATAATTTTCATAAATATCTTGTAATCTGTATTATTTAAAAGTAAAAGTCTCCAGTTTTTTTATCTCTTTTCTATAATCTTTCTTCCAAATAAACTTTAAAACACCACTACATAATTCTTTATACTTGAAACCTTCCCTTAGCCATTCATTCATTATCTCCAGAAAATATATTTTTTGTTAAATTAACATATTTTCATACATTTGGTATTCTATTATAGCAGGCCGCCTGCTGATTCTATGTTAACTGTAGCTAATGTTTTCTTGTCTTCTACAAGAATTTCCTTTTCCAATTCTTTATTATCTTGTTCTGAAAATATTTTCACATTCTATTGTTTCCTCATCTCTGTCACTTCCCCGTTAAACATTTCTTTAACGTATTGCCCTACAACATCCACTATCCTTTCTTGCATCTGAATTATTCCTGATATATCTTTTATTTCTCTCATTATACTGTTACCTTATTTAATTATCTTACTCAAATAAGGAGCAATCTCTTCCTTTCTTCCTTGCAAAAATATCTTTGTTTATATAACAAAAAATTAATTTTATCCTAATTCGTGTTTTATATATATATATATGGGTCCATATCTATTCATCGAACTGTCATTACAGCGACACGCACTTCATCGACACGAAAACATCGACTCTTCAGATCATCGAAATGTCAGGTAAGCGATCCTCCCCCTCGCAGGACCCATGGTAGCACTTGTGGCTATATTGCGAAGTAAATAACAACGTTGTGTAGGGAAATTGTAGGTAGTGATGTGAACCATACGCGTTGTACCAGAAAAACAAGTGCTACCATGGGTCCTGCGAGGGGGAGGATAGCTTACCTGAAATTTCGATGATCTGAAGAGTCGATGTTTTCGTGTCGATGAAGTGCGTGTCGCTGTAATGACAGTTCGATGAATAGATATGGACCCATATATATATATATATATATATATATATATATATATATATGTATATGGATCTAGGACTATTGAACGAAAGTTCAATAGTCCGAATCCACAATAACTGAACACACCTTAACAAAAGCGATTTCACCAAAAAAGTGCTTTTGTTAAAGTCTATTCGAACCCCCCCCAAAAAAAACAATAAATATTCTTTTATGCAGGGGGGCAATCCCCCCTGCACCCCCAGTGTGGGGGGCTGTGCCTCCCACCCCCCTACTTTTATATTCTCACTCCGAGGTCACACTACAATAGGGAAAAGGGAATTCTCCCTTAACCGCACCATAGTGCGACCGGCACAATCAGCATACATAACTGAAAGTGCTGCTTCAGTGAACAGCACTTTCGGTTATGTATGTTTGGTGATTTCTGCTTCGGCAGAAAGTGCCGTTGAGAATCTGTACAGATTATATATATATACATATATAGAGAGAGAACGTCTATATCAGAATAGCGAATGCTAAAATAACAAATGCTCCTTTGTCGAACTGTAAAGTTCGAAACCCAAAAATGTCGAAGTCACTGATCAAAAAAAAAAAATACAAACAAAATAAAGTGGGAAGCTTCACCCTCCACACCCCCCAACTTAAATAAACCAACTCCGAGATCACACCAGAGTGGAGAAAATAGCAAAGTCCCGAGAACAGCCCAGCAATTGTTTTCCTGGGGAAAAAAAAAATCACTGTTCTGTGACTCTGACATTCTCAGCTTTCGAACTTTACAGTTCGACAGAAGAGCGTTTGCTATTTTCAGTGTTTGCTCTTCTGATAGGAACCCTATATATATATATATATATATATATATATATATATATATATATATATATAATATATATAGGTCCCCTTCAAAACATCTAAAACCCATAACATCTAATTTCTTAACATTGAGACGAGAGCATCTAAAACTCAAAACATCTAAAACCCATTTCATAACATCTAGCAGTACAAATCAAATGAAAATAACATCCCCTCCACATATAACAACATATAATGACACCAAACTACCAAACACACTTTTTACTGCGTTTCTGCAGGGGGGCTTGATACACTGGGGTTAGGAAATTAACTTTTCCCACTGTAGTGCGATCTTGGAGTTGGTATATTTAATATATGGGGGTGTGTGGGGGTGGAGTCCCCCCACATGGGGGGTGCAGGGGGGGGCTTCCCCCTGCAGAAATGTAGTAAAAAGTGTGTTTGGTAGTTTGGTGTCGTTATATGTGGAGGGGATGTTATTTTCTTGTGAAATTGTAGTGTTAGATGTTATGAAATTCGATGTTTGTTTTGGGTTTTAGATGTTCTGGTCTCAATGTTATGAAATTCGATGTTATAGGTTTTAGATGTTCCATAAGTATATATATATATATATATATATATATATATATATATAAATAATTCTTTTCAGTATTATTAAATTTTTCATTGCTCAACTTGCTGTAAACTTTCTGTACCTTCCTTCTATTCTGCACTTGACAGTCTATATAACACTTCTTGTATTTCTCTTGACATACTATCAACCATTCAGACCATTTTTGGTAAAAATTTCTCATACCTATATCATCTTCCTGAAGCTGTAAAACTGTTATTTTCCCTCTTTCTTCCCATTCTTTTTTATGAAGTCTTTTTATGCCCTTTCCTATTTTTATATATTCATCTTTATTTTTAATTTCAATCCATTTAGCAGTATGATCTGAAGAAACGACTTCTTTCACATCTTCTTTTGATATTTCTGTTCCAGAAGATATCAAGAAATAATCTATTTCCATTTTATGACCACCTCTACTATACGCCCATCTATTAGATCCCTATAGGTTAAATGTATCATACTTGATTACTTCTATCATTTTATTAACATCACCACAATTATGTTTTCTTAAGTCACAAAGTCACATAGAATAGTAATATCCATATTTACTGGTATATATTCCAAAAAGTTTTAAAACATATTTTCTCTTTCCTTTTGTGTGACATAACCATACAAAACTATGATTCTATACACTAGCCAATTACACCTTGTATGTGTAAGTGTACTTGTATCCAATATAACTAATGTTACATCCAAAACTATTATAGAATCTTTACGCAAAATACATATTCCTGAACGTCACTCCACCTAAATACCACACAGCCCGATTTCCCCGTAATATTTTTGTTTGTAATCAATCATCATTATTTAGAAAACATATATCTTCTAAAACAATAATATCTAGATCAAATGTTTTGTACCATTACAGGTTCATAGGTAGGTACTAGGCTATTGGCCCTAGGGCCTATATAAGCTAGCCAAAAAGGTACCCTGGCTTTCGCCACCCAAGAAAATGATTTTCCTGTGCCCATGTCGAGTAGAGCCACAGAAGTGATCCCTTGGGTGAATTTCCTATTTCCCATCCAATCATCAAGATTTTTTCTTGAAGAGTGCTAATGAGGAGCTTTGTTTGATATAAATAGGTAGTTTGTTCCAGAGTATGGGAAGTCTCTGGGACAGGAATCTATCCCTCCAGCATGTTCTATTTATTGTGGTGACAAGGTTTAGGTCCCTAGAGTGTGTAGCTCAGAGGGATTGTTTTTTCTTTAAGTGGAGCATGTCCAACAGCTCCGGGTTTGACATAGCTTTGTATGTTAGGTAGAGATTGCCTCTGAGTAGGCGATATGCAATGGAGTAAAGCTGGAGTTTTTTGAGACAGTTTGCGTAGGGCATCTGTTTGAGGCTGGTAATCCTCTTTGTGAGGTATTTCTGTGGCCTTTCCAGTTGTTGTAGATGTCTTGTGAGGTACATACCAAAAGGGGCGTTGTACTCTATAATGGGTCTAATGAGTGATGAGTAGAGGGGAACAATGCCCTCTTTTTTTCCTGGATGAGAAACCTTTTGTGGTGAGGTGTGCCACGTAGAAGGATTTCCTGACTACTGTGGCGATGTGATTATCAAAGGAGAGACTACTGTTCACCTGCCTCCCAAGGTCTCTTATCATACTTTCAGTGTTAAGTAGACTACTGCCTATGTAGTAATTTATGGGTACAGAGTTTTTGCCAAAGGGGATAACAATGCACTTTTTGGTACTGAGCTTGAGGCCATGGCTTTGATACCAGGCATCTGTCTCAGTGAGGCCCTTTTCTAGGATGTCCAGATCATTAAGAGTTTTGATTATGGCTCCTAGTTTGCAGTCATCTGCGAACTTTGTTAGCCAAAGACCTTCTGTCTTAGCCTATACTTCACAGAAGTAGATACCAAACAGGAAAGGACCCAGGACTGAATCCTGTGGTACTCCACTTGTCACTGTTCTGAAGTCGGATTTTGAGTCTGCTACTTTCACAGTGTGGGTTATGTCAGTGAGCCAGTTGGCAACCCATCTTGTGACATAGGGATTTATACCTAGTTTAGTGAGTTTATCTATAATTTCAGAGTGGGGGATGGTGTTGAAAGCCTTGGCGAGATCTAGACAGGCTGTGTGAACCACCTTACCCTCGTCTACAGCTTTGTTGACTGCTTCAAAGAAGTCTGTCAGGTTTAGGAGACATGATCTGCCTTTTACAAACCTGAACTGGGTGGGGTCCAGAGTTTGGAGATTACCAATGTTTTTGTTTATAAGTTCCATGATGATATGTTCCATGGCCTTGCAGACCAGGCTTGTCAGGCTAATGGGGTGGTAGTTTTTGGGGTCCGTGTTGGCTCCCCCTTTGTGGAATGGGATAACCGTCACTGTGCACCATTCAGTGGGCACAAAGCCTGAGGTGAGGCTATGATTGAACATGGTACTTTTGTGGGGTGCCAGTTCGTTCTGTACTTTGTGTATAATGCAGCCTGGAATGTTGTCAGGTCCCATGGATGATGTGTTCTTGGCTTTGGAGAGTGTGTTTTTTACCTGTGCAGCCGTGATTACAGGAACTTTGCATTCTTCCGGTATAGAGATGGTCCCTTTAGAGGGTGAGAGTGGGGTAAAGTTAACACTGAACCTATCTGCCAGGATGTTAACAGTATCAGTTGGTTCTGAATATTTATTGCCATTGTGCTGTAACTCATTGCAGATCTGAGTGTTGCCATTGAGATTCTTGACATAGCTATAGAATGCTTTGTGGTTATCTTTAAAATCAGTGGTGATTTTGTTTTCGTAACTAGCTTTGGAGGATTTTATGAGGGATCTCAGCTTCTTACTGAGGCTGACCAGGGAGTTCCTCCAATCATGGGATTTTACTCTTTTTTTGCAACAGTTTCTTTCTTCTGTTGTAGAGTTTGTTTATGGCAGGGGACCACCAGATTGCCTTCCTTTTATTTTGGAGGATAGCATATTGGTTCTATTAGGGATAGCATGATCCATGCACCCATGTAAGTGCTTATAAAGTGCATTTGTGTAGGATTCAACAGTCGTACATCTATTGTCTGTCTGCATGGGTATCATGAAGTTTGCCACTTCTGTCTTAAGAAGCGTGAAGTTGGCTTTGGAGAATTTTTTTACAATGATTTCCCTATTGGGGGGTGGGGACAGGATGTGGATATCAAGGGTGATTAGCTTGTGGTCGGATCTGACCAATGAGGAATTGACCTCTGGTGTGGAACACCGGTCACCCATGTTGATAATGACCAGATCTAGGATATTGCTGCCTGTGGTGGGGGTGTGGATAAGTTGATCCAAGGCATTGGAATTTATGAATTCCAGAAAACATTGAGCAAAAGAGTTGGTACATGAGTAGTTTTCCCAGTTAATGGTGGAGTAGTTGAAATCGCCCATTATTAGGTTGTACCCTAATATTTTCCAGTGTATCAAGAAATGAGGAGTGGGAATCCTGGGGCATGGTGGGGGATCTGTAGCAAGCTACAATTTGGATTGCAGTCTTGCCCAGAGTTAGTTGCACCTGGATAATCTCAGATGCATTATGCTGAGCAACTAGCCTGGAGGTGTGGATACCCTTAATGAATATGGACATGCCTCCACCTTTAGTGTTTTGGTCCAGGTTAGGTGGCCGAAAGGTGTGGTATGAATTATAGCCTGGTAATGCAGGGGTGCTCTCTGGAGCCTTGAACCAGGTATCTGTCACTGCACAGATGTCGATGTTCTCCATCTTAAGGAGTGCCTCGAGTGAGTGCATTTTGAGGTTGAGACTTCTAACATTGAGTAGCATTGCCCTTAGATTTTGCTTGCTTGTACCTGTTAAGGTGGTGAATTTGTCATTTGAACCTTGCCTAAAATGGGCACTATAGGGGTGGTAAGAGCCTTAGCCAGTGTCTGGAATCCCAAGGACGACAGGTGCAGGCCATCTCTGGCAAAGCATCGTGGTTTGTCGATCATGTCATCCCAGGCAGACAGATACTGGATCCCTTAAAATGACAGAATAACTAATCCCTTAAACTTTTCATACTATTTACATTAACAGCAATTAAACCACAAATGTCCCTTTTTCTCTTGTTAATTGTTCTTGCTGAATCAAAACTTTACCATTTTCATCCATTACCTTTCCTTTTTACTTTCATATTCCTTCCTTTAAATTTTCTTTTTCTTATGCTTTTTCTGATTTAATTTGTATTTTTTTACTACTTTCCACTGTAGATCTTCATTATGACTTGTAACATTATAACTTGTTTCTGAGCCTTCCTCTGTGTTTTCTGTATTCATTTCCTCACGTTTTTCTTCACCTTTGTCTTTAATCTTACCCTCCAAGTCTTGTCTTGCTTTACACTTACCTCATCTTCATCTTTTTTCTTGTGACTACTTTCTTTTTAACAACAACATTTTCATGACAACCCATTTATAAACGGCCAGTTTTGTTACATTTACAGCATTTCAATACACTTTCTTTTGCATCGTGTCCCGTTTCTCCACATATATGACATCTTCTCTTTCTGAAATTACTTATTAAATAATCCAACATTCCACAAAAAAAAGTTTTTGGTTGACTCCAATATTTTACAACTCCTTTATCATCTTTGACTTTACTAAATCTCAGAATGTGCTTAATGTTATTGTTGTCCATTTGCAATATCATATTACAGTCCCAAGCCCTAGTCCATAAACTTTGTACATATTTGCTGTAAATATTCTTTTAAGGTCTGTTTTTCTACTTCATTTCTAAACTGAATATGTATTTTTCTTCTTGTCTCTCTACTGAATTCCTTAAACACATATTTATTCCATGGGTAACAGTCTTTCTTTTTCTCATATTCTTCCAAAAACCTCTCCATTATATGTCTAGTCTCAAAAATAAGGTTACAGAAAGTTTCTTTATTAATATGAATAAAGGCTCTTATTCTTGATGTCTTTGTACCTAAAAGCATGATCACATCATCCCAAATTTTATACTTGTTCATTTCTTCATCATTTTACTGGAAATTCTTACTGTACAACTTTTCTTAGTTTTTGTCGCTATGGTAGCTGTGTCATCTTTTTTCTTTCCTTTATTTCCCTTCACCATCTCAGAATAGGATTTCTTCTTTAAAGATCTTGAAACCTCTGGTGCATCTTCCATCTGTATTTTCTCCATAATATCACCCTAAAAATATCTTCCCTGATGTCCTTCTATTTCATGTTGCAGTATTATTAGTGTGGGATTCTCCGCCTCAGGCGACCCCGAATGTCGGCTCCTATACCAAAGCTTAAACCTGGTTGCTGTTGGTGCATGGGACGTCACACACAGGGCCATAAACCTGGAGCCTTAAATGTGACATCTGTATGCACAGACCTCAGAACTTTTCTGCCGCAGTTGAACGTCAGATCGATTGCATCGCTCCTCTACTTGTCAAGACATCTAAAGCTAAGTACCCCATTGGGGAATTCTTTGATTACTATTGCTTGAGCTTGGTTTGCTTGTTCCTTTTTAGCCAATATCTGCTAAGAAGGGTAAATGCAGATCCGGAAGTCAAATTCCGCATAAAAACGCCCATGACCATTGCATTTTTTGTCTAGGCCGGAAACATGACCATACCGCCTGTACCATTTGCCAATTCTTCATCCCTAAAATGCTTAGAAGCCATCTGGCCACTCTTAATCTATACTTGCAAATCCAGAGGCTAAAAAAGGTAGCACTTAGGATGGATCCAGAGTCAACCGCCCAGGTGAAACCACCTCGGAAAAAAGCCAAGGTTTCATGGCCTGCTTCCTGTGCCTCTCCATCGTCGGCTGCCCCGCCAGCCACCAATATAGGGGTTGAAAGATGTTCGTTAGAGCCATCTACTTCATCATCACCCCTTGAGGAAGCCATTTCTGAAGTACCGGCCATGGAGATAACTCAGATGCTGGTTTCCACCAAATTTGAGGGGGAGCCAGGTTCCACCGGATGCCCATCTCGGACGCCAGAATCAGAAGCCTCTGCTTTAGCTCACGACTCTGAAACTAGGCCTTCTCCCTCTCTCAAAACTACTCATTTAAAAAGAAAGCAAAAAAGTAAACATTTATCTCCCTCTGCTGAGGGACTACCTGACTGGCAATCTTCTACTCAGTTCTTGATGCAGGCCTTCATGGCTCTTAGGCCCTCAGCCTCCTCTCCCTCCACTTTCCCAGTGCTAAGCCCAAGGCCTGCCTCAGCTACTTATATTTTCTCTCCCACTTCTCATGAAGAAGAAGACGAAATTCTCTCTTCATCATCTGATGAGTCTATTACCTATTCATCACAGATAACCTCTCCCCTGGAATACTATTCCTCTGATGAGGAATCCATAGAAGGGGACTCTCCACCTGAGGATGTCACTTTTGGGTAGACCATAACTAAAATGAAAGAATATTTCAAATTGGATACTTCCCAAATGACTGAGGCTCAAAAAAGATATTTTGAGCTACTGAAAATTGAATTTCCTTAACCATCTGCCAGTTGTACCTGCATACCTGAATGCATTTACATCAGCATCTAAAAATCCTGACTCTCAGCCGCCTGCTCCTAGGAGACTTGATCGTTTCTACAAGGTGCCTGATGATCACAAATTTCCTATGAAACCTCCCTTGGCAGACCCTGCAGTGATTGCTGTAGGCCCAGTGAAGCAGTCAAGCCTGATCCCATCCTCGTCCTTTCTGCCTACTTACAAGGACAGCAAAAATATGGGCAGGCTAGGGAAGAAAGTGTATACCTCTTCCACACTAGCCTTCAGAGCTATTAATTACCAAACTCATATGATTAAGTATGCCTTAGACTTGGTATCCCAAGCATCTACACTCTTATCCTCCCTGCCTGACTCAGCTAACAAGACTGATGTAGCATCAAAACTGTCCCTGGCATCCCAGGTGGCCAGACACTCAATTAGAAGCAGTTATGATGCAGCAGAGGCTTCTGCTAGATTTGCTGCATCTACCTCGTGCTCCGCAGATATCTATGGCTTCAACTTCAAACCCTGCATGAGGATTTCAAATCCAAAATTCTTGATGCTCCACTAGACCGCAACCTCCTGTTTGGGAAACAGTCTTCTCAACTGTTTAAGAACCTTCAGGAGAAAATCAAGAAGCATCAAGACATTAAGCACCTTCTGGTAACCCCTATACCTGTGAATGCTACAGAATCTATCCAGCTAAGACCACCTATATCAGAAGAACCTCCTCCACTGCTACCCTTTCGTCTTCCAGGCATAGGAAAGGAACCAGGAGGTAGACCTCTTCCAGACCAGCCTCTTCTCAACCCACCCCCAGGCAGCCCTTTCATGACAGAAATGGCACCAACAATGCGTGACTGCCTTGCCCATCTCCCCCTGTCAGCCTCTCTCGCCCACTGCCTGCCACTTTGGAGAACAGTCACTTCAGAGCGCTGGGTTCTGGCAATAGTAGAAGAGGGATACTTGCTTTCTTGAAAGAAAGGCCCCCGCTCAGGGCATTCTATTCCCACCCAAAAACCAGCTACACTTTATTCCTCACATTATACAAAATCTACTGACCTATGGAACCATAGAACCTGTCTCTACAGGACAAGAAGGAAAAGGTTTTACTCAAGGCTATTTCTAGTACCAAAAAAGGATGGGCCATGGAGGCTAATCCTGAACATGTCCTTTCTAAACCTCTTTCTAAACATCCCATCTTTCAGAATGCTATCCCTTTAAACCCTCATTCCACTATTGCCAGCACAAGTGTTCATGGTCACACTAGACCTGAAGAAGGCCTATGTCCACATCCCTATAAAACCCACTTACAGAAAGTACTTATGTTTTACTGGGCCCTGTTCTCACTTTCAGTTTACTGCTTAGCCCTTTGGTTTATCCACTGCACCCAAGGTCTTCACCATATGCCTTGTTCCAGCCATAGCCTATTGCAGGACCAAGGACATTCAAATCTACCCCTACCTAGATGATATCCTCATTCTTGCAGAAAAAGAAGGCACCAAAAAAAACATCTGTAGTTTGCCATGTCTCTGCTGCAAGGTCTGGGGTTCACCCTCAATCTCCCCAAACCATCCCTAACACCACAACAGGACAAAATCTTTCTGGGCTGCAGGATCCAAACAGACCTGATGAAGGAATTCCTTCCTCAGGACAAAGTGCTTTCCCTAACAGGCCACTTCCAGAATCTGCTCCAGGTCCACCAACTATCAGCAAGACAATTCCTAAGACTTATGGGCTTTATGGCAGCCACCATTCTTATGCTACCATTAGCCAGGATGCACATGAGAAAGCTGCAATGGTATCTAAAGAATGTGTGGTCCCAGCACAATCACCCTCTAGACTTCCAGATTCCCTTCCTACCCTGCCTAAAGGCAGAGTTAAGGTGGTGGATCCAACAAGTTCAAATGAACCCAGGACTTCCCCTTCACCTTCCCACACCAGCGTAGTACATGCACACATTCAGATCAGACCTGGGCTGGAGGGCTACCATGAAGGGCCTCATGGTGCAAGAATGCTGGCAGTCACCCCTCCAGAAAAAAACATCAGTGTGAGAGAAATGACTGCAGTCCTTTGGGCACTGAAAACCTTTCTTCCCATCCTTCAACCAGGCCCCCCTCAAATCTTCACAGAGAACACCACAGTCATGTGGTACATAAACAAACAGGGGAGGGGGGACCAAGTCTTAGCTCCTCTGCAGGCTAGCAATCGAGATTTGGGACCTAGCCTCCCAAAACAACTTATCTCTGCAGGCAGCCTACATCCCATCATGAGACAACCACCAGGCGGATGCTGTCAGCAGATCATCCTCTCTGCATCACGAATGGATGTTAAACAGAGAAGTTTTTCTAGACATTGTCCACCAGTGGGGCACACCTCAAATAGATTTGCTTGCCTCCCCCCAGAACAGACAACTGAAAAAATGTTGTACCAAGGATAACTCCCTACTAGCTTGGAGAGTGGACACCTTCACCATCTCATGGAAGGGACAGTTTCTGTCCCCTTCCCTCTCATACAAAAGGTCCTCCTGAAGATTAGGAGGGACATGCCAAAAATCTTGCTGGTGAATCCCTATTGGCCAAGGCAGCATTGGTTCCCCCTTCTACTATCCATCACCAAGGGCAATCACCACAAGTTACCCCACAATGTGGACCAAGTCACACAGCAGAAGGGTACACTCATCCACCCTCACCTGGAGATGCTGTCTAACACGCTGGATGATAAACTTTTAATACCCTTCAGACACCACTGCTCTGATGACATGCTTTCAGTCCTGAGGGAGGCCAGGAAACCTAACATAAGGAGATCCTACATTTTAAAATGGGAAAGATTCTCCAAATAGTGTCTCCAAAGACTTAGAGATCCCTTTCTAGTGGATGTCCCTGTAGTCTTTGCTTATGTGTGTAAACTTATCAAGGCAGGCCTTTCATACTCTTCAGTGAAAGCCCACCTATCTGCAGTTTCTACCTGCTTACCTTTAGACCCTCCTTTACTCTCCAGGGTAGATGTTAAATTGTTCCTGAAAGGGGTCTTGCACATCGGGCCACCAAGGAAGCCCATTCCACCACCTTGGGACCTAAAGTTTATCCTAGAAAAACTCACACTGGCCCCATTCAAAGCAGCCAGTTCTGCAACACTTCAAATGTGCACATGGAAAACAATCCTGCTGGTAGCCTTCACCTCAGCTAGAAGGGTATCAGAGTTACAGGCACTCATGGCCTGTCCCCCCTACGCTATCTTTCACAAAGACAGGGTGACCCTGCGCACCAACCCTTCTTTCATGCCCGAAGTGGTCAACAAGCTATCATTAAATCAGTCCATCCACCTGTCACCTTCTTTTCCTCTCCCACCAGTGACAGTGAGAGAATACTACATTCCCTGGATGTGCACAGACAACTAAGGTTTTATTTGGACAAAAGTAAGTCCATAAGGAAATCTAATCAACTCTTTGTATCCTTTCATTGTAGGGTCCTGGGCAAGGCAGTCTCCAAACAAACTATCTCCTGTTGGATCAGGAAAACATTCTGTTTCTGCTACTCCTACCATGGCAAGGACATACTTCAGGGGATAAGAGCACATTCTGCTAGGACCATAGCATCCTCAAAAGCCTTCTTCAAAGGCCTGGACAGAGCCTTCATCCTGGAGGCAGCCACCTGGTCCACTGTACACACCTTTACCAGACACTACAAATTGGATCATATCTCCAGAGCCAGAGCAGGTTTTGCTAGGGCAGTCCTGCAGGGATTTCTGGAATCAGCTATCTGTACCTCCACCCTTCCTCCTTCCTAAGCTGTGGTACTCTCCCACACCAAGAATACTGCAACATGGGAATAGAAGGACATAGAATTAGTTATTTAATATCTTACCATAACCATAGATGTCCTTCTCTTCCATGTTGCAGTATTCCTTCCCTCCCACCTATCCCCCTGCATTCCTTTTCACCTGTGTGTGGAGCACCCTGGAGCACCACTGGGCAGCCAATGGCACTTCACACTTCTGGAGGATATCATTTGGTTCTACCTAGTACACTGTCCAACTGGACAGTTAGTTCTGAGGTCTGTGTGTACAGACGTCACATTTAAGGCTCCAGGTTTATGGCCCTGCGTGTGACGTCCCATGCACCAACTGCAACCAGGCTTAAAGTTTGATATAGGAGCCGATGTTCAGGTTGCCTGAGGTGGAGAATCCCACACTAAAAATATGGCAACATGGAAGAGAAGGACATCTATGGTTATGGTAAGATTTTGTGCAACTATTTTTTCTCTAGTTCACTTACATTAATAATGTCTCTTAATTTGTCATCCTGTAACCCACTGGAGTATTGTAATAATACATTCATCCTCACTCTCCTCTTCCTGCAAAAATAAATGCTGATGAAATATATCCTCCAAATGAAGAAAAGGCTCAACTGGCTTTTCTGTTAGCACAGTCCCTTCAGCTGCAACCAAAACACCTTGACAAGATTCGACCATCTTCCTCTTACCACTGCTCATACTATGCTTCTCTACAAGATGCTCAATACATCTCAATTCTGCAAGGGAAGTTTGACTGCCTTCTCATTTTCCATAGATGCAAACAATACATCCATCGAAGGCTTGACTGCCTTTTCAGTGCTAAAACCGCCCTACACTGAATCCTGCAACTCCATTGTAGTTACTTCCAGCTTTTCCAAGCTGCCACTGTGGCTGGAACGGAAGCAAGAAGTATGTGAACTAAAATCATTCCTGCAGCAAAAAATGAGTAGGAATCCTTTATTTTTATACAAAAATAACCCTTATTTACAAAATATTTACATATTTACATAAATGCAGATATAGCAAAAAATGAATAGGTATCCATTATTTTTACACAAAACTAAATCTGATTTACAAAATATTTACATATTTACAAATATGTACATACATAAATACATATATATATATATATATATATATATATATATATATATATATATATATATATATATATGTAAATATACAAATTTGTTTACACATATTCATAATTTCCTTTACAATCATCCCTATTAGACCCCTGCTCCTTTTCCATAACCACCATTTGATTTTTCTTAATATTGTTGCTAAAATCCAATTATCATTAAACATAAATTGATTAATTCTGTCATTCTGTATAACCCATATAACATAAAATAACTTTTTATCTGTTCTTTTAACATATTATTTATTTATGTTCTTAATATCCATATTTAATAATATCTATGTTTATTTTATCTACTTCTGTTTTATCTTCAAGAAAATATTATTTACATAGTTTCCCCATAACTTTTTTTTACTTGTTTACATTTCAAAAAAACTTGTTCTGTAATTTCTTCTTCTTGACTATGTAAGCATATTCTAATACTTTTCTTTTTATATGGCTAATTTCCTTTTACTGGAAATTTATTTATTACCAGTCACCACAAAAAATCTTGACATTCTATTTTCTGTTTATACCATTTGCTTCTTATTTTTACAACTTTAATTTTATCATCTCTTAGATTCTTCCATGGCATTACATAGTAATGTTTTATCATTACATTCTTATATCATACTTTTGTATCTTTGTCTATATCATTAGTTTTTATTTTCCACAAAAATATATTTTCTTGGTTACATTTATTTCTTCTTTTATGCATTATTTTTCTCTTTTACTTTTTTTTTACCATACCACAAAACTTATCATACTTATATTTATACAGTTTTACTACTAATCTCTCATCTTTTTCATTTATCCACTTTAACACTTCATACAAATTTAATGAAGCAGTGATTACCGCTGGGTTAATTAAATCTATACCTCCTCCTTCTCTATTTACATACAGAACTCCTCTTTTTACTGGGTTTAATCTAGAATCAGTTATAAATGAAAACACTATATGCAATAATTCCTTTTCAAATAGTGTTGGCAACATAAATACACTTGGTAAGTATGCTATTTTCCCATCAGTACTGAATTTATGCTTGCTGCCTGTCAGTCGGACAGCTATGGAACCATGACAGAGAGGGCTGAGTTAGGCCAGGGAAAGAAAGTTAAGTAAGAAAATGTTGATGTGAGTCGGTGTCAAATGCTTTTGATGTATCTAACAACAGTGCAGATACCAGACTGTTGTCGTTCTTCTGTTGGTTTATGATACTGGTGAAGTTGG
This sequence comes from Protopterus annectens, assembly GCF_019279795.1. Lineage (NCBI taxonomy): Eukaryota > Metazoa > Chordata > Ceratodontiformes > Protopteridae > Protopterus > Protopterus annectens. The sequence goes on along the minus strand of NC_056740.1, from coordinate 334,123,366 downwards.
GGGAGCAGTGATAGTACTATGGTGAGCTCTAAAACCATGCTGGGTTTTGGAGAGAAGGTTCTTAGTGTTGATGTACTGCATACATTTTGAGTGGATGTATTTTTTAGTATTTTTGACAGAGGGGAGGGAATAGGATGGCAGCAGGTCCATAACTGGAAAAGTCTGTTGATGTGCCACTTTGTTATATAGGATTTTTTTTCCTGACAGATGGGACACATCTCTCAGATATGGATCAGTTTATCAGTATGGATACTGGTAAAGCAATGGTTCCTTCTGTTAATTTTAGGTATTCTGTTGGAAATTGGTCAGCAGCGAAAGAGGTTGATTTTAGTTTCAGTAGAAGATTTCTTATAGTAGAGGTGGAAACCACACGGAAGGAGAATGAATGTGACCGGTTAATAGAGGATGAGAGGGAAGAGTGAGAGAAAGAGAGAGGTACATTTTTGCTATCATTATTGTTCACAGATAGTACTGCCTATATAAAGTATGAGCTGGATTGAAATGATATTTATCCAGTTGTGTTAGATATCGAAGGAAAGGATATGGTGGTTTGGCCAAGATGTATTTGTTTAGTGATGACCAAAAACTCTTGCATTTTTTTTTGCGGGATGTTTATATTAGAGGTTGGTATAACAGGTTTCTTTATTAATTTTAATGCAGTCCTTAGCAAGATTTCTGAGATGCCTAAGTGTATGAAATGTATTTTTTGTTCTGCTTTTATGCCGGTCATTCCAGGCTTTGTCTCTTTGAAATATGATGCTTTTAGGGTCTCATTTGTATCTTTTTATTCATATAGCAGCTAGGCTGTTAGGCATAGTTATAAAAGTTTTGTTAAAGTGTGAGATGATGGCATCAAGTAGCATTGCTTTAATATGTTTCAGTTACACCAGCTAAGAAAATTGATAAAAGTGTCTTTGTTAAATGTTGTTGTGTTAAGCATTTAGTTATAAATTATGTTTTTGGATGGGGTACTGTAGTTTTTGAATGCACAGGTAGGAGGGTGGTCGCTTACTGTGTCTGGCAGGCATCCAAATGTTTGAATTGCATTTGGTTTATTGATAGGGATCCAATCCAAAGCTGAGTGTCTGTCAGATGTTTTATTGATTCTAATGGTGGAGGTGATTAGCGATATATAGCTGTATAAATAAATTGATTCGGACAGAATGTCATCTGTGATCGGCTGCCAGTCTATGATGATGTCACCTAGTATAATAGCTTCTTGTTGAATATGGTAAGATATCCAGTAGACATTCTCTTCTGCTATCGAAATGTTATCAGAGGGTATATATATATATATATATATATATATATGTATATATATATATATATATATGTATATATATATATATATATATATATATATATATATATATATATATATACATATATATATATATATGGATCTAGGACTATTGAACGAAAATTCAATAGTCCGAATCCACAATAACCAAATGCACTTTAGCGAAAATGCTTTTGTTAAAGTCCGTTCGAAAAAAAAAAACAAAAAACAATAAATCTTCTTTTATGCAGGGCAAGCCCTGCACCTCTTTATGGGGCTGTGCCCCCCACCCCCCTACTTTTATATTCTCACTCTGAGGCCGCACTACAGTGGCAAAAAGGGAATTGTCCCTTAACCACACCATAGTGCAACCAGCACAACCAGCATACATAACTGAAAGTGCTGCTTTGGTGAACAGCATTATGTATGTTAGGTGATTTCTGCTTCAGCAGAAAGTGCCGTCGGTGATCTGTACAGATCCCATATATATATATATATATATATATACATACATATATATATATGTGTGTGTGTGTGTGTATATACATGAAATACACAGAGACTTTCTCTTGTTGATTTTGAGTAGTGATAACAGGAGTTCTGCATTGTTAAATTTTAGGATCTGCAGGATGAGTGGGATTATTTCTAACCAGCTTTTGTAGATAATGTCAACACTCCGAGCACTTTTGTTTTTGCTATCAAGCATGAGTGGATTAAATCGGGGGGGGACTTAATTACCTACTACATCTTTCTTTCATCATATTTCAGTAGTAACTAGTATATCGGGGTGTAAGTAGCTGTACATGCACAAATGTCTTGGATTATGTTACATATACATCTAACATTCATGTTTAGGAATGGGAGTATGGATTCGGAGGTAGATGAGAAGTAGACTTAGAAACATTTGTAGTTGTGTTGCCTGGTTTGCTGTTTAGTAGGGCCAATGTTGGGGTGAATGTCACAGATGAGTTTGTGGGTGGGATTATTGTGTACAGAAGTGCAGAGCCATTTACATTTTAGCTTAGGTTTTTCTGTAATTTTTGGTGATAAAGACTTTGACTCGCTGTACATGTAACTGAGGAGGTCAGAGAAGGTTGAATGGTAGAGGTAAGGTGACATGTTGTGGGAGATCTGAAGTGAGTTATGGTGTTATAAATGTTAGGTATTAAGACTGATATTTATTGGTATGGGAGAGATATGATAGCTAGTGAGGTGTAGTCAGTGCTGTGAGTACACAAAATAGCAGCATATTAGTAAGAAGCATTGTTGGTAGTGGTGATAATACAGTTAGATTAAAATTAATCGGTATTATATGAGGGGAGATTGAGGGGATGGACGGACGGAGGGAGGAGCATTTTAAGATTTTCTTAGAACTACCTGAGAGTTAAAAAAGTTCAGTTACAGGCTTGCTGTTCCTGAACTGTTTGAAAGTTTCTGTGAGGCCATTTTTGCTTGGGCTGAAGGAAGGTCTCTGTGTTTATCAGTGGGAGTGACTAACATTGAGCAGCTTCCCTGCCCCCCGGAGAGGTGGTTACTGACTTGAAACTGTAGTTTTATTGGCCACTAGGGGTCATTTCCATAACTCCTTCATCTTCCTCTCTTAAAACCTAGTTGCCTCGTGGTTTGAGCGTCTTTTCAGGCTTGTTGGCTGTTGGTGCAGCACCCTCCAAGAGGAAAAACGCTGAGAGAAGAAGGGAGCCACTTTTGAGATTTTAAGTATTTTTTCTCTGTTTATTTGCTAAGTTTTTCTGCATAGCTGCCTAGCTTGAGCATTTTCTGGCTTGTTAAACTTGATTTCTGTATTAGTAGCTGTATTTAGAGCACAACCAAAAGCTGTTTGCTGAATTTCCTGTTTGCACTTAATTTTAAATCGTTTTTCTTAAAACTTGCATATTTTCTGTCCTTGACCTAGCACTCTTGTGTGGGGTCATTTACTGCACTGTTATAACTTGATATTACTTGTGAACCTCTGCTATCTCTGTAAAAACCGAAAACAAAAAATAAATCTTGCTTTTTTCCCACTTTTCTGAGAGTTAAAAGTTCAGTTACAGGCTTGCTGTTCCTGAACTGTTTGAAAGTTTCTGTGAGGCCATTTTGCTTGGGCTGAAGGAAGGTCTCTGTGTTTATCAGTGGGAGTGACTAACATTGAGCAGCTTCCCTGCCCCGGAGAGGTGGTTACTGACTTGAAACTGTAGTTTTATTGGCCACTAGGGGTCATTTCCATAACTCCTTCATTTGTCCTCGGAGGAGTGGTTTAGGGCAGTGACTTGTGGTTTGTTGGCCAATTTGGGTCATTTCCTGTCTTATCCGCCCCTGCTATAAAGCACGCTTTAGCGATTTAGCCCGATTTAGGAGTTGCTACTGTTGCACACTAGGGCAGCTCGGTTAAGCAGGTTTAAACTATTCGCTACCTAAAGTCCACTCTTCAAATTTTCCTTAAAACTACCTTCCTCGAACTATACTACTGATCTAATCAGCGTATCCTATAATTAAAAGATCATCTCTACTTGACTCCAAGTAGACTATTCTCTATCTGTTAAACGTAGCACTTGCTCCTACAGTACTTATTACCTTGATACGGCACTCTGGTCATAGATAGTACCCCAAAAGGCAACCCCCATTTCTCGGTCACCCACGTCCCCGGAATCTTTTTAAAGTTTTTTTGTCTATTCCTTCTAGCATGTCGAGGGATCAGTTGCTAGTGTCCTCTCCTGCTCAGCTGGTGAACCTGAATATTGAGGCAATGTTACAATTGCCTCATGTACACAGACAACCCTCTCCTCCTCCCACAAAACACAAATACATGCGAGATGCAACTAGACGGCCAAACTGGAGGCTGAGCTCTCTCAACATAGGACTGGCAAGACCAGTCAGGAGGAGAAGGTTACCACACACACTATAGACCCAGTCTCACATATTACCATTACAACCTCAAATCATACACATAAACACACAAAGACATACTGAGGCTCTGATCAAAAATCTACCAAAACAGCAGAGGCCACCAAAGCAGACACCCAAACAACCACCACCTCAGAACACAACACCTGCAACACATAGACCTCACAGTCAGAGTGTCAAACAGTCACAGCCCTTAAGGCCAAACACAATGCCAGACACACTAGTCATTGGTGACTCCATAGTCAGACACACTGACGTCCGCCACCAGACTGAGTAAGGAGAAGGTCACAGTAAGCTGCCTGTCGGGCGCTAGAATCCGCCACATAACGCAAGCACTCAGGTCTCTCAACAGCAGGTACAAATATGATTCAGTCATTGTCCACGCTGGTGTAAACGACCTGAGACGCACCTCCTTGGACTACATGAAAAGAGACATTGAGGAGCTCTCTGATTATGTAGCCCAGACAGGTATGACCCTGACCTTGAGCAGTATCCTACCTTCACCAAGAATGATGCCACAATACAGAGATAAGATGATCAGCTTTAACAATTGGCTTAAACACTGGTGTCATTCAAAGGGGATCCAGTGTCTGTCTGCCTGGGATGACATGCTGGACAAGCCACGCTGCTTGCACCTGTCACCCTGGGATTCCGGATATTGGCAAAGGCTCTTGCCACCCCATAGTGCCTTTTTAGGCAAGGCTCAAATTCTAAACATACCACCCTAGAACACAAAAAGGAAAAAACTAAGGGTAATGCTGCTCAATGCCAGAAGTCTAAATCTCAAAATGCATGCACTCGAGGCCCTTCTCAGTATGGAGAACATCGATGTCTGTGCTGTGACAGAAACCTGGTTCAAGGCTCCTGAGAGCACCCGGCGCTATCAGGTTTTACCTCATATCATGCGTTCCGCCCCAAAATCTGGACAATACCAAGAAAGGAGGGGGTATCCATATTCATCAAGGACACCCACACCTCAAGACTGGTGGCAACGCACGATGCATCGGAGACCATCCAGGTGCAATTAACCATAGGCAAGACTGCTCTGCAAATTGTAGCATGTTACAGGCCACCCTCACAAACTCAGGAACCTCACATGGCCTTCCTGAAAACACTAGAGGGGATAAATGTATCACCAAACACCATCATACTAGGTGACTTCAATTACCCTAATATAGACTGGGAACACTACTCAAGCCCAAACACCCTAGCCCAAAAGTTCCTGGAATTCATAAACTCAAATGCCATGGAACAACTAGTCACCATCCCCACAAGAGGAGATAACATACTTGATCTCATCATCACGAACATGGGAGCACAATGTTCAACACCGGAGGTGTACCCTCACTGGTGAGATCAGACCACAAACTAATCTCGCTGGAGGTCCTCATCCCACCCCCACCTGAAATAAAAAGACCACAGTAAAGAACTTCTCAAAAGCCGACTTCACACTTCTAAAGACTAGTGTGGTCTCCTTTAAGGCCCCGAGCCGGAAAACAGTACTCAAGCCGCTGAATCACTTACAAATGCCTTCTACCAGCACCTGCAGGACTGCATGGATAAGGCAATCCCAAGCAAAACAAAGACTCTTTGTACCAAAGGCAAGCATCCAGTCTGGTGGACCCCAGCCATAAACAAACTCTACAACAAAAGGAGGAAGCTACTACAAGATAGAGCAAAATCCTTAAAGGTAAGACACCCTTGATCACTATAAGTAAAAACTAACAGCTCTCATAAAATCATCCAAAGCAAATTTCGAGAGAAAAATAGCTAAAGACTCAAAAGACAATCATAAGGCCTTCTTTAGCTATGTTAGAAACCTGGGAGGAAACTCCCAGATATGCTCAGAGCTAGTTCAAAATGATGTGAAGATTACTGATCCTACAGACATTGCCAACATACTGGCTGACAGGTCCAGTGCAAGCTTCTCCCCTCCCCAAAAGGAGAGATATCTATACTAAACGATTGCAGCCCCCCAAACATCTCCAGCGCCCAAGTGAGAACTGCTCTCTCCAAAGCAAAAACACAGCATCCATGGGACCTGATGGTGTCCCCGGCTGTGTGCTCCATGAACTCAATGAGGAATTAAACCCACAGCTAGGACAGCTGTTTAATCAAAGTCTTACCTCTGGATACATACCCAGGGAGTGGCGCACTGCAACTGTGGTACCACTTCACAAAGGCGGTGCTTCCACCGACCCTGGAAATTACCGCCCATTAGCTTGACAAGCCTTATCTGCAAAGCCATGGAGAGGATCATAATGGACCTCATAAATAAAGACATAGGGAATTTGCAGACTTTGGATCCAACCCAGTTTGGCTTTGTCAAAGGCAGATCATGCCTTTTAAACTTGTTTGTCTTTTTCGAAACAGTCACCAAAGCCATTGATGAGGGAAAGGCAGTCCATACAGCCTACCTCGATCTGGCTAAGGCCTTCGATACAATACCCCATTCGGGTATCATTGAAAAACTCATCAGCTTAAATGTCAACCCATACATCACAAGATGGGTTGCAAACTGGCTGAGTGACAGAACCCACAGGGTCAGAGCTGCTGGCGCCATGTCAGACTCAAAGCCTGTCACAAGTGGTGTCCCACAGGGCTCAGTCCTGGGCCCACTCTTGTTTGGCATCTACTTTTCCAAGTACAAGCAAACACAGGAGGGTTATGGCTGACAAAGTTTGCAGATGACTGCAAACTGGGCCATAGTAGAAAACACATCTGACACAGATATCCTTCAGAAGGGTCTCACAGAAACGGATAACTGGTGCCAGAGCCACGGCCTAAAGTTAAATGCCAAAAATGCATAGTCATACCCTTCGGGAAAAACAAGGTTACCCTAGCTACCAAATAGGTGGCAATCCACTGAGCACAGAAGAAGTTATCAGGGACCTGGGGACCCAGGTTGATAGTAGTCTGTCATTCGACACCCATGTAGCTAAAGTAGTTAGGAAGACCTTCTACATTGCCCACCTTATCATGAAGGGATTCTCATCTAGATCAAGGGAGGTCATAGTCTCCCTTTACTCATCACTCATCAGACCAATGATTGAGTACAATGCCCCATTAGGAATGTATCTGACCCGACACTTGCAGCAGCTGGAGAGGCCACAAAAGTTCCTCACCAAAAGGATAAAGGGTCTCAAAAATCTGTCCTATGCTGCCCGACTGAAAGAACTCCAGCTCTATTCAGTCGCCACCGCTTGCTCAGAGGTGACCTTTGCCTAACATACAAGGCCATGTCAAACCCAGATTTGATGAATATGCTTCACCTCAAAAAATCTAGATCCATCAGAGCCACAAGGGCAGGAGACTTAAACCTTGACACGGCTATTAATAGGACGTGCTGGAGGGATAGATTCATCACCCAAAGACTCCCTATGCTGTGGAACAAAATCCCGGTACATGTGAGGCAGAGCACCTCGCTGGCCTTGTTCAAGAGAAATCTTGACCAATGGATGGGAGATCGCAGATATACCCCAGGGATTACCTCAGTGTCACTGCTCGACAGAGGCACAGAAAAATAATGGGTATAGTTCCCCATACTAAAGGGGTGGCCTAAGCCACAAAACGATGGGCTAGGCTTGTAAATGCCCTCGGGCAGATAGCCTAGTATGAACCTATGAACCTATGAACCTATGAATGAGTGGATAAAGTGCAGAACAGTATTGGAGGTAGAAAGGGTGTTTTGAGTGATGCTAACTATTATTAGAAAGTTTATCTTGAATTGTAGCTCCAAGTGTACTGTGTCCATACTTTGAACTACATTGAATAGAAAGAAGATTGATTCTATGATTGTATTAAAGTAGTTTGGGGAGAGGAGGGAGCATTTTAAGATTTTCTTAGAACTACCCTCAGGGAGAGGGCAGAGAATGAGTGGATAAAGTGCAGAACAGTATTGGAGGTAGAACGGGTGTTTTGAGTGATGCTAACTATTATTAGAAAGTTTATCATGAATTGTAGCTCCCAGTGTACTGTGTCCATACTTTGACCTACATTGAATAGAAAGAAGATTGATTCTATGATTGTATTAAAGTAGTTTGGGGAGAGGAGGGAGCATTTTAAGATTTTCTTAGAACTACTCTCAGGGAGAGGGCAGAGAAGGAGTGGATAAAGTGCTGAGCAGTATTGGAGGTAGAAAGGGTGTTTTGAATGATGCTATTAGAAGAAAGTTTATCATGAATTGTGGCTCTCAGTGTACTGTGTCTGTACTGTGAACTACATTGAATAGAAAGAAGATCAATTCTATGATTGTATTAAAGTAGTTTGGGGATGTAAAGGTGTTGGGGATCACAAGAGATAGGTAGAGATGAGTAGTATAATGCTGGAATGAGGTGGAGTGTCTGGGAATGGGAGTAGGGGAGGAAAGCAAAGTGAAGATGATCCTAGAGATGCTGTGCGAAACCGAGCTTACCCGATCAGGGAGACCCTTTACTTCACAAAGCAATAGGAAGAGGGTTAGTAAAATCACAACTAGAAGAAAATAATTGCTGTAAAAATGGCCTATACCCTCCACTAAAAGACAGGTGAAGATTTTCCTTGCATTAGCTAAGTGCTACAGAAAATATGTACCTAATTTTGTAGCTATTGCATATGCTATGATAGATCTCAAAAAAGGAAATGCTTCTACAAAGTACTATGTTTTTTGTGACAAATGGAGGATGTAAGGAAATTAAATGAATATTATGTTTTTAACCAGTGTTAATAACGCCTAATTTTACTATGGAATTCAACCCTATATGCATATGTATCAGAGGCAGGTTTGGGAGTAGTGTTGTCCCAAGATATTCAAGGAGAGGAGCACCCTTGTGTGCTACATAAGTTGAGAGTTGAGCAATGCTGAGAAGAAATATTTGGCCCTTGAAAGAAGTGCTTAGCTTTGGACTGGGCATTTTACTGTAAAACTATTTAAGTAGACACTTCAGCCTAGTGACTGATCATGCCTTGTAAATAATGACTGAGTAAACAGAAAGATGGTAAACAAAATTATGCCACCCGCACTGTCCCTCTGACCATTAAAACACATCACACATAGGCCTGGACTAGCTGCTAGGAATGCATATGGGTTGCCAGTTTATTACATCCCCTCTCGTGAACCTAAAACAGATGGTTTTGTTCTGGGAGGGGGAGTTGGGACATATTGTGGGTTGTAAAGTGGCTAGAGTGATTTTAAAAGCATGTAAAGAAAATTGTGTTTGTAAAAGTCTCAACATTTTAAGTAGGAAATTGACTGTATTTCTCAGTCGGCAGAGCAGTAATTACTAGTTTATTGATGTACAACAAAGACAACTCAGGAAGATGAGTTTTGTTATGTGTATAAATGTATGTATGTATATATGAATGAATGTATGTATGTATGTATAAGTGTATGTATGTATGCATTTATTTATTTAGGTATGTATGTATGTTTGCTTGTTTGTTTGCTTGTTTATCAGGCTAATACATTGATCTCAATGGATTAGTTTCAGGCACAACTCAAGTGAAAGTAATCACATTCATTTAGACAGCAACAGATAGCAACCTCATTTTTTTTAAAGAAGAGCATTGTTCCTTACTCAGAGGCTCATCATGGGTTATAACACCTATTCTGACAAAAGATTCTTCATGTTGGATGGCCCAGTTAGGGCTCATTGTAGAGCTGGACTGAAAGGAAGATCAGTTGAAGAAGTTTTGTGGACCTAGAGGGAAGGCCTGATCAAGACCTACAGCTGTAAATTTTAAAAGAGCCTTCGGCTAGAAAGGGTATCTGAGACCAAATTTTTGGGGTAAAGATACCTCCAAAGACTTACAACTTAATTCAATGTATTATACGTATTGTGCATATTTTTCTGGAGATTTGTTCTGGTACGTTTTTTGTTTAATTTTCACTTTGTTTCTTCCACTGAACCTGTGTTTTATATAAGTCTGCCTCCGGTGTTTTTAAGACTTACCATACATATACACACACACAAACACACATATATATATATATATATATATATATATATATATATATATATGTGTGTGTGTGTGTGTGTGTGTGTGTGTGTGTGTGTCTCCCTCTCTCTGTCTTTCTATCTCTCTCTATAGACACTCATTAGTATGTTATTTGCACATGGTACAAGATTTGAGTTCAGTACTGATTTTGGTTGTTTAAGGCCTGATTTTGAATTTTAGTAGTTATTTTCATTGCAGTGCTTGAAAACTCGTGCGTGATGCTAGGCAGGCTACAGTATGAAGGTGACCACATTAGTTAATAATCCAAGATGTATTTCCAAACACATGCAGTTTATACAAAATGGTGTGTTAGAGAACATCCTTATACTTGTGTGAAAAAAAGCTCTTCTCACTTCTGTGGTGTGATCTTGTTAACAATTTCTAGTGGCATCTGGTAGGCAAGAGAAAGTACCTTTTTGAGTAACGGACCAAAATATGTAGTCATTCAAAAGCTTTAGCAGTTTTACTTTGAGTAATTCCATTTAGATTGTGTTGGGTGATAGGAGTACCTAAAAGCAAACCTCACAATCTCTTAACACAAGAAGTCTGGATTAAGCGAAAAATAATGCAGAGGCAAGGCACCAAAATGAGGACAGATTTTAAATATTGCTCATATAAACTTGGAGAGTTGTTAGAGTAAAAGGTTTACTGTTACCATGCACATTCTGGAGGATATGAAGTTTGAAATTTAAATAACTGTCTTTATTTAGTGAATTCATTCCATATTTTTTTCCAGAAAACAAATAGTTTAATGAGGAACAGTCCAAAAATATGAGACAAAAATCTGGACAGTCTGAGAAAATCTGGACATTTGAGAGCTATGCTTAAAGGAGCTGGGATTCCCTTCAAAGTGGCTTTCTTGACAAATATTTACTATAATATAACAGGATTTCCATTATGACAATCAGCTAGTTACTGCTTTTCTTATAGTAAGTAAACAGTACATATTGGCACCTATCTGGGCGTACAGGAACATGAAACATAGGGAAAGAGCTCTATATCACACTGAAAAAAGGACTTACTTCAGCTGCATGAGTTCTGCTTGAGTTTACTGCAGAAAGATTTAAGTGAAAATGTCGTACTTAGTGTTGAATCCAGGTTTTAGACTATTGTAGTGAGTTCAGATTACCACTTGCCACCTTTGATAGCTTGCCTGTAAAGAAAGAAGGCTGAATTTAAGTATAGCTCTCAAATGAACCAGGAACAAACCTAAGCCAGAATTAGGGACAGAACCAGAAATAATCATGGACAATCATGGGCACTTTTAAAACGTTAGTACTATTAACTTGAAATGTTGGCAGAATAAGAGTGTGAATTCATAGACATTTTCTGAAGCAATGGATGTCTATACCACTAATTATTGTTACTATTTACTTAAATATAATTCACCACCTTTTCACCAAATGTCACCAATTTTACAAAATATTAAGACGAACAGAGCTAAAATATGAGTCAAAATCAGGGGCATTCCTGAAAATCAGAGACAGTTGAGGGGTATGCACTTGATATATTTTCTTGAAGTTCTCTAATGCTGGCAGAAAAAGGCTGGTGTCACTACATGCCAATGTTTGCTCTGGTGAGGGAAGGTACATTGTCAAATTTGTGGCTTTTTTTATCTACATTGTAGTCTAAAAATTATTTGCACATCTATGTTTCCATTGCCCAGTTACGTGCTAACTGCAGAACTGCTTATGCCTTTTGCAGAATTGTAGTTCATATTAAGCATGATAGAGCTGTGAGGCAGTCAGTTTTGTTCATTTTTTTTTGTATAGACTAGAGGGAAGAAGATTAGAATGCAAAAAAAAAAAATAAATAAATCAGACAAAAAAGTGGTGTTGGATATGACTTCAAAAAGTCATGAAAATGAAAGCTGTGAGATATCTGTATATTGTATTATATTTTGCAACTATATTAACACTAGAAAGGCTCACACAGACTCTGCTACACTTTGCTGTGAAGGAAAGGTTAGTTTGCTTTTTATTTGTTGTATTTTGCATTTATTGCCTTTTTATATTTTCAATACTATGATTTGTTTTCTTTACCTTGTGTTTTACCTGTATTCTGCTTTAAACTGCATATTAAAACTTCAGAAGAGACCACAGCTCTGTCTCTTGTGAGTCAGGCAGAAATTTTTTCTCCACCCTCCTACCCGCTTACTGTTGTGTTCTTAAATATCACTGTCTTTCTAGTTGCCTGCCTTGTATGTTAATTTGACCATATATCTCATTTCCTTTCTGCTTTCATTGGCTTGTGTGAGTAAGCACAACATTATCATTTTGTGAAATCACCCCCCCTTCTACTATTTACATTTATTGGCCATCCTACTGTATTCCATAGTACCAGAATACAAAAGTGACTACCCCCTTTCAATCTATCTTGCTGTTTTAAAAATAGTGACTCTCCACTAAAACTTAACTTAAGTTACATACTTTCACATCTAACTTATCTAGTGCACACTGCAGTGTTTAGGATAAACCATTTTTTTTCATCTTACCTTTAAGCATCCCCGTGATTACCACTTGCTCTAATACCTGCTAGAAAGCACTAGGAAGCCTTAAACTGATACAAGCACTCAACTCTCCTTGTTAATAAGGAGAAATTAATTGTAGGCACTAAACAGCCTATAATTGCAAAGTACCTTACTAAGGCAAGGGAATACAGCTCCTGTACTTTACAAAAAAAGCACCAAACCAGGCATGTCCAAGGGTCAGCTTCCGGTGACTTATCCTGTCCACCTGGTGAATCTGGGCATACTGGGGCAATGCAGCAATTGCCTCATGTACGCAGACAACCCTCTCCTCCTACCACCCAACACTACAACCTGTGAGAGATGCACTTACATAGCCAAACTGGAAGCAAAGCTCTCTCCACCCAAGATTGTGCTAGACAGCCAAGAGGAGAAGATTAACACCCGCACTACACCTCAAGCAACATATAACCCTTCTAAACCCACACCACCAACACCCACACATAGCAACATTAAATCCACTTATGCGGAGGCCCTTAACTATAACCTGCCCAAACAACAAAGACCTCCGAAGCTGAAATGCAAACACCAATCACAACCAAAGTGTTACATAGCTCACAACACCAGTGTGCCACCCAGTAACAGCCCCTAAGGCAAGACAATGTACCTAACACTTTAGTCATAGGTGACTCTATAGTCAGGCACACTGATGTCCCACTCACCAGGCTGAACAAGGAGAAAATTACAGTCAGCTGCCTGTCGGGTGCCAGGATCAGCCACATAATGCATGCACTCAAGTCACTCCACAACAAGTAAAAATATGACTCTGTCATTCTCCATGTTGGAGTAAATGACTTGAGACATACCTCCCTGGACTACATGAAAAGAGACATGGAAGAGCTCTCGAATCATGTGGCCCAGGCAGGTATGACCCTAGCCCTGAGTAGCATCCTGCCTTCGCCCAGAATGATACCACAATATAAAGACAAAATGACTGACTTCAACAATTGTCTAAGCTTCTGGTGTCATTCAAAGGGGATCCACTATCTGTCTGCCTGGGACGACATGATCGACAGACCACGATGTTTTGCCAGAGATGGTCTGCACCTGTCTCCCCTGGGATTCAGGTTACTGACTAAGGCTCTTGCCACCCCTATAGTGCCTTTTTAGGCAAAGTTCAAAGGACAAAACCACCACTGTAACAGGTACAAGCATGCAAATTCTGAAGGTAATGCTACTCAATGCTAAAAGTCTAAACCTAAAAATGCACTTTCTCAAGGCACTCCTAAAAATGGAGAACACTGATATCTGCGCAGTAACTGAGACCTGGTTTAAGTCTCCAGAGAGCACCCCTGCAATACCAGGCTATAACTCTTACCACACTTTTCGGCGACCAAACCAGGACTGAAACACTAAAGGTGGAGGAGTGTCCATATTCACCAAGGATATTCACACCACCAGGCTAGTTGCCCAACACAATGCATCTGAAATTCTCCTGCTGCAACTAACACTAGGTAAGACTGCAATCCAAACTGTATCTTGCTACAGATCCCTCACCATGCCCCAAGATTCTCACTACACCTTTCTAAACATACTGGAAAATATTAAGATGCAACCAAACACCCTAATACTGGGTGATTTCAACTACCCTGCCATTAACTAGGAAAACTACTTGTGTACCAACACCTTTGCCCAACGATTCTTGGAATTCATAAATTCCAACCCCTGGATCAACTAACTAATCTATAGTCCCACCAGGGGCTCCAATATCCTAGACCTGGTCGTTACCAACATGGGAAATCGATGCTCCACACCTATGGTCCCCCCCCCCCGTTGGTCAGGTCTGACCATAAGCTAATCACCCTTAACATCCACACCCCACCCCCACCTCCCAGTAATGAAACCTCCATAAAAAACTTCTCCAAAGCCAGCTTCATGCTACTCAAGTCAGAAGTGACAAACTTCATGACACCCATGCAGATGGGAACTAAACGTTTGACTGCTGAATCCTACACTAAGGCACTGCATGAGCACATCCACTCATGTATGAATCGTGCCATCCCAAATAGAACCAATATGCTCTCCTCCAAAAAAAGGAAGCCAATCTGGTGGTCCCCTGCCATAAACAAACTTTACAACAAAAGGAAGAAACTGTTGCAGAAAAGAGAAAAATCCCAGGATGCAAAAAACTCCCTTACCAGCCTCAGTAAGAAGCTGAGATCCCTCATAAAATCCTCTAAAGCTAGTTACGAAAATAAAATTGCCAAAGATTCCAAAGACAACCACAAGGCATTCTATAACTATGTCAGGAATCTAAATGGCAATGCTCAGATCTGATCTGAGCTACAACAGAATGGCATTCAATATACTGATCCTAAGGATATTGCCAATATCCTGGCATATCAATTCAATGCAAACTTCACCCCCTCTCACCCCCTAAACGGTCCATCTTAATACCGGAAGATTGCCAAATTCCAGTAATAACGTCCACACAGGTAAAAAAACACACTCTCCAAAGCTAAGAATACAGCATCCATGGGACCAGATAACATTCTGGGCTGTGTACTACATGAACTACAAAATGAACTGGCAACTCATCTAAGTGTCATGTTTAATCATAGCCTCACCTCAGGCTTCGTGCCCACTGAGTGGCACACAGCTACAGTTATCCCACTCCACAAGGGGGGATCCACCTTGGATCCTGGGAACTACCACCCCATCAGTCTGATGAGCCTGATCTGCAAGACATGGAATGTATTATCATGGAACTTATAAACAAAGACATTGGCAACTTTCAAACACTGGACCCTACCCAGTTTGGGTTAGTGAAGGGCTGATCTTGTATCCTGAACCTGATTGGCTCTGGAGACTGATTCAAAGAAGTCAAGGACGAGGGTATGGTGGTCCACACAGCCTATCTGGACCTCACCAAGACCTTTGACACCATCCCCCACTCTGGAATCTTAGATAGACTTACTAAGCTGGGCATTAATCCCTACATCACTCGATGGGTTGCCAACTGGCTTACTGACAGAACCCACACTGTAAAAGTAGCTGACTCCAAATCCAGCTCCAGACAAGTGACAAGTGGAGTAACTCAGGGTTCAGTCCTGGGGCCGCTCTTGTTTGGCATCTACTTCTCTGAAGTACAGGCCAACACTAAGGGACTCTGGCTAACAAAGTTTGCAGATGACTGCAAACTGGGAGCCATTATTGAATCCCCAAATGATGTGGATACTCTACAAAAGGGCCTTACAGAAACAGATGCTTGGTGCCAGAGTCATGGGCTCAAGCTCAGTTTCAAGAAATGTATAGTTATCCCCTTTGAGAAAAAACATGTACCCATGAATTACCACATAGGTGGCAGTACACTAAACACCGAAAGTTTGATAAGAGACTTAGGACACAGGTGGACAGTGGTCTCACCTTCGATAACCACATCATCACAACAGTCAGGAAATACTTCTATGTGGCACACCTCATCACTAAGGGCTTTTCATCCAGAAAAAAGGAGGTCATTGTCACACTGTACTCATCCCTCATTAAACCCATTATAGAATACAATGCCCCATTTGGTATGTACCTCTCAAGACATCTGCAACAACTGGAAAGGCCGCAGAAATACCTCACTAAAAGAATCACAGACCTAAAGCAGATGCCCTACGTTGACCGCCTTAAAAAACTCCAGCTATACTCTGTCGCATATCGTCTACTCAGAGGCGATCTCTGCTTAACATACAAGGCCATGTGAAACCCAGAGCTGTTGGACATGCTACACTTAAAGAAATCTCAATCCCTCAGAGACACACGCTTCAGGGATCTAAACCTTGTCATCACAATAAACAAAACATGCTGGAGGGATAGGTTCCTGACCCAGAGACTCCCCAGACTCTGGAATAGACTGCCCATACATGTCAAGCAGAGTGCCTCTTTGGCCCTCTTCAAAAGGAACCTTGACGACTGGATGGGAGAAAGGAAATTCACCCCGGGGATCACATCAGTAGCCCTGTTAGACAGGGGTCTAGGGAAGTAATAGTGTGGCAACAAATAGCCAGGGAATTGTAATGGCTAGGCTTGTATAGGCCCTAGGGCCGATAGCCTAGTACCAACCTATGAACCTATTTCCTCAAATCTGTAAGGTGAAATGTCTATGAAACCATGCTAAGTACAACTTTCAAACATTTTTGGCTGTCAGGAACATTAGAACACAGTACCTTGGTCTATACAGAACAGTAGTTTGCCCATAATGCATTTGTGCACATCCTTCTCTGTATTGCACTTTTATTATGACATTTAATATTCAGCCTAGGATTATCTATTTGTACTAACTTTAATGAATCTTGTTTCTGGCTTTGCAGTAACGTATGAGGCTACTGATCTGGGCTACTGCTCTAGGGTGCTCCTTTATTTTGGAGATGTTGTTTACAATGTTGTAATTTCCATGGCATGATAATATCATTGTTACAAAATAGTTATAGGATGTTTTACTTGCAGAGTCATACTATCTTTGCTACAACTGCTGAGCTGTTCATTACCTACAGGAAGGTCATGTGCTTTGCAGAATCTGTTTTTTCCATTACTTGCTAGCACACATGCTGTGACTATTCCATTTGCCCAAAGCCGTGAAATAATTTAGTTGTGCATACACAACATACCTCTCAACCTGGAATCATGAAAAGTCTGGACAAAGGCCCATGAAAAATAGGTACAACTGGCCAAAGGTTGTCATACTGATTAACATAAAATCTGCATACATAATTATGTAACCTTGCCCACTCCATTGGAACCGCAGGATACCAGCATTTAAAAGCAAACTGAAGAACAGACAAAATATGATCATGAAGCACAAAATAAACAGAATAGTGTTTTATTTATATTAGAACTTGTATCAAACTTAGAACAAATGTTGTTTGTCTTTTTGGCTTTTCCTGGTTAGGGGTCACCACAGCAGAACTCCGGTCTGCTAATGATTGTCAGTAGATTTTTTTTATGGTGCTGAGTTGCCAGCCTAACACCCAACCTTCAGCAAAGGCCCACCCATTCATGCATGTCTTTCGGAGGCCACTCAAACACAGGGAGGACATGCAGACTCCACACTGAAGGCACTCCAGCTGAGAATCGAACAGGAGAACCTCTTGCTGTGAGGCAACAACGCTACCGCTGTACCACTGTGGCTATCAAACTTAGGACAAATATTTTCCTTTATTCCTAAATACTTGAGGGAAAACATGTTAAAGCCATTCTAAGACAGCTCAGGAAATGCGTACACTGTATTAAGGAAAGTTCTATACTCTTCCATACTGAACTCCTTGTAAGTAAGTCCTGCAAAATGTTCACTTTGTGAATATAAACTAAATAGGAAATATAAAAAAGCAGTTCATGTTAAACATAACGATTACAAAAGTATACAATAAATATTTAGCAAAAGAGATATAATTCACACTGACAGAGTTACCAGGGAATGCAACAAGACTTCTTCACACTGTATAATGACTAATATTTTGAGACTAACCTACAAAAAAATCAGAATGATAAATAAATCCTAAATCCTTCTTTGGCAATGTTTGATGTGTTGAGTGTTAAACAAGTGAAATATTTCATAGGTTCATAGGTGTGTACTAGGCAATGGCCCTGAGGCCTTTACAAGCCTAGTGTATAGTAGTGCCCTGGCATTGTGCCACCCATCATTAGTTCTCAGTGCCTGTATCAAGTAGAGTCACTGGAGTGATCCCCGGGGTGAACTTTCTAGTTCCCATCCACTCATGAAGATTTCTCTTGAAGTGGGCTGTATTCCATTTGCCAAAGCCATGAAACAATTTAGTTGTGCATACACAACATACCTCTCAACCTGGAATCATGAAAAGTCCGGACAAAGGCCCATGAAAAATAGGTTGCTTAACACTCAACACATCAAACATTGCCATTACTAACAAATGTCTTAAAGGAGCAAATTCATATTAGATCTTTATTATGCAAACTAATAGAGAATGTTTTATAAAACGTTTGCATTGTGAGTGTTGCTGTGGCATGTGGTTTGTGTTCCTCATATACTTGTATTCTGACAAACTGTTTATCATATACATACAGTAATGCACCTGAGCTGAGATATTTATGGCAAAGAAATAATCCTGAATGGAATACCAACCCACTAAAGGATGCACACAAAGTCTTACACCACACACAAATGCACGTGCGTGCTCACACCCCCCCTATGTAAAGTTGAGGGGGATAATTAATTCACCTCCGCACATTTTTTTGAAATTGGAAGAAACTGTAATACTTAGTGAAATGCTACGTAGCTACAAGGACATGAAGACTGCACAGAGTGATACTTCACGAAGACGTGAACTACACAACCAAGCTCTGCAAGGTAGGAGTAAGTACTGTTGTACCACTGTACTGCCCTCGTGAAAAGATATGAATGATAAAACAAACAATATAGTAAGTACCACTAATGTACCACCATGAAATATGAACGCTAAAACAAACAATATAGTAAGTACCACTAATGTACCACCATGAAATATGAACGCTAAAACAAACAATATAGTAAGTACCACCATGAAATATGAATGCTAAAACAAACAATATAGTAAGTACCACTAATGTACCACCATGAAATATGAATGCTAAAACAAACAATATAGTAAGTACCACTAATATACCACCATGAAATATGAACGCTAAAATAAACAATATAGTAAGTACCACTAATGTACCACCATGAAATATGAATGCTAAAACAAACAATATAGTAAGTACCACTAATGTACCACCATGAAATATGAACGCTAAAACAAACAATATTGTAAGTACCACTAATGTACCACCATCAGAAGCCAATATGGCATGAGAAAATGTCCTTACTTAGTTATGGCAGGCTACAAGCCAACTAGAAATTCAGTCATTCAACATAAGCCAATTTCATACATTTCTCAGTACCATTCAAATACAATGCCAGACATTTTGTAAAGCTGGGGTCATTTAATATTCTATTGCAGCTTCTTCAAACTCAGAAATAAACAAGTGATTGTGCTACATTGGCCACTATATTCCAAAAGTGAATAAAACTAGGCTTTCTTGACAACTGAAAAATGGTATTTCACTCTTTATTGTGAGAAACGTGTATTTTTAATTTCTAAAATAAATAAAAACATTTATTTTTCCTTAGCCTTCTCACTGTGAAAAGACCGCATGTGGTACCTCAGCCATAATTATCGTACATAGGTACGTAATTATGATTTCCCCCCTGTCCTTGCTACTTCTGAGATCTTGCTGCTTGCACCACACCAGCACTGCTTAAATGAAAAGAAACGATCATTTCCTCTAAAATGGTTGCTTCTTGCTCGCAGTATGTTAAACAAATTAGACTAGAGTAGACTAGTGTGATCTACTTTACCTATTCATGATTGATGATTATAATAACTAGTAGTGCAGTAGTTGTTGCCATTTTTTTTTCTTTTTCTTTTTTCTTACCTGGAGGAGCTGGGGGAAGAACTGGTACAGTCTGGTAGTCAAGATAAATTTTTTCATTTCTTCTCTGCATGTGCACTGCCCGATTAAGAAGAGACCAGCTCGACTGCAGCACTTAAATTAAGTAGTAATGAATGGCTCGGGGGTCGGTGCTTGCTCTAATTAATTTAAAACAAAAAAAGCTGCCTGCTCAAGACGAGAGAAGATAGTAGTTGTCCTCTCCGCCACTCCATTCGTTGACTCTGATCTCCATCCTAACTGCCTACAACCATGTTACCTATGGGAAAAGGTAAACAGAGAGAGTACACACCCCCTCGAGCACTCAGCCGAATTCTGACAGGCTGGCAGTCTGCCTCACAAAGCTGATGTCATCTTGCACACTCTGCACATGATGATGTCAGCAAAAAAAAAAAAAAAAAAAAAACTGGAAATTTGGGAATTAAAGGGGCCACTTGGGAATTTTTGGCACTCCAATATTTTGTCCTCAAAACCAGTATTCCGGTTGAGAAGCATGATACACAATGCTTCTATTGCAACTACAGCCTTGTTTTTACCAGTGAAGGTCTCTAGACGTTTAAGCTATCATATATTATGGATCTTGGTAACTTTTAAAATTGCAGCTGTATATCAGTACTACTACTTCAGTCAGAGACTAGCCTCCTTTGTTACTGCATACCTGACAGTATGCCACAGTCTATATTCATTTTTTTAATTTCTCCAAGTCTTTTGGGTTTCTAATACCATGACAGGAATGGATCCAATTCCTAAATCAAAGTATGATTAAAGTGTATGAAATTAGTATTGTTTCAGTCTTTGATGTTAGCCAGAAGGGCTCTTAGCAGGACCCACAATAAGCCCAGTAATGACTCCTTCTGCAATTCGTATGGAGTTAGATGTATCAGTAACATATCTAAGTACAATTGTAAATTCTTTTTTATAAGGCCCGCTGCTCCTACTACTACTGGAGCTGTCTGGGTATCCTAGGGGTATCCTACTTCCACATTGCCCTCATTTCTGTCTGCAAATCCTGATATTTTATGACTTTGTGTCTCTCTGTATGTAAGGCACTGTAATTACTGGATGTAGCAATTTCAGCGATCAATGATACGTTTGTCATCTTTTCAAGGACTGTTATATCTGGTTTTCTCACATCTAGTTTTTGAACTGTTGGTAATGGATGATTCCATGTGATATAAACTTCATCATTTTCTATGATGCTTTGTGGTTCATGTTTCCAATGTTTTTCAGCCACTTCAGTACCATAATGTTTGCACAATCCCCAGTGCAACAGTCTTGCCACATTATTATACCTTTCAGTATATAGGCCCTCTGCCATTAGTATATCACAACCAGCAACAAGATGTGTAACTGTTTTCAGTTCTGTTTTAAAAAACCTACATTTGTCTGTTTCTCCCACATGTTCAATGGACCTTGTAAACCAATGTGTACATAGTCCTCTGTGTTGGGCTGCCAACACGGCCGGCCTTAGGCATAGGCGAACTAGGCAATCGCCTAGGGCGCCGTACAGGCCAGCCTAGTAAAGGGCGCAGTTTGTCTTTATTTATTTATTTATTTTAATTAATTTACTTGATTTATTATGCGAATGCATAATAAGAAAAGTACATTAATTAAAATGAATAAATAAACCACAGAGCGCCGGAATCATAAGGCGAGTGGTGAGTGCCCTCCCACTTTTAAACCTGTAGTGTGGCCAATCAACAACTACTTTTAAAAAAAAAAAAAAAGCTTCACTCCACCTTTCAGGATAATTATATGTGCATCATACGCATGTACGCCAACACCACTGATGTAAAGACGTTCTGTGGTGGCGCGCGGAAATTAAACTAGCACTTCAAGATAGGGATTAATTCCGTGTGTATACATGTGGCCATTTCGTTTAAAAAGGAGGTAAGTAAGTGTATTTGTGTGTTTGTCTGTGTAGTTTAAACCGGGTTACTGTATGCGAGAGAAAGTATGTGTGTATGTATGTATGGAATTTAAATTAGTCGCTCTGTTTGAATGAGAGAGAAAGTGCATGTGTTACTGTGTACGAGAGTAGATGTGTGTAGGAATGGAAGGTGTGTGTCTGTGTGTTGTATGAGAGAGTACGAGTGTGTGGAATTTAAACCAGTTTAGGTTTTGTGTGAAAGAGAATGCATGTGTGTTGTTTCTTGAGACAGTAGGTGGGTTTGTGTGTGTGTGTTTATTGCTATGTGACAGAAAGCAGCTGCCCACATAAAATTTGTAGTTCTGTAATTTGCCACTTAAGATAATTATAAATATATATAATATATATAGTGAAGATAATTATAAATATATATATCTAGTGTTTATAGTGTTTATACATATATATATATATATATATATATATATATATATATATATATATGTATAGTTTAAATGAGCAGCGTGGTTGCATTTATTTTAAGTGTGTTTTTTATACAAGTTTACATTTTTCGAATACTGAATTTTTAATGCAGGATTGATCTTAAGCAGTTTTATATTAGTGTTTTTGTAGATCAACAAAGTCAACAAAAATGTGTTTTATTGATAACAGCAAGGCAGGTCACGATAACACTTGTTTATGGTACAATGTAAAGTACAAAAGTTAATCTATGGTGTCTTTTTTAAGCACTGTTTCTGACTTCATGTGAGCACAAGCTTTGGCTGTGGCAGTATATGAAAGGCCTATGTGTACTGATATATTGAATAAAAATACCTTGATAACTGAATGTTATAGTTTTTTAACCTGCTTTATTGTAGGTTGAAAGTTTAAGTGAGTCTTCACCAAAAGCCCCTTATTTATTTTGTTTGCTATCAATGTGGTATTTTTCAGCAAGTGGTAAGGTTAGTAAAATACAATGTTACAACCCTTAGTAAATTTAAAGAAAAAAAACTTTACAGTCCACATTTTGAGTCAAGGGTGTGTTTCATTGAATGGAGAACTAGTCATGCAAGGCAGATTAATGTTAAGCTTATTCTCTTTCCATTCGTGGTGTCAGTCTAATATTTTGCAGGCTTGTAGGAATCTTTAGTTATTCAGTTTGTTGGTGATGATACAGTACATTCTAGACTGTTTTCCATAGGTGGAAGCTGAACTGCCGCCATGCCTTTTCTCAGAAGTCTGGTTCTGTCAAAATGTGTCTAGTTCAACAGATTAAAAGCTAATGTTTGGTTTGGCACTAGGAAGTATGCAGCCAGTCCCTTAAACTTGTCAATTATGCGTTCCCAAAGTGGAGAGAGCATTACTGATGTTGATGGAACGGGTGATGAGACGTATTGTTGGACAGAAGCAAGTGACCATGAACTTCTTAGTCATTTCCTATTGCAATATCACCAACTTACCAATTTTTTAATGTAATATAGGCAATTAATTTTTCAAGGGTAGCAGGCACTGAATTTGTAGATAAAAACATTGATATGTAAAGTTGTTTGCCAGTAGCATCCTCTTCATTAGTTACATATTTCTTTAATGTGGAATTCAGATGATTTTACTTCTTCTTAAGGTAAGTCCATAGATGGTAATGTATGCCGTTTCAATGAATGTGGGTTTTCATGCCATTTCAATGAATGTGGGTTTTCATGCCGCTTCAATGAATGTGGGTTTTCATGCCGCTTCAATGAATGTGGGTTTTCATGCCGCTTCAATGAATGTGGGTTTTCATGCCGTTTCAATGAATGTGGGTTTTCATGCCGTTTCAATGAATGTGGATTTTCATGCCGTTTCAATGAATGTGGGTTTCAAGGGCAGAGAAGTTTACTGCTCAAGTTAAGTCTGTTTTCGTTGTGAGACTGTTTGTTTAGCAAATGGCTATCTGTGTTTGTGCTATTTTATTTCAATATCTGTAATCATTGTAGAAGCAAATAATAAAACAGTATGCATGGTAACTGGTGAGGTAACCAAATAATGGAACATTGGAATGGCTGAGGAGGGGGCTGCTGCTGGGGATTGCTGCAGGAGGGGCTGCTCTGGGGTGGCGGTCTATTACCCTTCCTAGGACCCTATTTGACCATGATCTGGCTCTGGTATTTCACGAAGAAAATACATATGCAAAGGTAGCTGCAGTTTAGCTACATTACAAGGTATCTTTCTTCTGATGTATTTAAATAATTTAAGGAAATGACTGGAATGGCTTTCTTTGGGAATGACCCAGTCAGTGGGTGTGGCTCAAATAGGGGTATTTCATGAGTGTGGTGTGGGTGCGGCTTAAGGGGCGCCACAGCACTACTTCGCCTAGGGCGCCATTTCGGCTAAGGCCGGCCCT
Source organism: Protopterus annectens (assembly GCF_019279795.1). NCBI lineage: Eukaryota > Metazoa > Chordata > Ceratodontiformes > Protopteridae > Protopterus > Protopterus annectens. Next base: position 334,099,005 of record NC_056740.1, on the reverse strand, counting down.
GGCTGCCAATATTAACCTTTTGTCTTTTGGTTTAAATTCACCTCTCCTTAACCATTCCTGTGTTCAGTCCTGATCAACATGAGGTTGTTCCAAGAGTTTTCTATACTTGCAGCTGTATTTATGCATTTTCCACATTTCTTGCCTTCTCATCTGATATTTTTTCTTTTGTTTTTTTGGCACATTCAGTTGCTGCCTGATTTGTGTTTACTTCTGGTTTGATATCCATGCCTGCATTACTCCAATATACTTCTGCTAAACTAAGCAGAGAAGTCATCCTAGACTTACTCTTCTCACGTTTCAAAGCTTACACTACATTTGGGTCTTGCAGTCCCATGATTGCAGATCTGTACATGTAATCAGTTTTGAGGAAACCCATACCTACTTCAGAATGGGGAATATATAAATCTTGGTATGCAGTGATTTTTATAAATCATTTGATGAGCATGAAGCATCCTTCTTGTTTTCCTGTCCAACCGATCCAACACCTTTTGGGGTCAGTCAATCACTCCAAAACTGTAAGTTAGGACAGGAAGAGCAAATTGGTTTATAGATGTCATTACTGTTTTCAGTATTAATTTAAGTCTTCTAAGTTTTATTCACACTTGTTCATGTTTTATTGTTGATCCTTCATCAATTCCCAGATATTTATATACTTCCTTTAGCTCAAGTCCTTTTATATCACATTCTTGTCCCAGACTGATATATTCGTGGTGCTGCAGCTTTCCTGTTTTAAGGGTTGTTTTTGCACATTTATCAAGACCAAATGACATTCTTATATCATCTGAAAAAGTTTTGACCACTTGCAGTTGTGCTTTCAGTTCTTCATCTGATGAACTATACAGTTTTAAATCGTTTACAAAAAGACAATGAGAAGTCTTTACACTTTGTTGTTTTCTGGAAACCAAATTTTAGCCATGACCTAATCTGTTAAGTAGACAGTTTAATGGGTTAAGGACAAGACGAAAGAGCAGCGGTGAGAGTCACCCTGGAATATCCTCCTTTGAATTTGTATACTTAGAGTAATAATTTATCCTTTATCATAGCTTAACTGCAAAGTGGTTTGCCACTGTTTCATGGTAATCGATCAGTGTATGGTGTATCTTGTACATTTTTAAGCATCTTTTATCCATGAATGTGGGATACAGTCATGTGCTTTTTTGTACTCTATCCATGCCATACTTAGATTCTTCCCCTTTTTTCAGTTCTCCAGTATGACTTTATTTAACAACAATTGATCCTTTGTTCCATGTGACTTTCTTTTATTACCTTTTTTTTCTATTGCCATGATTGGCATGAATGAGTTTTCTTCTAAAGGACTAAACTATGTCGGCATCAGTTCCAGTGTATAGTTTCTATGTTGTTGGAAGGCAAGTTATTGGTCTATAGTTTAGAGGATAACTTGCAGGTTCAGTCTTAAGTAGGAGCATTGTTTTTCCTGTTATTAACCAAGGTGGTGTCTGTTCAGGGTGCGCATATAAATAGTTGTTCATCATGGCTAAATATTCATGCAGTGATGTTAGTACTTTTAGCCAGACGTTATGTATTGCATCTGGGCCTGGAGTTTTCCAATTAGGAGCTTTTTTTAGCTTTGTTTCAATTTCTCTGGCGTTACTTCATCCCATTTCCTATCCTGTGCATTTGAACTTCGTATTCTTTCTTTTACTTTTTCTATCCATTTAGCATTTGTGTCTGGAGCATTTCTCCCCAGGCCTCTGCTGAAAATGGGCTCTGTCCCAGTCAGACTTTCCTGGTAAACAAATGTTACATAAATAAATAAATAAATAAATACATAAATACATAAATAAATAAATAAATTATGTTGCACAGGATCTTCATAGTTATTTCTGCAAAATGTATCTATTTCTTCTTTTTTTGGTGGTGTTTCAATTCCTTTTGCCTTTTCTCCCAATTCTCTATAAAACTTCTTGGGTCATCAGTAAATTACTTATTTTGTACTTTTTCTTTATATTTATCTACATATCTTCTAAGTTTTTTTTCTGCCTCTGCTGATATTCTTAGTTTATTATTTGTGATAGTGCACGATAGATCCTGACCTGTTATAATAGTGCTTGTTGCTTTTATCACGTCTTTCTGAGTATTTTTGTTTATCTGTTCCCTCTTCTACACTCTTCTAACAGTGACACTTCTTGTCTTAATTACTTTATAGTTTTCTCTATTTGACACTTCCATAATGGTATTCAATTTCTCCCCTTCTCACCTGTGACAGGCAGAGAGTGGGCCAGTAAACTGAACAATCTTTAGTGAGTGCCAGAACTGCAAAGTCAACTTTCTTTTTTTCAAAACAAGTTTATTGTTTTAACATATAAGAGAAATATCATAATAATTTTATACAAATAATTAAAAATAGGTATTATTATAATATTCAACAAAACAACTAAAGTATTTACAAAGACATCCACTACAATCAGATCAATTAATTAAACTAAAATACTGTGCTATTGAAATTTGAATTTTTTTAACAAATTTTGTAAATTATCCCATACAACAAAATGTGATGTTTTTCTAGTTGTTCTCATTCTAATTGTGCTTATTTCCATATGACACATTATATTCATAACATTTTTAAATTCATTGAACGAAGGAGGTGTATCTGAAATCCAATTTCTAGTTATTATTTTCCTAGCCACTGCTAGGATAGACCATAACAAGGGAAGCTTAATCTTTTTAACACATTGAGGTACAGGTGTGTTGAATAATATAAGAGACTTAGAAATAATGAAATTATCTGTAAAAGAGCCTGCAAAATTCATTAATTGACTTCCAGTATTCTTTCAACTTCATACAGTCATAAAACATATGAGCCCAGTCAGCATTAATTTCTACATTACATCTCTTACATAGATTATCTTTATTATTAATTTTATTCATCATCAAAGGTGTATAAAAGATCTATGTAAAAATTTCCATGTATAAAGTCTCCAGACAATGGAAGATGTAGTTCTATAAGCAGATTCCAATATATATTGTTTATCTTGTTGAGTTGGTGGGTCCCCATTAATAGAGGTGAAATAATTCCAGTATGAATCTACATTGTAAAAAGTTTCTTGTCTGATAATTTTATGTACATATGAAAGTTTACCTTTATCAGAAACTTTATGCTGTAAATTTATTATCAAGTAATCAATCAGTTTTGGAATAGATTCTTTAACTGTTATAGACATTAGATCTATTCTATCAATGAGATGTTGTCTAAAGATCTGAACCTCTAACCAGCAAGTTTCTCTTAGATCAAATTCTTGTTTTAAGAAATCTAGATTTTTAACTTTATTATCAAATATCAGCTGATACCAGTACTTTAGATTATTATCTATAGCTAAATGAGCTCCTTCAGAAGTAGATGACATAAGCATACCCTGAGTATAAATTATAGGAATACAATAAAATTCCATTCCCTATACTTAGGGTGCATGAATATAAAGTTACGATAACTAATAATAATATTTAATGGGTAACAGACCATATGTTTAGGTGTAATAGGTGAAGTACAAAATTCCTTTAGCAACCACAACATGGAGTTATTTATAATCATATTTTTATGTGTTAAGGAGATTTTCATGAAGTGCATACTAATTAGCTCCCAATAATCTTTCCATTTTGCGACATATGACCGATCTATTAATAAAGTAATAACTTTTATAATAGAAGAGATAATGTATAAATTAAAGTCTGGAAAAGAAATACCCCCTTGAGACCAGCTATTAGTATGTTTCTTTAATGCAATCCTAGGTCTATTAGGTGCCCATAAGAAATTTAACATTAGTGTATTCAGTTTCTTGATAGTTATTTTTGTAGGTGAAAGTATTATTGATTGTATTAAGTATAAAATCTTGGGGAATATTATCATTTTAATAATTGTAAGTCTCTCCTCCATAGTAAAAAACATATTATTCCAGGTATTAAAAAGATTTTGTATATTAAGAAAACAGGTATTATAGTTATTATATATAATAGATTTAATATCTTTAGATAGTATTATACCTAAATAAGTTATCTGACCTGAGTTGGGTACATATTTAGTAAAATCACTAATGAGAGTATTTTTTCGTGTATATATAGGTAGTATTTTAGTTTTTCTTCATTGAATATTAAACCAGAAATACTTTTAAAATTCATCATTTTATCAAATAAAGACTGCATAGAAGAATTAGATCCTGCTGATGTAATTAGAACATCATCTGCAAAAGTTGAATTTTTGATGTTGTATTTTCTTCTATTTCAAAACCCTCTATGTCAGTACTGTTTCTAATCAAATTAGCCCAAGGCTCCATTACTAAAGTGAATAATAGTGGAGAAAGTGGACATCCTTGCTTTGTACCTTTAAGAATGGGTATTTTTTGTGAAACATATGTTCCTACCTTAATATAAGCCAGCGTTCCTTTGTATAAATGCTCAATTAAATTTACAAATGCATCAGAGAAATTTGTGCATTTCAGTAAGGTAAACAGATAGTCCCAACTTACTGAATCAAATGCTGAACCTATATCAAGACTAATACGTGTTAAATCTTTCTTTTTCCTATTTGCAAAATCAATTAATGTTAAAGTTCTTCTTATATTATCAAAAGTATTTCTATTTACAATGAAGCCCGTCTGATCTATGTCTATAATGCCGGGGATAATTGTCTTCAATCTATCAGCAAAAATACTCATAAACATTTTATAATCAGCATTAAGTAATGAGATGGGTCGATATGAAGAACATCTAGTTGGATCTTTATTAGGTTTTAAAATTGGTAAAATAAATGTATATTGCCAAGATGGGGGGGTTATTAACTCAGTTTGGGCCAGAATAAAAACCTTATGTATTAATGAATATGTAGTTTTAGAAAGGATTTTATATATCTCTGGTATAATACCATCATTACCCGGTGCTTTGTTTGATTTAAGCTTATTTATTTGTGTAATAACTTCTGTATATGAAATACTCTTGTCCAATAGTTTAATCTGTTGTTTATTAAGCTTTTTATTCATGTTTGTGGTTATAAACTCCTTTATTTTATCTTTAGGTTCCATGTTAATGTTGTTATGGTTAATCTTGTGAAAGTGATTTCTAAATTCGTCCAGTATTTCTGGTATACTAGAAACATTCTTCTTTTCCTTAGAGAAAAGATTTCTTTGATATGGTTTTGTTTATTCAATCTTTTGTTTTATTTTTAAGTCTATGTAAGTATTTGGGGCTTATTGAATAAGACAAAACTTGTATTTCTCTAAAGTTATTTTAACTTTATGAGTTAAAATTTCTTTGTATTTCTCATTTAGTTTGTTTATTTCTTCAATAACTTTCTTGTCCATAATATTTTCTTTATTATTATGCTTATAAGAGTCCAGTTTACTTTGAATATCTAACAATTCCTTATC